>NC_047106.1:133529992-133840765 GCF_902500255.1 Thalassophryne amazonica
AAACATGGCCCTGGGCAAGTTTAAGGCTGCACTGAAAGACTATGAAACGGTGAGGAATGCATCAGTTTTGACTCACAGTAGCTGTACATACTTCACCACCAGATATCTCTTATGTTAGACACACGTACTCTCTGGAGTAAAGACATGGACGAGTTTGCAAGAGTGCTCTGTGATAGGGCCGCAAATAATGATTCTTTTCATCGATTAACTATCATTTAATTGATCAGCTGTTTTCTTGATTAGTCATTTAGTTGTTAGGTCCATAAAATGTCAAGAAAAAGGTGAATGTTCATCAGTATAATCCAGAGCCCAAGATGTTGCCAAATTTCTTGTTTTGTCCACCCAAAGATATTCATGTTACTGCCAAATTGGAGGAAAGCAGCATGTAAAATTAATCAGAATATATTCACATTTTAAGAAGATCAAAGATTTTGGATGTCAAATTAAAAAAGACTCAAAGATGAATCAATTGTCATATTGGCTATTGGTTAATTTAATAGTCGATTAATCGTTGCAGCCCCACTCTGTGAGCATTGTGACAGAGCTTAAAAGGAGGTCACAGTCAAGACCTTGTTGCCGCCAAAACTTATATTCATTCAAAAAATTGACATGTTGAATTGTATATGTAAACTTTCATAACGTTCATGTATTAATTAGGTTTGTCTCAATAATTATTATATTGACGTACATATTGTTTGATATATTAAGATGACAGTTGTTTTTCTGTCCTTGATATACTGCCATTTACCTGCTCTCTGTGTGAGGCACTCATGCAGCAGGGAGTCAAATCGAAGCGACTGCATCATTCCTGTCAGAAAGTTCGGAAGAATAAATAGAACTAGCGTGCTGGTTGTGAGGATCCACGGGCTCTAGATTGAGTAGTGTTCCTTAAATGGGTAGCTGACTTTTTCAAATTTTTAAATTGTGCAAAATTTCTGTAATGAGTTGGAATGGTGCGTTAGTCCAGAATGTTTATAGAACCTTAGACCAAAACACTTTTTTGAAGAACTCAACCCTTTTATTTCCTGTTAATTACAGTGGGGAATAAAAGCATTTGATCCACTGATTTTGCAAGTGTTTCCACCTACAAAGAATGGAGAGGTCTGTAATTTTTATCGTACTTGTAGGTACACTTCAACTTTGACAGAATCTAAAAAAATAAAATTCATAAAAGCACAGTTTGATTTTTAAATAATTAATTTGCATTGTATTACATGAAATAAGTATTTGATACAATAGAAAAATGGACCTTAATATCCATCCATCCATCCATTTTGTTCCGCTTTATCCGGAGTCGGGTCGCGGGGGCAGCAGCTCAAGCAAAGCTGCCCAGACTTCCTGATCCACACACACCTCCCCCAGCTCCTCCGTGGGAACCCCAAGGCGTTCCCAAGCCAGCCGAGAGATATAATCCTTCCAGCGTGTCCTGGGTCTTCCCCGGGGCCTCCTCCCAATGGGACGTGCCCGGAACACCTCTCCAGCGAGGCGTCCAGGGGGCATCCAGAAAAGATGCCTGAGCCACCTCAACTGACTCCTTTCGACGTGGAGGAGCAGCGGCTCAACTCCGAGCTCCTCCCGAGTGACCGAGCTCCTCACCCTATCTCTAAGGGAGCGCCCAGCCACCCTGCGGAGGAAACTCATCTCGGCCGCTTGTACCCGCGATCTCGTTCTTTCGCCATGAGCCAAATCTCATGACCATAGGTGAGGATCGGAACGTAGATCGATCGATAAATCGAGAGCTTTGCCCCCCTACTCAGCTCGCTCTTCACCACGACGGTCCGATACAGCGACCGCATCACTGCAGACGCTGCACCGATCTGTCTGTCGATCTCACGCTCCATCCGTCTCTCACTCGTGAATAAGACCCCGAGATACTTAAACTCCTCCACTTGAGGCAAGGACACTCCACCGACCTGAAGAGGGCAAAGCACCTTTTTCCGGTCGAGAACCATGGCCTCGGATTTGGAGCTGCTGATTTCCATCCCGGACGCCTCACACTCGGCTGCAAACCGCCCCAGTGCACGCTGAAGGTCCTGATTTGACGAAGCCAACAGAACCACATCATCCGCAAACAGCAGAGACGAGATTCTGTGGTTCCCAAACCAGACCCCCTCTACACCCTGGCTGCGCCTAGAAATTCTGTCCATAAAAATAATGAACAGAACCGGTGACAAAGAGCAGCCCTGGCGGAGGCCAACATGCACTGGAAACAGGTTTGACTTAATACTGGCAATGCGAACCCAGCTCCTGCTGCGGTCGTACAGGGACCGGATAGCCCTTAGCAAAGGACCCCGGACCCCGTACTCCCGGAACACTCCCCACAGGGTGCCCCGAGGGACACGGTCGAACGCCTTCTCCAGATCCACAAAACACATGTGGACTGGTTGGGCGAACTCCCATGAACCCTCGAGCACCCGATGGAGCGTGTAGAGCTGGTCCAGTGTGCTGCGACCAGGACGAAAACCACATTGCTCCTCCTGAATCCGAGGTTCGACCATCGGTCGAATTCTCCTCTCCAGTACTCTGGAATAGACCTTACCGGGGAGGCTGAGGAGTGTGATCCCCCTATAGTTGGAACACACCCTCCGGTCCCCCCTTCTTAAACAGAGGGACCACCACCCCGGTCTACCAATCCAGAGGCACTGTCCCCGATCGCCACGCGATGTTGCAGAGGCGTGTCAGCCAAGACAGTCCCACAACATCCAGAGACTTAAGGTACTCGGGACGGATTTCATCCACCCCAGGAGCCTTGCCACCGAGGAGCTTTCCAACCACCTCGGTGACTTCTGCCTGGGTAATGGATGAGTCCTCCTCTGGGTCCCCAGTCTCTGCCTCCTCTTCGGAAGACGTGACGATGGGATTAAGGAGATCCTTGAAGTACTCCTTCCACCGCCCAACAACATCCCCATTCAGAGTCAACAGCTCCCCACCCGCACCGTAAACAGTGCCGGTGGAGAGCTGCTTCCGCCTCCTGAGGCGTCGGACGGTTTGCCAGAATCTCTTCGAGGCCGACCGGTAGTCCTCCTCCGTAGCCTCCCCGAACTCCTCCCAGACCCGAGTTTTTGCCTCTGCAACTGCACGGGCTGCGGCACGCTTGGCCTGCCGGTACCTGTCAGCTGCCTCTGGGGTCCCACCTACCAACAAAGATAAGTAGGACTCCTTCTTCAGCTTGACAACATCCCTTTCTTCCGGTGTCCACCACCGGGTTCGGGGATTGGCCGCGACAGGCACCAGAGACCATGCGACCACAGCTAAGAGCGGCCATATCAGCAATGGAGGTGGAGAACATGGTCCACTCGGACTCCATGTCTCCAACCTCCCCCGGGATCTGGGAAAAGCTCTCCCGGAGGTGGGAGTTGAAGACCTCCCTGACAGAGGGTTCTGCCAGTCGTTCCCAGCAGACCCTCACGATATGTTTGGGCCTGCCAGGTCTGACCGGCTTCCTCCCCTCCCAGCAGATCCAACTCACCACCAGGTGGTGATCGGTTGACAGCTCTGCCCCTCTCTTTACTCGAGTGTCCGAGACACGTTAACATTTGGTACAGAAACCTTTGTTTGCCATCACAGAGGTCAGATGTTTCCTGTAGTTCTTGACCAAGTTTGCACACACTGCAGCAGGGATTTTGGTCTACTGCTCCATACAGATTTCAATTTAATATATTTCACTTATATAGCGCCAAATCACAACAATGTTACCTCAAGGTGTTTCACACCTTGTAAACACCAAACTCTTATAAAGAAGGAAAAAAAATACCTGAGCATGTGCAGGAAAACTTTGATGTAATCTCAACATAAATAAATAAAAACATAAATAACATAAATTAGCATCTTGTATTTTTATTCCAACTGGAGTTAATTTTAGTGTGATGATGGAATTTATCCTATTTTCTCCTCCTCAGTCACATTTTGTGCTTGAACTTAAAACCAACTGCATTACCTCACGATCTAAAATAAATACTTTTTAAAAATAAAAGCTTATTAAAGTTCAGAGTTCTCACCTGATTAATGTGAGAACCTGCGCATTGAGACGCTGCTCCGTTCAGCCCACTCCCCCCTTCTCCCTCGCACTCTCCCTGCCTGTGTGAGTCAGCTCAGAAGAACTGGAGGCCATGATAAGAAACTGAGGAAGTTTTACAGCCGAACAGATAAGAGGCAGTACTACAGTCAGCGAGTAGGTGCCTGGTGGAATAGTCTTCCTCAAGAAGTGATTGATGCTCCTGCGACAAATTCATTTAAAAGCCGATTGGATGATTATTTCAAGGATCACCCTGTGGTCCACAACTACAGGGCGCTCGACTGTCCAGTCAACCCATATATGATGGTGGACCAGGTCTAAGAAGAGCAGCTTTCCAATAAGAATCCTTGTGGATTCCTTCCAAGCCGAAGAGGATATGTATATGTATGTTTGTATGTATAGCTGTCTGAGCAGCTCCGCACACACACAGACAGTTCGTATGAAAAGCTCCGCATTTTAGACTGCTTTCAGCAAGTATTCCACAGCTTTTTCGGATGTCTTTTTTAAAAATTGACTGTCCAAAGGCTGGATGGCTCGCTATCTAAAACTGTTGTTATTTTCGAATGGTTCAGCTGTTTAAGGCGCAAGTTTGAAAAAAAAAAAAAAAAAAAATTGTCTGACTTGTGAACACTCTTAATCACAAGACCGAAAAGATTTTTTTTAACTCAGTCTAGCAGGGGAAAATATCTACTAGACATAGGCCAAACGTTAATGGTCCATGACCTCGGACCAGTATCAGTATGCCAGCCATACGAAAGGGAAAATAAGTGCGTTTAAGTCTGGATTTGAAAGTCTACAGAATTTGACTGTTTCATTGACGCAGATCATTCCAGATCTTCTCCACATCTCTCAGGTTTCAAGTTTCACCTCCCTCCAAAGATTTTCTGTTGAGTTCAGGACTGGAGACTGGCCAGGCCACTCCAGGACCTGAAAATGCTTCGTCTGGAGCCACTTCTTAGTTGCTTTGGCTGTGTTTCGGGTCATTGTCACACTGGAAGATCCAATGCTCTTACTGAGGGAAGGATGTTGTTTGCCAAAATCCCACGATATGTGACCCCATTAATTCTCCCTTCAGTACGGTGCAGTCGTCCTGTCCCCTTTTCAGAAGAGCACCCCAGAGTATGATGTTTCCACCCTCAATCTTCACGGTTGGGACAGTGGTCTTGGGGTCGTTCTCATCCTTCAAACACGGCAAGTGGAGTTGATACCAAAAAGCTCTATTTTGGTCTCATCTGACCACATGACCTTCTCCCATGCCTCCTCTGGAGCATTGAGATGGTCACTGGTGAACTTCAAACAGACCTGGACATGTGCTGGCTTGAGCAGGGGGACCTTGCTGCCCTGCAGGATTTTAAACCATGACAGCATAATGCGTTACTAATGTAATCTTTGTGACTGTGGTCCCAGTTCTCTTCAGGTCATTGACCAGGGTAGTTATGAGCTTTCTCAGAATCATCCTGACCTCATGAGGCGAGATCTTGCATGGAGCCCGACACTGAGGAAGATTGATGGTTATCTTGTGCTTCTTCCATTTTCTAATAATTACGCCAGCAGTTGTTGTCTTCTCATCAAGCTGCTTGCCTGTTGTCCTGTAGCCCATCCCAGCCTTGTGCAGGTCTACATTTTTTTCCCTGGTGTTCTTAGACAGCTCTTTTGCCTTGGCCATGGTGGATAGGTTGGAGTGTGTGGACAGTAGGGCTAAAACGATTAGTCGAGTAACTCGAATAAATCGATTACAGAAAATGTTCGAGACAAGTTCTGTGCCTCGAAGCTCCGTTTAGTGTTGTTGTACATATGCCAGGCCTGTGTATGACGCTGTAACGTCTCCAGAAAAAAAAAACAGAAGACAAGAGCATGCACATAAGCCGTGTAAGAGCTAATCAATGTACCACCAAAAGCTACAGCTTTCCAGTGCGACACACAGAGTAAAATAAAGCCTTTTAAGAGAGAGGGTTCACGCTGATCATCTCAAATAGACTTACTGTGTATTTAAAATGAAGCAGTGTGTTTCTTTTTTTAAAAAAACACACCAGTTTGGTCTACTGGCTGTGCTTCACCCTACGTACACTTTTAAGTCAATCAAGTTAATTCAAAAACCACCTTTATTTGGATTTGATCAGACGTTTCATCGACAGGGTGCAGAGTGTATTTATCAATGTGGCTTTTGTAGAAAAGCTGCACTCCAGAGCCCAGTTTTCACAGGCTATGTTCACGTGCAGCCTCACTGACTAGATTACACCAACCTCATGTGCTTACAGTCTGGTGTCTGGGGAGTGCTGAGCTCCTGACAGCAGACTGCCGATAGATCCAAAACTTGTAAAGATGTGAAAAAATAAATTACCTGGGAAAACAGAACGCGACACCCTAAATTTGACAATTTGTCTGATGGCGCAGCGACATTGTGACATTGCTTAAGGATAGGGATGGGTATCAATAACCGGTTCCTTTTGGGTATCGTTAAGAAATGATTCGATCCACCGACATCAATAAGTTTTTTGCTTAACGATTCCGTTATCGGTCCTTCAGAGTGGCTGTTGTTTTTGGGGGTGTTTGTCAGGAAAATTATAATTTCTCTACATTGATTGGTTAATAAGCATTTGTTGTCGTAAAAGAGTCAAATGTATTACAGATTGTAATATTTTTTAAATTTATTTTTGTTTATATATTAATAATCTAATGATTACCATAGTTATTATATACAGTTTAAGAGAAAGAGACAAAAAGAACCTGAATAAAAACACAACAGAAAATATAAAACACCTAACAATGAACATAAATAAATACATACATACATACATACATAAGTTTAATGACAAGTTTGTTTCAGTCAAACCATATTTTCAATTTGTTAATTTCTTTAGTGATTTCCTCCAGAACTATCTGCCAAATGAGAAAACTGCTGCATCCTAATAAGAGCAGAATACTACTGGAATGAATTTGAATAAGGAAAGTTTTTTTTTTTTTCTCCTCCTCACCAAAATGGATGCTGCACTCACTGCAGTTTATTGTCTGGAATAGCCCCAGATTGCATTTCAGAGCTTCTAGAATTCAAACATTTTCATGCAGGTGGTGTTGGGGGGGTAATTTGGGCTTTCAGCTTTTTTTGTTTTTCACCACTTTCATCCCTGAATATGTGAAATCGTGAGTCACTTTTGTGCGGATTAAAGTTACTAACTGGGACTCCTGTCTTGTTGCGAGAAAGAAACGAGAATCATCCTCCGTTCTGTTCATACAGCTCCAAATGCTGCGCGGCTCTCTGCCGAGTCAAGTTAGAAGGATAGAGTCCAGTCGGAATGAATAACTTCAAAGTGAAACACTGTTTTGTTTATTTTTATTTATGTCCAGAGATCAAGGATACAGTGACCAATTTCATATTTATTTACTTTAAGACTCAATGAAATACATAGAAAACCTGTAAAGCCTACTTTTAGTACAAAATTCACAAGAGGTATCGATATGGAATCGGAATCGATAAGCAGAATCGATAATGGCATCGATATCGTTAAAATCTTATCAATACCCATCTCTACTTAAGGAGAGCCCTGGACTATTGATGTTGTTTAAAAACGCAAAAGTACCTTTTATCTGATTACTTGATTAATCGATTAAATAATTGCTACAACCCCTGGCAAAAATTATGGAATCACCAGCCTCGGAGGATGTTCATTCAGTTGTTTAATTTTGTAGAAAAAAAGCAGATCACAGACATGACACAAAACTAAAATCATTTCAAATGGCAACTTTCTGGCTTTAAGAAACACTATAAGAAATCAGGAAAAAAAATTGTGGCAGTCAGTAAAGGTTTCTCTTTTAGACCAAGCAGAGGGAAAAAAAAAAATGAAATCACTCAATTCTAAGGAAAAAATTATCAATCAATCAATCAGTTTTTTTTATATAGCGCCAAATCACAACAAACAGTTGCCCCAAGGCGCTTTATATTGTAAGGCAAGGCCATACAATAATTATGTAAAACCCCAACGGTCAAAACGACCCCCTGTGAGCAAGCACTTGGCTACAGTGGGAAGGAAAAACTCCCTTTTTAACAGGAAGAAACCTCCAGCAGAACCAGGCTCAGGGAGGGGCAGTCTTCTGCTGGGACTGGTTGGGGCTGAGGGAGAGAACCAGGAAAAAGACATGCTGTGGAGGGGAGCAGAGATCGATCACTAATGATTAAATGCAGAGTGGTGCATACAGAGCAAAAAGAGAAAGAAACAGTGCATCATGGGAACCCTCCAGCAGTCTACGTCTATAGCAGCATAACTAAGGGATGGTTCAGGGTCACCTGATCCAGCCCTAACTATAAGCTTTAGCAAAAAGGAAAGTTTTAAGCCTAATCTTAAAAGTAGAGAGGGTGTCTGTCTCCCTGATCTGAATTGGGAGCTGGTTCCACAGGAGAGGAGCCTGAAAGCTGAAGGCTCTGCCTCCCATTCTACTCTTACAAACCCTAGGAACTACAAGTAAGCCTGCAGTCTGAGAGCGAAGCGCTCTATTGGGGTGATACAGTACTACGAGGTCCCTAAGATAAGATGGGACCTGATTATTCAAAACCTTATAAGTAAGAAGAAGAATTTTAAATTCTATTCTAGAATTAACAGGAAGCCAATGAAGAGAGGCCAATATGGGTGAGATATGCTCTCTCCTTCTAGTCCCCATCAGTACTCTAGCTGCAGCATTTTGAATTAACTGAAGGCTTTTTAGGGAACTTTTAGGACAACCTGATAATAATGAATTACAATAGTCCAGCCTAGAGGAAATAAATGCATGAATTAGTTTTTCAGCATCACTCTGAGACGAGACCTTTCTGATTTTAGAGATATTGCGTAAATGCAAAAAAGCAGTCCTACATATTTATTTAATATGCGCTTTGAATGACATATCCTGATCAAAAATGACTCCAAGATTTCTCACAGTATTACTAGAGGTCAGGGTAATGCCATCCACAGTAAGGATCTGGTTAGACACCATGTTTCTAAGATTTGTGGGGCCAAGTACAATAACTTCAGTTTTATCTGAGTTTAAAAGCAGGAAATTAGAGGTCATCCATGTCTTTATGTCTGTAAGACAATCCTGCAGTTTAGCTAATTGGTGTGTGTCCTCTGGCTTCATGGATAGATAAAGCTGGGTATCATCTGCGTAACAATGAAAATTTAAGCAATACCGTCTAATAATACTGCCTAAGGGAAGCATGTATAAAGTGAATAAAATTGGTCCTAGCACAGAACCTTGTGGAACTCCATAATTAACTTTAGTCTGTGAAGAAGATTCCCCATTACATTCCCCATTTAGCTGTTTTACAACTACCCTTTCAAGAATTTTTGAGAGAAAAGGAAGGTTGGAGATTGGCCTATAATTAGCTAAGATAGCTGGGTCAAGTGATGGCTTTTTAAGTAATGGTTTAATTACTGCCACCTTAAAAGCCTGTGGTACATAGCCAACTAACAAAGATAGATTGATCATATTTAAGATCGAAGCATTAAATAATGGTAGGGCTTCCTTGAGCAGCCTGGTAGGAATGGGGTCTAATAAACATGTTGATGGTTTGGATGAAGTAACTAATGAAAATAACTCAGACAGAACAATCGGAGAGAAAGAGTCTAACCAAATACCGGCATCACTGAAAGCAGCCAAAGATAACGATACGTCTTTGGGATGGTTATGAGTAATTTTTTCTCTAATAGTTAAAATTTTGTTAGCAAAGAAAGTCATGAAGTCATTACTAGTTAAAGTTAATGGAATACTCAGCTCAATAGAGCTCTGACTCTTTGTCAGCCTGGCTACAGTGCTGAAAAGAAACCTGGGGTTGTTCTTATTTTCTTCAATTAGTGATGAGTAGAAAGATGTCCTAGCTTTACGGAGGGCTTTTTTATAGAGCAACAGACTCTTTTTCCAGGCTAAGTGAAGATCTTCTAAATTAGTGAGACGCCATTTCCTCTCCAACTTACGGGTTATCTGCTTTAAGCTACGAGTTTGTGAGTTATACCACGGAGTCAGGCACTTCTGATTTAAAGCTCTCTTTTTTAGAGGAGCTACAGCATCCAAAGTTGTCTTCAATGAGGATGTAAAACTATTGACGAGATACTCTATCTCACTTACAGAGTTTAGGTAGCTACTCTGCACTGTGTTGGTATGGTATATGGCATTAGAGAACATAAAGAAGGAATCATATCCTTAAACCTAGTTACAGCGCTTTCTGAAAGACTTCTAGTGTAATGAAACTTATTCCCCACTGCTGGGTAGTCCATCAGAGTAAATGTAAATGTTATTAAGAAATGATCAGACAGAAGGGAGTTTTCAGGGAATACTGTTAAGTCTTCTATTTCCATACCATAAGTCAGAACAAGATCTAAGATATGATTAAAGTGGTGGGTGGACTCATTTACTTTTTGAGCAAAGCCAGTAGAGTCTAATAATAGATTAAATGCAGTGTTGAGGCTGTCATTCTCAGCATCTGTGTGGATGTTAAAATCGCCCACTATAATTATCTTATCTGAGCTAAGCACTAAGTCAGAAAATTCACAGAGAAACTCACAGTAACGACCAGGTGGACGATAGATAATAACAAATAAAACTGGTTTTTGGGACTTCCAATTTGGATGGACAAGACTAAGAGTCAAGCTTTCAAATGAATTAAAGCTCTGTCTGGGTTTTTGATTAATTAATAAGCTGGAATGGAAGATTGCTACTAATCCTCCGCCCCGGCCCGTGCTACGAGCATTCTGACAGTTAGTGTGACTCGGGGGTGTTGACTCATTTAAACTAACATATTCATCCTGCTGTAACCAGGTTTCTGTAAGGCAGAATAAATTAATATGTTGATCAATTATTATATCATTTACCAACAGGGACTTAGAAGAGAGAGACCTAATGTTTAATAGACCACATTTAACTGTTTTAGTCTGTGGTGCAGTTGAAGGTGCTATATTATTTTTTCTTTTTGAATTTTTATGCTTAAATAGATTTTTGCTGGTTATTGGTAGTCTGGGAGCAGGCACCGTCTCTACGGGGATGGGGTAATGAGGGGATGGCAGGGGGAGAGAAGCTGCAGAGAGGTGTGTAAGACTACAACTCTGCTTCCTGGTCCCAAACCTGGATAGTCACGGTTTGGAGGATTTAAGAAAATTGTCCAGATTTCTAGAAATGAGAGCTGCTCCATCCAAAGTGGGATGGATGCCGTCTCTCCTAACAAGACCAGGTTTTCCCCAGAAGCTTTGCCAATTATCTATGAAGCCCACCTCATTTTTTGGACACCACTCAGACAGCCAGCAATTCAAGGAGAACATGCGGCTAAACATGTCCTCCCGGTCTGATTGGGGAGGGGCCCAGAGAAAACTACAGAGTCGGACATTGTTTTTGCAAAGTTACACACCGATTTAATGTTAATTTTAGTGACCTCCGATTGGCGTAACCGGGTGTCATTACTGCCGACGTGAATTACAATCTTGCCAAATTTACGCTTAGCCTTAGCCAGCAGTTTCAAATTTCCTTCAATGTCGCCTGCTCTGGCCCCCGGAAGACAATTGACTATGGTTGCTGGTGTCGCTAACTTCACATTTCGCAAAACAGAGTCGCCAATAACCAGAGTTTGATCCTCTGCGGGTGTGTCGTCGAGTGGGGAAAAACGGTTAGAGATGTGAACGAGTTGGCGGTGTACATGGGGCTTCTGTTTAGGGCTACGCTTCCTCCTCACAGTCACCCAGTCAGCCTGCTTTCCCGGCTGCTCGGGATCTGCCAGGGGGTAACTAATGGCGGCTAAGCTACCTTGGTCCGCACCGACTACAGGGGCCTGGCTAGCTGTAGAATTTTCCACGGTGCGGAGCCGAGTCTCCAATTCGCCCAGCCTGGCCTCCAAAGCTACGAATAAGCTACACTTATTACAAGTACCGTTACTGCTAAAGGAGGCCGAGGAATAACTAAACATTTCACACCCAGAGCAGAAAAGTGCGGGAGAGACAGGAGGAGCCGCCATGCTAAATCGGCTAAGAGCTAGTAGCTACGCTAAGCTAGCGGATTCCTAAAAACACGCAAAGTGAATAATGTGTAAATAATTTAGAGGTGATTCAGCAGAAGGAGTGCTTTAGTTAAGGCACGTAAAGATTACACTGGGAAACAAATCGTAATCTAGATAACTAGATCAATCTAACTGCGCAGATTAAACAGCTAACAGATACAGAAAAACACCGCTGTGCTCCGGAACAGGAAGTGATACAATACCGCAGTGAGAGCCCTTATGGAATCATGAAAAACAAAAGAACGCTCCAACACATCACTAGTATTTTGTTGCACCACCTCTGGCTTTTATAACAGCTTGCAGTCTCAGGCATGGACTTAATGAGTGACAAACAGTACTCTTCATCAGTCTGGCTCCAACTTTCTCTGATTGCTGTTGCCAGATAAGCTTTGCAGGTTGGACCCTTGTCATGGACCATTTTCTTCAACTTCCACCAAAGATTTTCAGTTGGATTAAGATCCGGACTATCTGCATGCCATGACATTGACCCTATGTGTCTTTTTGCAAGGAATGTTTCCACAGTTTTTGATCTATGGCAAGATGCATTATCATCTTGAAAAATGATTTCATCATCCCCAAACATCCTTTCAATTGATAGGATAAGAAAAGTGTCCAAAATATCAATATAAACTTGTGCATTTATTGATGATGTAATGGTTGTAGAATACTCGATTTCAAAAATACTCTATAGCTGCAGCCCTATTGGACAGGTATCTTTTATGCAGGTAACAAGTTCAAACAGGTGCAGTTAATACAGTTAAGTGCAGAATAGGAGGGCTTCCTAAAGAAAAACTAACATGTCTTTCAGAGCCAGAATTCTTGCTGGTTGGTAGGTGATCAAATACTTTTCATGCAATAAAATGAAATCAAAAATCATACAATGTGATTTTCTAAATTATTATTATTATTATTATTATTTTAGATTCTGCCTCTGAGTTGAAGTGTACATATGATTAAAAATTACAGACCTCTCCATTCTTTGTATGTGGAAAAACCTGCAAAATCGACAGTGGATCAGATACTTATTTGCCTCGCTGGTTGCAAAGCAGAATAACTAAATACTTAAAGATTTGTCTTTTTTTTTTATCTATTTTAAAAAGCCACAACTTGAGCATTTTTAAGTTAACATTAAATATGATGGAAATGTCATTATTTTGTGTTGCATTTCATGTAATTTGATGTTATGCATGTCATAAATAAATGGTTAAAAACATTAATATTGGATGGATGTAGCATTTGCTGCAGTCTCCAAAACTTGGTATATACAGTAGCTAAAAACAGCCATCTAACAAGGATTAACAGATATCCCATAGTGTTTAAAGGATATTTGATGAATCCAGATCCGCCAAGACAAACCCATCGGCCATTACCAAAAGTGGATAGCCTCCTGCTGCTAAACAGAAGGGTAAAAATTGTTTAATATAATTATCATGAAATCCTTTCCTCAATTATTAGCATCCCATCTTTTCCCCCAGGGATGGGAAAAAATTGTATAATATAATTATCTTGAAATCCTTTCCCCAATTATTAACATACCATCTTTTCCCCCAAGGAAGGGGAAACGTTGTACAACATGCTCAGTTTTCCAACTTGCATGTTGCACAAAATGCATGTCAGGGAAAGAAAAATATGGCGGAAAGAAAAGTACGTGACACTGGGCTGTGGGACAGCAGCTTCAGTGTTGATAGGCTGAACTTGTGATGTCTAATGCCGCGTTCGCACCGGACGACATGCGACACCACAAATTTGCTTCCCTTGCCTGGCGATGGACGCGCCACCATCGCCCGGTGTGTCGCAATGCTTTCGCTGTTAAAATTCACCCCAATGCATCATCAAATAGGAGGAGCTTCCATTCCGCTTGCCGTCAAGTCAACATGACAGTCCTTGATCACACGGAGAGTGTTGCTGTGCTCTATTTGTTGTGGAAAGCTGACAAACGTCACTAGTGGTGCCGTCCCCAGGTTCACACCATCCTCTTGAGATGGTCCGAATTCAGGGAGTTTCATTATTTGCTGCAGGAGCTGCGTCTGGATGACGGCTGCTTTCAGCTGTACTTCTGTCTCTCCAGGACCCAGTTTGAGGACCTC
Organism: Thalassophryne amazonica; assembly: GCF_902500255.1. Taxonomy (NCBI): domain Eukaryota; kingdom Metazoa; phylum Chordata; class Actinopteri; order Batrachoidiformes; family Batrachoididae; genus Thalassophryne; species Thalassophryne amazonica. The sequence continues at coordinate 133,544,103 of NC_047106.1, forward strand.
CTCCTCTGTTCGTGTGCGCACATGTGAACAATTAAAAAAAAAATCTGGCTGCTGTGCTGCTGCTGTCTCCCCTCAAACTGTCATAATTGTTATAAACCAGTCACCATTTGTTTTATTATACATCTGTGTAGTTAATAAATAAAATAATCTTAATGGACAATTCGTTCACGCGTGCATGTGGAAAAAAAACTGGCTGCTGCGGTTCTGCTGCTCGCTTTCCCCTCAAACTCTGTCATAATTATGAAATAAAGGACAAAAGAGACATAAGTCCCGCTCACAGGTTTGCTGCCAGAGACAGGACATGTCCACACCAAGTATGAACTCCAGACATCTCCACGTCACTACATATCCAGTCCCTAATTGGTCATCGTGGCGCAACAAGACGAAAAAGTTCATTTTTTTCAACTTGGGGAGGAGGGCAACGCGACGAGATATTGCACCACAAATGTGCCAATCGCTCAAAATCGCTTCATTCGCGTCGCTTCATTTACCTCCATCATGTCGCATTGCATGGCTTGGACTTTTGTGCCGCCACAACGCGTCTTTCCATAGGGATTACATGGCAACCTGTCGCCGCCTTCGCTCGCGTGTCGTCCGTTGTGAACGTGGTATAAGAAATTTCCAAACCCAAAATCAAAACCCACATGTAAGGTTGAAAGTTATTGATGGAGTTTATGGCTATGATTTTCTGGTAATTTGAAAATATTCATAAGAAAAAAAAAAAATTGGGAGGTGATTATTTTGCTCTTTCGATGAAGAATTTTGCATTTTTCCTTGTAAGTGCCAGCCTTGCTTATCTAAAAGTAGAATCTCTCTCCAAAACCCAACTACTGTAGCTGGAGGTGTGAAAAAAGAGAGAGACTTGCCTCTGGTCACCCAGTCTTTCTGCTCCTCCAATGAGCTCCAAATTTTAATACAGTAAATGTTCAGGGCCTGTCTCTTCACTTAGGGCTGATTTGTTGGTGTTTTTCATCATTACATGTTTTGCACACTTGGCACTGGGGATGGGTATTGATAAGATTTTATTGATATTGATTCTGCTTATCGATCTGATTCCTTATCGATTCCCTTATCGATACCTCTTGTGCATTTTCTGTGTACTAAAAGTATGCTTTACAGGTTTTCTATGTCAAAAACATTTTAAATTGGTCACTGGATCCTTGATCTCTGGACGTAAATAAAAATAAGTAAAGTCTGTAGTTTTTGTCAAAAGCATTTCCTTTCAGACATTTTGGCATGAATGTCTCTCCATACCTCTGAGCTGAGCTCAGCCGGCTGCTGTACATCAGCGCAGGACGTCTCATTTTGGGAGCGGTAAAAAAAAAAAGTTTTGATCGATTGCAGTTTATTTGTATTACACCAGTTGGAAAGAGGTGTCAATTGATTTAAACGGTGTTTCACTTTGAATTTATTAATTCCGACTGGACTCTATCATTATAACTTGACTCGGCAGAGAGCGGTGCAGCGTTCGGAGCTGTGTGAACAGAACGGAGGATGATTCTTGTATCCTTCTCACAACAAGACAGGAGTCCCAGTTAGTGACTTTATCCTCACAAAAGTGACTCACGATTGACATATTCAGGGATGAAAGTGGTGAAAACCCCCCCCCCCAAAAAAGCTGAAACCCAAAATTACCCCCCAACACCACCTGCACAAAAATTATTGAATTCTAGAAGCTCTGAAATGCAATCTGGGACTATTGCAGACAATAAACTACAGTGAGTGCAGCATCCATTTAGGTGAGGGGGAAAATGACCCAACTTTCTTAACCCAACTTATTCAAATTCATTCCAGGAGTATTCTGCTCTTACTAGGATGCAGAAGTTTTCTAGCTTGGCAGATAGTTCTGGAGAAAATCACTGAAGAAATTAACAAATTGAAAATATGGTTTGACCGAAAGAAATTGTCATTAAACTTAAATAAAACAGCGATGAAGTTGAGGTGTAAGAGTCACTAGGTGTTCACAGGAAACACTTATTTATTTCTATATTTATTTATTTTCATTGTTAGTTGGTTTTATCTTTTCTGTTGTTTTGTTTCATCTAGTTCTTTTTCTCTAAAATTGTAGCATTATTAGTTATTATTACTATTATTGTTGTTATTGCTATTATTATTAATATGAATAAAATAAATTTAAAAAAAAATTACAGTTTGACTCCTTTATGACAGCAAACGCTGAGCCATTAATTATACAGAAAACAAATGCACACAAACGTGCTGAGACGCGAACAGCTTAATGCTAACTTTAACATTGAAAATGCCATAGCTATGCTAACACGTTAGCATCTGTCCCATTTTTATGTTATAAAATACATCTATCAACTGTTTCAGAAGACCATAATAGGTCGATTTAACATAAAAAAAGGTAACTATTACTCACAGACATATGCTCTTTGGGGTTTCAGTGTGGGGAAAATTAAGATAAAGCGAAATAAAACAATGAATCAACGAAGCAGGAGATTGAAGCATTGCTTCGATCTGCGAATCACTGCTTCGATTGGTTCAAGGTTAAACCGTGCTGCATAAAAGTTGATTACAGACCCACTTCAGGGTCTATAATCAATGTAGAGAAATGATCATTTTCTTGACAAACACCCCCAAAAACAACAGCCACTCTGAAGGACCCATGAGGGAATCGTTAAGCATAAAGACTGGTGATGTTGGTGGATCAAATCATTTCTTAAGGATTCTCGAAAGGAACCAGTTCTCGATACCATTCCCTACTTGGCACTTTTCCCAACCTTTATTTTGAAACTCTGAATCATCAGAAGTCACAAAGCCTGACTGCACACTACCTCCCCTCAGTACCAGATTTTATTTTATTTTATTTTTTTGCATCATCATCTCATGTCATCATCAGTCAATCGGTCACAAGTTTCTCTGATCATAGTACAGATCATAGTACAGGCCTGGCAGGCTGTCAGTTCAACAAGGCCAAACACATTATTATTATTATTATTATTATTATTATTGATTTATTATTATTATTTTTTTTTTTGAAAGATAGCTACAAATATTACTTCACAAATCGATAATAATGTGTTTGGACGCATTTGTGTAGCACTGTGCCAGCCTGTTTCGAGTAGGAGGGAAAAATGTCAGAGGGGCTTGTTCCTGTTGTAAGCCCCTCATTGACAGTCGACTTATAATGACTTAGTGGAGAGTGACACCATGCACACATTTCCTTCTGTAGACATCCTCAGTTCTGATGACATTCACATTTTCAGTGGTGGCAAGAAGAGTTTTACTTAGTGTTTTGAGAATGAGCTGGACAGTTACATCGTGGTGCTGCTTAGCCCGTGGTGGTGTTTGCTTTCTAAATCAGCACTGCACTGATTTAAAGCATGAAAAGATGAACTTCTTTTAAAACAAAAAGGGGGGGGCAGGTTGAAAAATGCCAGTGTTATCTTTTAAGTTTGATATGGCCTATACATAAAAATTTGTCAGTTGAACTGCAAACTGAATTTTAGATAATAAACTATACACTGACACCCTCTATAATTGCTGCAGTATCCTCTTCTTTGTAGCTACGCTCTTATGTATTTCCCCAAATATTTGATCCCAATAAATCAAGAAATACATGTATTCCTTCCTAATTTCTTTCTTTTTTCCTCTCTTAGGTAGTGAGAGTTCGACCAAATGACAAGGATGCAAGAATGAAGTATCAGGAATGCAACAGGATTGTGAAACAGAAAGCTTTTGAGAGAGCCATTGCCAGTGATGAGAGAAAAAAATCTGTTGTGGACTCTCTGGACATTGAAAACATGAGTGAGTATTCTGTGGTTTAGATTTCATTTATATAACTTGAATTAAATATTTAAGCCTGTCAGTGTTACAAAGAGCACTTTCTTTTATTTGCTCCATTTTGCTATATTGAATATTAGGGGAAATAATGTCATTTGGCAGACCACACTAACCAGGACTCCAGACTAACCTTTTTCTTTTAGTAGAAACACTGTTACCCCTTAAGTGCAAAAGCAGAAAATCTGGGTGGGTAAACCTTAAATCATCGTGCAGTGGAATTATTCACATTTCCCCCAACTTTATCTTTATTACTGATAAATGCTTTGGCAACCTCGGCCATTACTGTCAGAAACATTCTTTTGTGATTGGAATTAATATTCAAATACAACATTTACATGTGAAAAATAATCACTTGGAAAATAAGAAACTGGTATTGAGGCATAAAAGCGTTCTCCTTATGTGATCCTCAGATGCAGTTCTCATTGACATAAAGCTAACTGAACCACATTAGACACTTTTATTATTATTATTGTAATATCTAAATGATTATATATTTCAGCCTAGACTTTGATATTTATATTTCAGTACAAATTCTTTCATTTTACTTCTCATTTTAGAGGATAATTCCTCTAAAATTCCTTCAAATTCATAATTTAAACACAAGAATTAGTATTATTATGGAGGTGGTATTCATTTTAAAACTTATTTGGTGCATCTGTCTTAAAAACAAAACAAACTTGAAAGTTAGACATTTTTCACTGTGAGTAAATGATACTGGAATTTTGTCAAAATTTCTTTCTGATGCCAGACAGTGGACATTTTTCTGAAGCCCTGCACTGTGCTAAAAGCTCCGTGCACTCCTTGTGAAGGCAAAGAAACAGAATCTATTCCGGTGTTGCAGACCGAATGGTCCGCCCCTCAAAGTTGGTCCGTCCTGCCTCCACTGCGCATGTGTCGTTTCAGAGCTCAGCAGCTCATCTGAGACAGAGTCTCTTCGACCCAAAGCGATCAAATGGATTAATGGGATTATTAACCATCAATGACTCTGTATTGTGCATTGATTACACCCTACTTGATGTACTGTGCTGAAGTTTGGGGTAATAACTATAAAACTACATTGCAATCATTATTTATCCTTCAAAAAGAGCATTTAGACTAATCCACAATTCAGGGTTTTGGGATCATACCAATCCATTGTTTATTAAGTCAAAGATATTAAAACTTTATGATTTCATTTAAGACTGTTCAGTTGATGCATAAAGCGAAAAATAAACAATTACCTTTCAGAATTCAAGAATATTTTATGCACAGAGAAGGAATGTAAGGGGTTTGTATTATTTTAAAATTGCTGGCGCTAGGACGACTAGGAGGTGCTTTTGTGTCTCCATTTGTTGCCCCCCAAAAATGGAATAATTTACCAAGCCATGTCCAGATATCAACCGGTTCAAATATTTATACAAAGAAATGGTATTTTCTAGATATGTCTTAGATGAATGTGGTTGAGTTGTGTTATATGTCGATGCTGTTATTTTGGAACCTTTGTGTGTGTGTTTTTTTTTTTTTTTTTTTAAGTTTGTTTTGGGTGCTGTCTGAATAAATATTTGACTTATCTGTAGCTATGTGCTGTTGTTCAGATTGTGTTTGGATATAAATGTCTATGATCAGGCATATATGCCTGGATTGATTTAACTTCATACAGGGGTGTAGGCATTGATAAGCGTTGCTTCTACCTACGCCTTTAGGGACCATGTATTTTGTTTATTTTCTTATTTCTTTTCACCTTTGATTTTTCTGTTATGAGTTTGGTTGTTTGTATACAAGTAAATTTGTGTTATGCATGGTTGTCGAATAAATTCAGATTCAAATGACAAGGTAAAATCTCTTAAATCATTCTAAAGTCAGTTTTAAGCAGAAACGAGGCGAAACTCTAACGCTTTGAAATAACCTATGTGCAGTGCACGCATCAGCTAGCAGCTGGTGTAGCTGTGGCGCTCTGATCACCTCCTCCTTCTTTTATGATGAAAATGCTGACTTTATGTGTAAATGATTGTTGTACAAAAGCTTCAGATATCTGTCAGTGAGATAGATGATGACTGGAGTGCAGTTTGAAGCAGAAGCTGTGCTAATTGGTGAACTGCGGCTAATGACGCATGCATAGTCAAGGCAGGGCGGACCAATTTTTAAGGGGGACCATTCGCTTAGTGACATCAGTGAACTCCACATGCCATGTATACTGTGTGGTTATGTAAAATTTGCTTCCTTTTATATTTACCTTGTTTTTTTTTTTTAAGAGTGAGGGCATCTAAATTGAAGCCTGAGTTGACTAATCACTCCCAGACTCTCCCCTGCACTCTCTTGCACATAGCCTATACTGGCAAACTCACTAATGGAGGGATCAGCAAATTTGCAGATCACTTGTGTGTGAGTGGTGGTTGTTTTTTAAAGTACCTTCTCTGTCTCAAAATGGTCACATTTGCTGCTGTTTGCTCAGTCTGGAGCTCTGCTAACATAACACAGACTGTCATTAATAACGCTCTTCATGAACATGAATGTCATTGCAAAACTGAACTTTCATTGATTTCTTTGAGCTGTTTCTTTTTCTGAGGCAGCGTGATTATACAATAGCCATCTTTAATAGAAAAATAATGGTGAGCAGGTTTTATTTGGAGTTTTCTGAAAACAGATTAAAAATTACATACAGTATACAAGGTCAAAATATACACACTCACTAAGATTATTAAGTAATTGTGAATGTTACAAATTTTAAGTAGCCAAGGCTTCTCAACTTACTTTTAGTGATCATCATGGACTACAGTTGGTCAAATCTCTGGGACAACAATAAAAAGGGTTTATTTGACAACACCCACTGGAGAATGTTCAAAGAGCTCAAGGCAGGTCGCGGAAAGAGGATTGTAGCTTTTCAAAAGTTAGGAATCTGAGTCCATTTTTGTTTTTTGTTTGTTTGTTTTTTTGTGGTGGTGGTGGGGGGGTCACATAACCAAGGTCTGGAAAAAGACCCAAATTGAGCTGAGAGAAAACTGAAAGCCCCCACAAACAAACAAACAAGGCACAGACCTGCCATAAGCTGAAAGCTGGTGGAACAGAAGTGTCACTGTTTATAGTCAGTTCTTACACCACCATGGACAAAGCTCCTGCTCTGAAACCTTTACTTTTCAAGCTCCTCTAACGTTTGCAGCTGACCATATGGAGAAAGAAAGAAAGAATGAAACCTTCTAGAGGAAGGTTTTCTGGACAGATGAGGCAATGATTGAGTTGTATAACCTGTGACCATTACTCCGCCAAACATACGGCTGTAGAGGAATCCCTAGAACACTGAACCAACTGTTAAGTGGGTACACAGCCCAAAGCATCATGTTCTGGGCTATGTTGCTGCCAGTGGATCTGCTGCATTACACAAAGTGGATGGAATAAATGAACAACCACCACCTCAATGTTCTACAGCAAACTTTCAAAGCATCAGTTAGACATTTATGAACACAGCTGGGTGTTCTAACATGACAATGGCCCCAAACACACCGGAAGTGGTTGTGGAATGGATAAAGCAGGTAAAAATTATGCTTTGGGAATGGCCTGCTCACATTCCTGGCGTCAACCTATTGAAAATATCTCTATGGTGCGTATAAGTTGAGTCCATACTAGGAGGCCGACTTTGAATTTTTTCATATCTGTCAAAATTGTTATAAATCAAATCGCTCTTGAAATGTGAAGGTGCAAGGTTAATTTTGGTTGGAATACTGTTTTTTGTCAGATCTTGAAACATGGCCTGCAGTGTAGAAAACATTATACAACTGTATAGATGTATACTTATTATATTATAAAGTAAAATCTTAATTCAAAGCATCAATTGTGACAGGAGAACACAAATGGACAGCTGTAAATAAAATGGGTTATACAAAATTAAACACAACACAAAAACAAAACCAAAAGAAGTCTAAATTGTGACCAATGACAAAACGTCTAAGTTTTACAGTAGAACACACTGAATGTGTTGGTTGACTCCACATAAATGGTAGGTTATACAAAATAAAAACCCAAGAGAACCCTGTATTTGTTAGATGACTTCAAATAAGTTAAGAACTTAAAAAGACTAAATTCTGACTTTTCAAAATGTTTAAAGTTTTACAGAAAAACACTGAGTTTCCTGGTCAACTCCCAATAAAGGAAAAAACAATATATACTTACACACACACACAGAGAGAGAGTTATGTTGAAAATAATAGCAGTGTAAAGCTCAAAATCCTTATAATGGCTTTTATTTCTATACTTGCAAATACATTAGGAACATTACACATTCTATTTCAAATCAAAGCTTGAAGAAAAATGAATCAAATTTATTACTGTACAGAAAGTGAAGAAAACTGCCTATTGGGTGTTCAATTTTTTTTTTTTTTTTTTTAAGCAGTATCTGCATTTTTCTTTACAAACTCAAACATTTACTGTATGCAGTGTATCCGGAAAGTATTCAGTGCTTCAGTTTTTTTTTTTTTTTCACATTTTTTTATGTTACAAGCCTTCTTCCAAAATGGATGAAATTCATTTTTTTCCCTCAACATTCTGCACACCCATTCTGCAGTACCCCATAAGGACAATGTGAAAAACATTTTGATAGATTTTTGCAAATTTATTAAAAAACAACACAAACAACAGCAAAAAAAAAAAAAAAAAAAAAACCTAAGAAATCACATGTACATTGCCATGAAGCTCGAATTGAGCTCAGGTACATCCTGTTTCCACTGATCATCCTTGAGATGTTTCTGCAGCTTAATTGGAGTCCACCTGGGGTAAATTCAATTGATTGGACATGATGTGGAAAGGCACACATCTGTCTACATATAAGATCCCACAGTTGCCAATGCATGTCAGAGCACAAACCAAGCATGAAGTCAAAGGAATTGTCTGAGACAGGAGTGTCTCGATGGACAAATCTGGGGAAGGGCACAGAAACATCTGCTGCGTTGAAGGTCTCAGTGAGCACAGTGGCCTCCATCATCTGTAAATGGAAGAAGTTTAGATCCACCAGGACTCTTCATAGAGCTGGCTACCCATCTAAACTGAGCAATCGGGGGAGAAGGGCATTAGTCAGGGAGGTGACCAAGAACCTGATGGTCACTCTGTCAGAGCTCCATTACTCAGTGGAGAGAGGAGAACCTTCCAGAAGGACAGCCATCTTTGCAGTAATCCACCAGTCAGGCCTGTATGGTATCCTGTGAATCACTGAACTAATATTTAGTTGTATCACCACTGCTTCTGAGAACTGCTTCACATCTGTATTGCATGTACTCGACCAACTTCTGGCACCTGTGAACAGATATTCCAGCCCAGGATGATGTGGGGTGACATCAAAACAACTTGTATGACTTGTTCAGTGGTGCCCAGGTTTCAGCCCTTCTTACCTTAGTGGCAGTGTCACACTTAATTATTCTCAAGTCTTTTGCAGTTTATTTGTGTCTTCGCCACATGTATCTTGTGACTCCGTTGTCTATTTGCAACAAAATATTTGATTGCTTAGCAAATATGACTCAATAACGTTTTGATGCTATCAAAATATGTAAATTGCAGTCAGATTACGCATGGACCACCGTCGGATGGGTGTCCCATTTCGATGGCGCCTGGAGAATTGTGAACATGTGTGTCACACTCAGGGCCATCAGCCAATTTTGACCAACTGTGTGGACTTACACAGATGGCTGTCAGAACACATCGGACACCTTTCAGTGTGTGTCAATTCAGAAATCCTATGCCACTTTGCGTGATTCCAGCTATGTATGACGGGGGTATAAAAGTTTGCACGATACTCACTATTTTGATGTCGTTGTGGTGCAAAAAGCTAAAATGACAAATATCACATCTGCCCAAATTTTACCTGAATATAGGTGTGCTGCATGTATGTTTTTGACCCTCTGACTTTTCTTTTGAAAGGTGATGTTCTATCATTTTGCCCCAGAAAAAGAACACATCAAAGAAACTACTGAAAGGCCCAGTACTGCCATTGCATTCACTCATGACATTCTGATCTGAAATTAAAATGTTACAGCAATTGAGGATGACTACGTTGGCCCAAAACTTGAAGATGGGAAGGTTACGTTGAAGTTTATGAAGGAAATGATGGACTGGTTTAAGGAACAGAAGAAACTTCACAGAAAGTGTGCTTATCAGGTGAACATCTTCTATGATCATGACAAATACACATTAAAGCCAAAATGAGCAGTCTGTTGTAATTAGTTTTTTTTCTTGTGTGTGTGTTCATTCAGATTTTGGTGCAGGTGAAAGATGTTTTATCCAAACTTCCAAGTCTTGTTGAAATTACATTAAAAGAGGTGAGGACTTGACTGATAACTTGTAAAGTTTTCAATATCATTTGTTTGTATTTTTTCATAGGCAGTGAGTTTCACAGAAAGCTCATAATTATGTTTGATGTTGTTGGCAGGATTGTTTACCCATTGTTCTATAGTTGTCCTTTGCTCTCTTCCACAGACAGAATCAATTACTATATGTGGTGACACACATGGACAATACTATGATCTTCTCAACATGTTCAAGTTAAATGGCTTACCCTCAGAGACCAATCCTTATGTATCCTTTCTCTTTGTCAGTTTTTAAATGTCTTGCATGTTCTTTTTTTGAGGATTGCGACACTCTGTGTTTAACACAATGATATTGGCCACAAAAGCCCAAAAGTGTCATAGTACTTGACCACAGAATTCAGCTCTTCAATGGCGACTTTGTGGACCGTGGCTCTTTTTCTGTTGAGGTTATTCTTACCCTCTTTGGCTTCAAGCTGCTCTATCCTGACTGTTTCCACTTGCTACGAGGTGAGAATGCTCACTTTGTACCTCTGCATTTATCTGTTTTGTTATCAGCAGCTGTTAATGTGTTATGGTACCTTTACACTTGCATGAATTTGAGCCGCACACTGGTATGCAATATGCTGTGCCAGGGAGTAAATTACTTGTAAACTGTGCGTGGGTTTGTGCAAGTGCCCAAAGAAAATTTTGAAATGTTCGAAATCTTTGGCATGCATTAATTTTGTGAACGATACGTGAACATTGCGCAAACAATTCAAAAACATTGTCGCTGCGAGTTATTGTGTTGGCGGACCGCACCATGAGATGTTAAATCTATAATAAACATAATTTTACAGATACTCATAAGAAGGAATGAAAATGCAATTGTTTTACCAAGCCATTGCAATACTAATATTACAAATAATTACTTTTGAGACTATTCCAAATGCATTCTCCATTCCATGAAGTGCACAAGAACAGCTGCCGCTGTACAAAATTCCTCTGTGATTCTGGAAGCGAATAAAGGTCGTTTCATCAGCCAAACTCTGAGCAAATGATTTATCCGCTACGAAATAATTATTTTGTATAATGCAGCACTTAAGCACAGCATCCAGTGGAACACAGTGTGTCACATTGGCACGACGAATTGTGCGGCAGTGCCGGGGTTAAATGTGGGCAAGTGTCAAGGTGCCTTTACACTTAATGTATGTAAATTGCCATAATGTCTTGATAATATTTGCGCCACAAATAGGATGGCATAAACAAATATGCAAAGTAGATTTAATAATTTGCATAAGACATCTCCAACAGCTACAACTCAAGAATTTTTGACAAGAAATTCTGTTTACAGAGATATGTCATATATGGAATAAGAGTCTGTTTTGCAAGCATCAGTAATTTTTCGCAATATTATAGGTAGGACATTAGGCAATTAAGATCTTCTGAGATCCGTCCTGTGGGTTTGAATGGGCATTAAAGAAAGCTTGATGGCACATGACATCTCTTTTGGTGGACCTGTCTTTCGGCTGTGCTTCCTCCCTTCTCAGCATAATTTTTACTGCTTTGTAGATGATTCGTGTAGTTCTATTCTTTTGGTGTAAAGTATAGATAGACCTAAACAAGGCAGCCCATGGCTGAGCATTCTGTCAGCCCAAGCTAAAGCATTCATGTATAACTTGCACTGAATCAAAAGAGATGAAGAGAAAAGTTAAATGACTTAGATGGAATGGACATTCAAAGGGTAAAAGAAATGAAATTTTTAGGAGTTACGATTGATGAAGATTTTACATGGAAGTCACACATAAATTACATAAAAGGAAAGATAGCGAAAGCCATTGTTGTTTTGCATAAAGTTAAATATTCATTAAATAGTTATGGATTATTAACATTGTACAATTCATTGATTGTTCCATATTTGACATATTGTGTAGAAATCTGGGGATCAACATGTACAACTTATACACAACCTTTATTTTGCAGAAAAGAGCTTTAAAAGTGATTGGCAACAGTCGATTTAGAGATCCATCTAATCCATTGTTCATTAAGTATAAGGTACTTAAATTTCATGATTTAGTTGATTTGAAATTACTACAAATAATGTACCAAGCGAATAACAATACCTTACCAATAAACATTCAAAATATGTTTGAAAAAAGAGTAAGTAGTTATAATTTGAAGGGCATAGAAGTCTTTTAAAAAAACAAGATTCAGAACCAAGATAAAGGAACGGAGTATTGCAGTGAATGGTGTAAAATTATGGAACAACCTCAACAAAGAAATCAAAGAATCAAGGTCGCTTAAATTATTTAAAAAACTTATTAAACTTGATGTATTTCGTAAGTATGAAACTATGAAATAAGTCAGTGGGCTGTGACAAAGCCAAAAATGTAATCTGTTAATAATGTTTAGAATGTTTGAAGTTTAAAATGTAATCTATTAGGGATGTAGTCTTTTAAATAATGGTTAAAATTAGGAAAGAAGTCGGTGGCATGTGACAGTCATAGAAATGCAATGATGTCGATTGATGATGCTTTGCAAGATTGTATTGTAAAAAAGGGGCAGAATATATAAGACTTGTTCTTCCAAACTGCTCCTTTTCGTTCATTGGTTTGTAATGTTTTGTTAATTTTGCTTTTCTGTTTCTCTTTTAAATGAATGAAATAAATCCTCAATTAAAAAAAGAAAAAGATGGCCTAAACGTTCACAGGGTGGGAATGATTACGCATGTAAATTTTGGAAGAAACTGAACAGGGGTTACCAACATTGTTCAACAGTGCTGTAATGTAGAGTCCACAGTATTTCAGGGCTCCATAGTAAAGCTTTTCCGCTTGACAATGGTGAGTGATTGGTGTTATCAAGCGAGTGAACCTTGCACCTGCGTTGCCTAATGCTGCAAGCAGAGCATGTAGGTGGAGCGATGAGCGAAAATTCTCATCGCCGGTCTAGCTGTATTCACTCCCTGCTCCACTGCAAACCGTGCTGCTCATTATTGTTTCCCACTATGGTCAATCTTCACCCCGTTCCAATTAAATCACTTGCCGCTTGCTGAAAAAGAAAAAAAAAAACCTTTGACCTGGGGTGTGCTTTCTGGGAGGTGATAGCCATATTAGCTAAATGACTCACTGCTGCCAGATGTATGTTATAGTTTGGTCCATGCAACAGTGAGGCAGTCGCCATGTCCTTCCCATAGACTGTGTGTGCATGTATTCATATATATATATATATATATATATATATATATATATCTCATTGGGTTTCTGTAGAGACCTTGAACAGCTGAAATGACCCTTGTCTGAGCATCGCCATGTTGAGAGTGTCGCCTGCACTGATTCACGATGAACTCATTAATGCATAAAGGGGCAGAGCGTGGGTGGCTCAATATCTGAAGAAAAAGCATGAACACACCACTGTCTTTGAGTCAGATGCGCGAGCTAACAGGCTAACCTTGATTCGGTTTTTTATTAAAATCATATTTTTGGTGATTGCATGGTGGTTCTCCTAACAATTTCATATGGACAGTAAAGAATTTGAGCTGCATATTTCCTTAGTAATCATGCATTAAGTGGGCCTAACAGATAAGGCTACCGACAGCTGCTAAAAGTGCTAACTCCTTAGCATACAATGTGAAATAAGCGTGAATATTGCAACAGAGACATCTTAGATGATCTGTTCGGACATTTCACCACACAAAACACTGTATTATTCCAGGTGTTTGTAATAAAATGCTCCAGACAGACACAGCAGCAACATGACAGTGAGTGGCGAGTCAATGGGCTCAGCTACTGTCACTCAAAGCAACCACTCCCGCAATTATACAGAACTTTGTGGATTAAAATGTCTTAAACTAAGACATTTAGAAAAAAAAAAAATACCCCTCATACAGTTGTCATGGAGGCGGAAACTATCTGTAGAGACCAAAACTGTTTATTGTACCAGGCTGTAAACATTTTTATTAATCCTCTAAAGTGAGACATTTTAAAATTGGCTTCTATGAGAATGTGCTCTGTTTTGGAGTCAGTCAAGGAACTGTACTTCTGGGTTGGAGTCAAAAGATGCGCTTGAGTGTTGCCGCTTGGTCTGTCCCAACATAACCTCATGCAGATCGGGGGAAACCCCTATGTGATCTATGACATTGCTACCAAGTATAGATCATTGATCACTTGAATTTCACCCCTTCAGGAGTTGGAATTCTAAATTGTTTTCAGACGGTGTGAATTTTGATCATATTGGCAATATCATTCTATGAATCCCTTATTTAAATGCTAAGGAATGAAATTATAGTGGTGCCAAAAAAGTATTTTTTTTTTTTTTGTTTTTTGTTTTTTTTACTTAAATCTTAAAAAAAAAAAAAAAAAAACAAAAACAAAGGCTAAACTGGCTTGAGTTGTGACTCTTGCAGTCAATCAGTGTGTCAATAAACAAAGTTTAATTTCAAACTACATTATGTGATGTTATCTTGGTGAGGACTCATTACAAATACTATACAAAGTAAATGTAAGGGGGGAAATCTTTGTGACATGTTTGTGTGGGGAAAAAGAAAATCTGTTGTCATATTGGATTTTAGATTCCTCAAATATCCCACTCTGTATCTGTTTTTAAATTTCTGTATTGGTAATGTTCTCATCGATACACAAAGAAGTCTTTGCCATAACCTGTGGTAAAAATTCAGTCACTTTCTACATTCATCACAGAAATGGATATCTCAGAGGAACCTAATTTAAGTGCCTTTTGTGAAATTTTAATGAGCTGATCTTGTAGCAGTTTATACACAGCCAAAACATATTGAACAAAATACTGTGACATTTGACAGTATGAATTTTTTTTTTTCCCTCCTTCTTTAACAGGTAACCATGAGACAGACAACATGAACCAGATGTATGGATTTGAAGGGGAGGTTAAAGCAAAGTACACAGCCCAGATGTTCCAGTTGTTCAGTGAGGTCTTCCAGTGGCTGCCTCTTGCACAGTGTATTAACAACAAAGTCCTAGTAAGTCAGTTAAATGCTGTCACAGGAACACAGTTTATTCTTAACATTTATGAAACTGGACTTGTAGGCAAAACACAAGTGATGTGTACATTTACTGCAAAAAAGAAAATTGACACACTGACGTGCACCCCCTGCCAACTTGTGATGGCATAGTGTCATCTACACTGCACCATGGGCTTGAACCACAACAAAGTAACAGAAAACTTAGGAGTTTGGTGTCTACATTAATAAGTGAAATCACCTGGTGGAGGGGTGGTTGCAAAGAAAACCTGCACCCTTGTGGCCATTTCTGGAATACCCCTATTCTACAGTGATGTATGTTTTCCAGGAATGTGAACATTTCTGTGTTATTTTTAAGAACCTACATCAAAATCCATTAATGCTGCACACCCAGTAGCATGGCGGTAATGCACTGTGTTGGTTTGCGAACCGCCAATAAACCCGAAAGAAGAATGGTTATTTTTGTTTTCCTGGTCTGCGTCAGAATTACTGTGTCACTGTGTCAGAGCTCCAGCATTCCTGTGTGGAGAGAGGAGAACCTTCTTTAAAAAACAACCATCTTTGCAGCAGTCCATCAATCAGGCCTGTATGATAGGCATCAGAATGGGGTGACAGTTCATCTTTCAGTACAACAATGACCCTAAGCACACAGCCAAGATATCAAAGGAGTGGCTTCAGGACAACTCTGTGAATGTCCTTGAGTTGCCCAGCCAGAGCCTAGACCTGAATCCAATTGAACATCTCTGGAGAGATCTGGATCTGAAAATGTCTGTGCACTGATGCTCCCCATCCAACCTGATGGAGCTTGAGCGGTGCTGCAAAGAGGGATTTCTTCATTTTTAAATTTTTAATTGCAAAAATAAAAAAAAAAAAAAAAAAAACTTTTTTCATGTTGTCATTATGGGGTCTTATGTGTAGAATTTTTGGAATAAGGCTGTAACATAGCAAATTGTAGAAAACGTGAAGTGCTGTGAATACTTTCCGGATGCACTAAACAAAAAAGAAATACAAAACATGTTCAATGATGTAGAAATGTTCCAAATGTATGTCCATGTATAAAGTAAGTCCCTTCGGCTGCTCCCTTGTTTGCACTTGGGGTCGCCACAGCAAATCCAAGTTGGATCTGCATGTTGAATTGGCACAGGTTTTATTACCATAACTTAAGGGGTGAAAATGAATTACATGAATGTTCATATGCAAATTTGTTTGCAAACATTATAAATGTGTGTGCAGACTATTGCAGATGTAAAGAGTTGCACTGTTGTGCCACATTGGCACAGTTCCACAGGCATGTATGGGGTACAAACCATGTTGGCACCATGGGTACCCCCCCCCCCCCCCCCCAACTTTACTCTTTTTCCTCTTTTTTTTTTCCTCCCCTCTGTCTTAGGTTATGCATGGGGGTTTGTTCAGTGAGGATGGAGTCACAATGGAAGATCTGAGAAAGATTGACAGGAACAGGCAGCCACCAGACTCTGGTAATACTGTAGGCTCATATTGAATGTACTGTAGAGTTAAGGTGCCGTTCTATCAAGAAGGTATGCGTGTCAACACTTTCCACTCTTGTCTCCACAGGTCCCATGTGTGATCTCCTCTGGTCAGATCCACAGCCTCAAGTAAGTTAGCTCAGCCTCAAGTAGTTAACCCACTCATGCCTCAAACAATTTGACCATAAAACTGAATGGTTTTGTTACATGTAAGGCACCAGTCCAACTTTCCTTCCTTTGGCCAAACAGAATGGTCGGTCAATCAGTAAACGGGGGGTAAGCTGTCAGTTTGGGCCAGATGTGACGGCACGCTTCCTGGAACAGAACAAGTTGGACTTCATTGTGCGTAGTCATGAGGTCAAAGCTGAGGGATACGAGGTCACTCACTCAGGAAAGTGTATCACAGTGTTCTCAGCCCCCAACTACTGGTGCGTACACACATCAGCTGGTGTGTTGAGTCAGCTAGAACCAATACCGGTGCTACATTAATGGTTTATGTTGGTGATGCTGTGCTGCTTTCTCTTCTGTCCTAGTGATCAGATGGGAAACAAAGGAGCTTATATCCACCTCATGGGATCTGACCTCAAGCCAGAATTTCACCAGTTCACTGCTGTGGTTAGTATCGTAAAGTGACAACATGTGAAGAACTTTAGTGCTTTGATGATTTTGAAGCTTCCACAAGTTCCCAATAAATTTGAAAGGCCTCAACAATGAAAACGTAATATTAAACTGTATAAGCCCTAAAAAGTGCAGATAATAGTTAGTATAAAGTACCAGAAATGAATTTTCAACAGTATCTTGCTGCAGATTTTCCCCCAATGACTTTAATTTTAATAACATAAATCACACTATCCTGTATATTGTTCACTTGTAACAGCATATCCTATGTGTTCATTCAGGATTGAATGGCTTTGAATGCATCTCTCTCTGTCTGTCTGTCTGTAAATCAGGTGGTTAAGTAATATAGGCATATTTAGTTAGCAGCTAATCTGGTTTGATTGGTAATAAAGTGTCTTTAAAATCAGTCAGTCAGTATTTGAACGTTACCCAGTTGATAAAAAGTCAGTCAAATCATGTCTTACATAACAAGTAAGAAGATGCTGGCATTCTTAATGTAGATTTATTGTATCTCAAAAATGATACACTCATAGACTCACTCACATTACTGCCATACTAGACACATGGAATAATTACTACTAATAGTTATGAAGTAATTATTCCAAGTCTCCAGTATGGCTTGTATGCCAGTATATACAGTAGTGTTCAGAATAATAGTAGTGCTATGTGACTAAAAAGATTAATCCAGGTTTTGAGTGTATTTCTTATTGTTACATGGGAAACAAGGTACCAGTAGATTCAGTAGATTCTCACAAATCCAACAAGACCAAGCATTCATGATATGCACACTCTTAAGGCTATGAAATTGGGCTATTAGTAAAAAAAAAAAAAAAGTAGAAAAGGGTACGTTCACAATAATAGTAATGTGGCATTCAGTCAGTGAGTTCTTCAATTTTGTGGAACAAACAGGTGTGAATCAGGTGCCCCCTATGTAAGGATGAAGCCAGCACCTGTTGAACATGCTTTTCTCTTTGAAAGCCTGAGGAAAATGAGATGTTCAAGACATTGTTCAGAAGAACAGCGTAGTTTAATTAAAAAGTTGATTGGAGAGGGGAAAACTTATACGCAGGTGCAAAAAAAATTATAGGCTGTTCATCTACAATGATCTCCAATGCTTTAAAATGGACAAAAAAAAGAGACGCGTGGAAGAAAACGGAAAAGAATAACCAGAAAGGCTCACCCATTGATCAGCTCCAGGATGATCAAAGACAGTCTGTTGTTACCTGTAAGTGCTGTGACAGAAGACGCCTGTGTGAAGCTAATTTATTTGCAAGAATCCCCTGCAAAGTCCCTCTGTTAAATAAAAGACATGTGCAGAAGAGGTTACAATTTGCCAAAGAACACATCAACTGGCTTAAAGAGAAATGGAGGAATATTTTGTGGACTGATGAGAGTAAAATTGTTCTTTTTGGGTCCAAGGGCTGCAGACAGTTTGTGAGACGACCCCCAAACTCTGAATTCAAGCCACAGTTCACAGTGAAGACAGTGAAGCATGGTGGTGCAAGCATCATGATATGGGCATGTTTCTCCTACTATGGTGTTGGGCCTATATATCGCATACCAAGTATCATAGATCAGTTTGGATATGTCAAAATACTTGAAGAGGTCATGTTGCCTTATGCTGAAGAGGACATGCCCTTGAAATGGGTGTTTCAACAAGACAATGACCCCAAGCATACTAGTAAACAAGCAAAATCTTGGTTCCAGACCAACAAAATTAATGCCTCGCAGATGTGAAGAAATCATGAAAAACGGTGGTTATACAACTAAGTACTAGTTTAGTGATTCACAGGATTGCTAAAAAAGCAATTTGAACATAATAGTTTTGAGTTTGTAGCTTCAACAGCAGATGCTACTATTATTGTGAACACCCCCTTTTCTAATTTTTTTACTAATACCACAATTCCATAGCCTTAAGAGTGTGCATATCATGAATGCTTGGTCTTGTTAGATTTGAGAATCTACTGAATCTATTGGTACCTTGTTTCCCATGTAACAGTAAGAAATATACTCAAAACCTGGATTAATCTTTTTAGTCACATAACATTACTATTATTCTGAACACTACTGTATAATATATATATTTAAAGGTAAAAATATATACCAGCATGAAGGTAAGTAATTACTGCTCATGATGTAACCAGAGGTAGACACGTGCGTGGTGATGTTTCCAGTCTAATCACTATCTCACTTGCTGTAAACTCGGACCTCTTCCATGACTTATTTTCTACAGCTATGACATTTCTGCAATATATAAGCATTTAGGCGCTTCTATGTGAACTTAATACATAAACATATTTAAATTAATTCTTGTCTATAAAGTCAAGGTTTTCTTCCTCCTGCAGGGAATTGATGGTTTTATATCACAGTAAGACAGAACGTTCTGTGGAGAAGCAGTGGTGGCCATTTTTTTTTTTTTTTTCTGGGAACTCTAGATGGCAGTGTCTAAAAAAAAAAAATGTTCAAAGGAAACTCAAATACATTGTGGCTTAAGCTCTTTTTTTTAATAGACGGTGCCATCTAATGGGCTCAGAAAGAAATGTCAAATGCTTCATGAGCCTCACATGGCCATCAAAAGTGTACACTTTTGCTCAGGGAATAATGTTCAGGTTGTTTTACAACTGTCACCTAAAATTCCTGTTTTAATAAAGCATTTTAGAGCTGCATTAATATAGAATATTAGTATATGAAGTCAATTATATTAATTTAAAGTGTATTAAGTATTCTTGTGACAATGTTTCTCCATAAGACAAACTAATTTTACACTGTTGACCTTTTGTTAAAAGTGTACCCTGATCATTTTTCTTCCCATCCTCTGCAGCCTCATCCAAATGTCAAGCCCATGGCGTATGCTAACACGCTAATGCAGCTGGGAATGATGTAGAGTCTCAAACTAGTCTGTCTGTGAAATCAACGATGTCCCATCTCACCTGAACCATCCTGGCCATCTTACGCCCTGCGGTGCTCAGACACAGACTTGTTCGTGCTTGGCTTAAGGGATCCCTGGGATAGACAAATGTCCACTGGCAGTATGCATCAACTTCATGGTGTAGTTCAGATGGGAAGAGATTACGTAGACCAGCCCAGTCAAGAAATGGGCACATTGTTTCAAAGTGGGGGCTAAAAAACAAACACTTTTTGACTATTCATTTGCCTCATGTTGCATTCTGTCAATGGGTAAAACAAATCTGGAGCAGCTTTTTTTTAGAATGTCTGAGCTGCTCGGCAGACGGTTGTACCAAAGATCTGTAATGAAAATGATTTTTTTTTTTTTTTTTTTTTTTAAATGAGTGAATTATGGATCGTGGCATTGTACATCTGTCCTGCACACACAGCTTAGAGCGTTGTGAAAGGAGCTGAGAACAGCATGTTGGTCAGTATTTCTCACAGCATCCCCCCCCCCCCCCCCCCCACAGGATTAAGAAACTTTATCCCCCCCCCCCCCCCCCCCCCCGCCAAAACAAAAAAGCTATTTGATGATTTAACCCCAAATCCACTCTGATGGATGCTTTTTCATTTTAGTTGTGTATTTAGCTGGTGCAGTCATGTAACTGGTACTGTTAATTTTGCACTGCTTCCTGAGGTGGAAGAAACTGCTGCTGTCTACATGTTCATCCTCGACCGCCATTGGGCCACTTGCTTGGCAGCTCCAACACTCAGCTCTCCAAGTTACACTGATGCACTTCAGCCTGCAGTACGTGTTTAACAGTGACTTACCCATATGTGGATTTGTTCAATACACAAATTTCCAGAATGCAGTCCTGTCTTCAAGCACACAGCTGCATTGTTCAATGCCCTCAACTTTTTAGAGAAAAGTACACTGATGTATATGTATATATACTGTATCATTTAAAGTCCATGTAATGTTTGAGAAAATTATTGAATTAAAAAAAATCCAATCCAGTGGATTTTTTTTTTGTTTTTGTTTTTTTTTTTTTAAATGGAAAAATCAAGTTGGTGTCTGTTGGCATAAATATTTTTTCATTTACAGTTAATGTCAGGCTTTATGGTCAGTTTTTTTTTTTTTCTGACAGTTAAAAAATGTTTAACATTTTCTTTACTCTGAAATTGCTGCTTCAACATTGAAAATTTCCAAAAATGTTGGCATATTTACTCTGAAATCACGAATTGTTATATATTAAACAATGTTTTCTCATTTGTGCAATGGGAAGAGTATTTTATGAGGTGAAAGGTGCAACATTTCATCTTTCACTTCAAGAAATATATTCTTTCCATTGCGAGAATGAGAAATCACTCAGTATTTATTTTAACACCTAAAATTGATGCTTGCCATTTTAGAGAATATATAAAGTTGACTGTGTGTGCGTGTATGTGTTTGCTATGCACAGCCACGATAATTAAGCAGTCCACATCAAACTTGTTATGGTGACTGGGGGAACCAAGGGGGAGCTCACTGTGCCCCTTAGGCTGAAATGTTACATGCACACCCACACTTGTGGTCAACCTTGTATATTAAATCACGACCTGCTCACTGGAGCCCTTATTTTCGTACTTCACGTGGTACTCATGTCAGGTAGCAAGCATCACACTTTACTTAATACGTAGTAGCAGCTGACTAAGGTGTACTTTACAATCCGAACAGGCCAGCATGTGCTTTATCAATTAAAATGTACCTGCTGTGTATGGCATGCCAGAGCATTGCAGTGATATGACATGCTGTCACCTTATCATTCACTTGAGTCTCATGAATGTCACAAATTGCTGTATGAAAATTAATAACATGCAATGCAATTTACTACACCTTAAAGGTGTAGTGTGTAGAATAGGTAGCTCAGCTAGTTAATTAAACAAGCGAAAAGGGACTTCCTTTTTGGTGTGTGTCACTGGTACTTTGACATAAAGAGGTTCCAAACAGTCCAACACAAACTTTAAATAGCTATCCAATCCAAAATTGTTCTTAGTCAACTTGCAAAAGCAGTCGGATAGTTCAAAAACAAAACTGACGAAGTAGTTCATACCTGATGCTGTGTAAGAACAAATCCTGCCATGTTTGTTTTGAAGATGAGTGCTGTCGCCGCTAGTGTGCAATACCCCAAAACATATCGAACCAAAATTGCATAGTAAATGGAACACAATGGTAAAAGGTACGAATAATCCATTTCATGTGATGTACAAGCCACCTTTCAAATGACAAGGATTTATTTATGCTTTATATATGTGTGTGTGTAATGTAATTTTTGACAAAGTGTTGAGTATCATCTGGCAAAACTATCCAATTGTAAACCCCCAGTAAAAACTGGAAAAATATCAAACAAAAGTTTCTAAAGAGGGCCTGGTCATATTTTTATGACGTCACGAAACACGTTTATGACACGTGAATGAGTTTCAAATCAAGGTTCATTTCTTGGCGCTTCGTGTGAGTGACAAAACGCGTGGAGCTCACTGATTTGTAAAGTCTGGATTGGTGGCGTCCCGGAAGTGAATAATCTACCATATTGTCTCTCCCAAGAATAAAGTTTTATTTTGAAATCTTGCGAGTGAACAATTGCGCTCCCTGCTACAAATTAAATATAAATGGATATATGAAAGGTGTAAATTGCAGCTCTAGAACAACGTGTGATACAAGTCGTGAACATTACTTTGGGTAAAATCAGACAAAATAGTGTGTGGTACATTTTACATGTCATAAAATAACTGCACAACGTGTCATAACATGATTAAACACGCACTACGTGCACAAGAAGTATGCAATAAAAACGAGCATAATCTCTTAAAATGCGTGTAATTCTGCGATGCACAGGCGATGTTTTGGGTGAGGTGATATGGCGGACAGTGACTTGATTGGCTGAGCTCTGGCACCGCCCACACGACAACGCTCAGCACGTTGCACTTAAGTGAACGGGTGTCGAAGAATGGTTCATTTATTGGTGCTTCGTGAAGCCAGTGAGCCATCTGCTAGCCAAAATGTAAAACATTAAAAGCTGTAAACCCCTAAAAATGTTGTGTAACTCGTTTAAAGCGCTGCTAACCTATTTAAACTGAAGATTAAACGTGAATGGAAAAAAATAATTCGTGTTCTTCCTATTATATGGATTGTAGACCAACGAATGGAAATGTTTACACACTTAATATAATGTGGCACTGTAGCTCCGCACATCTCAGTGACGCTTAGTTAAGATAAAACTTCGATTTGGGGGACAAACAGCAGTCTTTGAGAGCACGATGACGCCACACATCTCACAATACATAGTTCGAAACGCGCCTTGATGACAGACTTCCGGGTCGGCTCGGCTCATGTTTCGAAGCTTTTTCGAAGGTTTCATGTGAGCAGCAGGAGAAAGTAGACAGGTGTACCGGCTGCCTGAGATGCCAAAATACTGCTGTGTTCCCAACTGTAACAACGCTGCTAACAGCGACAGGAGGAGCTTCTATAAGTAAGACACGTTCTTCTACCAACTTTAGACAACAACCGTGACTTTGGCTAGACCAGAGAAGCGTTGTAATCGTGATTTGTCTTTGTGTCGTTTTGACCTTTGAAGCACTTTGAATGGTTGTTTGAGGCTCACAGTACGCGATCAGAACTGCACCTGAAGCTCAGGTGACATGTAGACTTGAACATATGATGACGTCAACTCAGCCCTGTGGAACAAGAGCTGGAACAATATGACAACGTTTATCAGGAAGGAAAGTCCTCTTTAACTGAAATCGAGTACACATTTGGCACAGTTGCTCTTAAACAGGCACACAGGCAGCAGAAGTGGAAGGGCTGGTGGGGCTGGCGCCCCCCCGACCAAATTTGAACTACAGCCAAGTTTAAAAATTTTCATAAAACAGCCCACATAAGGGGTTGTTATTACACACAATAGCCAGCAGACAGTTTTCTGTGTTAATTGTTACTTACTAATCAGGATATGCATTACTCTGTCTTATTTATTCTCGAGGTCGGCGCCCACATGACATGGTGAAGTGGCCAATTGTAACAATTTACATACCCAATACTTTTGGATAAATATTTAACTTTGTCAAAGTATCAGAAATCTGAAAAACATTCACTCAGAATTTTATTTATTAAACACCTAAAACTTTAAAATCTTGGGTTCAGATATACAAGTCAGATTTTTAGTGTTTCTAACAGAAATGCATAACATGGCATAACATGTAGCCTATCTAGTATACACAGAGTACAATAATAAGTACAGTACATTTATGGAAGACTTATTTTTAGAAATTTTCTATTTGTCTTCTGATTTGGCTGTAACGTTCACAGTTTTTGGACACGTAGCATTAGTGAAGGTTACAAATGATCTTCTTATGGCCTCGGACAGTGGACTCATCTCTGTGCTTGTTCTGTTAGACCTCAGTGCTGCTTTTGATACTGTTGACCATAAAATTTTATTACAGAGATTAGAGCATTCCATAGGTATTAAAGGCACTGCGCTGCAGTGGTTTGAATCATATTTGTCTAATAGATTACAATTTGTTCATGTAAATGGGGAATCTTCTTCACAGACTAAAGTTAATTATGGAGTTCCACAAGGTTCTGTGCTAGGACCAATTTTATTCACTTTATACATGCTTCCCTTAGGCAGTATTATTAGACGGTATTGCTTAAATTTTCATTGTTACGCAGATGATACCCAGCTTTATCTATCCATGAAGCCAGAGGACACACACCAATTAGCTAAACTGCAGGATTGTCTTACAGACATAAAGACATGGATGACCTCTAATTTCCTGCTTTTAAACTCAGATAAAACTGAAGTTATTGTACTTGGCCCCACAAATCTTAGAAACATGGTGTCTAACCAGATCCTTACTCTGGATGGCATTACCCTGACCTCTAGTAATACTGTGAGAAATCTTGGAGTCATTTTTGATCAGGATATGTCATTCAAAGCGCATATTAAACAAATATGTAGGACTGCTTTTTTGCATTTACGCAATATCTCTAAAATCAGAAAGGTCTTGTCTCAGAGTGATGCTGAAAAACTAATTCATGCATTTATTTCCTCTAGGCTGGACTATTGTAATTCATTATTATCAGGTTGTCCTAAAAGTTCCCTAAAAAGCCTTCAGTTAATTCAAAATGCTGCAGCTAGAGTACTGACGGGGACTAGAAGGAGAGAGCATATCTCACCCATATTGGCCTCTCTTCATTGGCTTCCTGTTAATTCTAGAATAGAATTTAAAATTCTTCTTCTTACTTATAAGGTTTTGAATAATCAGGTCCCATCTTATCTTAGGGACCTCGTAGTACCATATCACCCCAATAGAGCGCTTCGCTCTCAGACTGCAGGCTTACTTGTAGTTCCTAGGGTTTGTAAGAGTAGAATGGGAGGCAGAGCCTTCAGCTTTCAGGCTCCTCTCCTGTGGAACCAGCTCCCAATTCAGATCAGGGAGACAGACACCCTCTCTACTTTTAAGATTAGGCTTAAAACTTTCCTTTTTGCTAAAGCTTATAGTTAGGGCTGGATCAGGTGACCCTGAACCATCCCTTAGTTATGCTGCTATAGACGTAGACTGCTGGGGGGTTCCCATGATGCACTGTTTCTTTCTCTTTTTGCTCTGTATGCACCACTCTGCATTTAATCATTAGTGATCGATCTCTGCTCCCCTCCACAGCATGTCTTTTTCCCGGTTCTCTCCCTCAGCCCCAACCAGTCCCAGCAAAAGACTGCCCCTCCCTGAGCCTGGTTCTGCTGGAGGTTTCTTCCTGTTAAAAGGGAGTTTTTCCTTCCCACTGTAGCCAAGTGCTTGCTCACAGGGGGTCGTTTTGACCGTTGGGGTTTTACATAATTATTGTATGGCCTTGCCTTACAATATAAAGCGCCTTGGGGCAACTGTTTGTTGTGATTTGGCGCTATATAAAAAAAATTGATTGATTGATTGATTGATTGATTGATTACTCCATTTTCTCAGTCACATTGTCTGCATCTTGGTTTTTTAAGTTTGTTTTTATTGAACAAAAAGAAACACACCAACATTCATTCATTCATTTTCTGCCGGTTATCCGGGTCCTGAGTCGTGGTGGTAGCAGGCCAAGCAGCTCCTCCCACACTTCCCTATCTTTGGCCAAGTCCTGTAACACTTCCCAGGGGATCCTGAGATGTTTCCAAGCCAGCTAGGAAACATGATCGTTACAGCGTGTCCTGGGTCTTTCCCAGGGTGTCTTCCCAATTGGGCATGCCTGGAATACCTCCCTAGGGAGACTACCATTAGTCATCCTCAGCAGATGCCTGATCCACCTCAACTGGCTTTTTTCAATGCAATGAAGCATCCCTCCCTCCATACTCCCTTGTGGATAGTCGAGCTTCTCACCGTGTCTAGGAGTGTAAGTCCAGATAACCCAACAGAGGAATCTCATTTCCACAGCTTGTATCCGTTTTGTTCTTTCAGTCACTACCAAAAGTTCATGACCATAGGCGTAAATAGAGTGGTAAATTGAGAGTCTCGCTTTCTGGATCAGCTACTTCTTTACCATGACAATCTGGTACAGCATCATCACGCTCCAACTTAACCCTACTTGTGAACAAGACCCCAAGATAGTTAAACTCCTCCACTTGGGGCAGTATCTCTCCCCTGACCCAGAGGGGACAGTCCACCCTTTTCCAACAGAGGACCATGGTCTCAGATTTTGAGGTGCTGATTCTCATCCCAGTCGCTTCACACTCGGCCTTGACCCTGCTCAGTGTGTACCGGAGGTCACCGCCTGATGAAGCCAACAGAATGGGACGTTCAAGACACTGTTCAGAAGAACAGCGTAGTTTGATTAAAAGTTGATTGGAGAGGGGAAAACGTATACGCAGGAGCAAAAAATTATAGGCTGTTCATCTACAATGATCTCCAATGCTTTAAAATGGACAAAAAAAACAGAGACACATGGAAGAAAACGGAAAACAACCATCAAAATGGATAGAAGAATAACCAGAATGGCAAAGGCTCACCCACTGATCAGCTGTTTGAACATAATAGTTTTGACTTTGTATCGTCAACAGCAGATGCTACTATTATTGTGAACACCCCCTTTTCTACTTTTTTTTTTTTTTACTAAGAGCCCAATTTCATAGCCTTAAGAGTGTGCATATCATGAATGCTTGGTCTTGTTGGATTTGTGAGAATCTACTGAATCTACTGGTACCTTGTTTCCCATGTAACAATAAGAAATATACTCAAAACCTGGATTAATCTTTTTAGTCACATAGCACTACTATTATTCTGAACACTACTGTAGGTGTGAATGTGTTTGTCTATAATGTGGCACTGCGATAGACTGGAGTCCTGTCAAGGGTGTACACCACCTCTGGCCCTATAACTACTGGGAGAGGTTCCAGCTTCCCAGTGAGCCTTAATTGGAATACGTGAGTATTGAAAATGAATTAATAAAAAAAAAAAAAAGATTCCAGGGGACAACACCAAAGTGTAATAATTTAACATTAACTATTTACATACAGATTAAAAATACAACCCCAATTCCAATGAAGTTGTGATGTTGTGTGAAATGTAAATAAAAACAGAATACAATGATTTGCAAATCCTCTTCAACATATATTCAATTGAATACACCACAAAGACAAGATATTTAATGTTCAAACTGATAGACTTTTTTGTTTTTGTATCAATATTTGCTCATTTTGAAATGGATGCCTGTAACACATTTCAAAAAAGCTGGGATGCGGCAAAAATAGACTGGGAAAGTTGATGAATGCTCAAAGAACACCTGTTTGGAACATTCCACAGGTGAACAGGTTAATTGGAAACAGTTGAGTGTCATGATTGGGTACAAAAGGAGCATCCCCAAAAGGCTCAGCAAGCAAAGATGGGGTGAGCATCATCACTTTGTGAACGACTGTGTGAAAAAATAGTCCAACAGAACAATGTTTCTCAATGTTCAATTGCAAGGAATTTAGGGATTCCATCATCTACAGTCCATAATATAATCAGAAGATTAGAGAATCTGGAGAACTTTATACACGTAAGCGGCAAGGCCGAAAACCAACATTGAATGCCCATGACCTTTGATCCCTCAGGTGGCACCGCATTAAAAACCGACATCATTGTGTAAAGGATCTTAGGAACACAGGAATACTTCAGAAAACCATTGTCTGTTAACACAGTTCATCGCTACATCTAAAGTGCAAGTTAAAACTCTACCATGCAAAGCAAAAGCCAAACATCAACAACATCCAGAAATGCTGCCGCCTTCTCTGGGCACAAACTCATTTGAAATGGGCAGATGCAAAGTGGAAAAGTGTGCTGTGGTCTGATGAGTCCACATTTCAAATTGTTTTTGGAAATCATGGATGTTGTGTCCTCCAGACAAAAGAAGAAAAATACCATCCAGATTGTTACCAGTGAAAAGTTCAAAAGCCAGCATCTGTGATGGTATGGGGGTGTGTTAGTGCCCATGGCATGGGCAACTTACACATCTGTGATGGTATCATCAATGCTGGAAGGTACATCCAGGTTTTGGAGCAACACATGCTGCCATCCAAGCAACGTCTTTTTCAGGGACCTCCCTCCTTATTTCAGCAAGACAGTGCCAAGCCACATTCTGCACGTGTTACAACAGCGTGGCTTCGTAGTTAAAGAGTGCAGGTACTAGACTGGCCTGCCTGCAGTCCAGACCTGTTGCCCATTGAAAATGTGTGGCGCATTATGAAGCGCAAAATATGACAACAGAGACGCCGGACTGTTGAACAACTGAAGTGGTACATCAAGCAAGAATGGGAAAGAATTCCACCTACAAAGCTTCAACAATTAGTGTCCTCAGTTCCCAAATGCTTATTGAGTGTTGTTAGAAGGAAAGGTGATGTAACACAGTGGTAAACATACCACTGTCCCAGCTTTTTTGAAACATGTTGCAGGCATCCATTTCAAAATGAGCAAATATTTGCGCAAAAGCAACAAATTTATCAGTTTGAACATTAAATATCTTGTCTTTGTGGTGTAGAGGATTTGCAAATCGTATTCTGTTTTTTACATTTTACACAATGTTCCAACTCCATTGGAATTGGTGTTGTAAAATAAAGAACCACTCCGAATTATGTTAAAATGAAGAAAAAATAATACATGAAAATGTTTCCAAAAATTAATGGTTTTTATAGGTTTTCTATTTGGGGAGTGTCAAATACACTGATGTTATGTATAAACAGACACAAAATAATTTCTATAATATAAATTAAATTATTTCCAAAATAAAGGAAATAAGTCCTCTGGAAATAAAACACAAAACACAGTTCATAACAGTATCCGAGTTTAATCTTGTCAAACTTTGGTTGGATAAAATCTGTGTATAATTTTAAATGATTATTTAATTTTCTATACCCGCTTATTCCAATCAAGTATCACAGGGAGGCTGGAGCCTATTCCAGCAGACATAGGGCGAGAGACAGGGTGCACCCTGGACAGGATGCCTTTCTGTCACAGGACCACATATAGACAGTCCATTTAGAGTCAGCAGTTCACCTAATATGCATGTCTTTGGAAGTGGGAGGAAGCCGGAGCACCCACATTTGTGTACACAGTAGGGTTATGACAAATCTCAAATTTATTAGCCTGGGGTTATAAATGATGAACTTTTACCTAAAACTCACAAAAATGACTTTGGTTTTGCCAGACCTTGAAAAAAAACCTCCCGCACCTAAGACAGTTTCATATTTCACATTAAAACACCTCGCGGCTCAAACACTCTTTATTATAACGTCAGTTTTACATACAATACACATGAGGAATACATGAAAATGAATACATATAGCATTTGTAGTGTTTTTAATAGTGTTTCAGATTTATGTATTAGTGTTAATAAATTTGCTGTTAAGATATTTGTCTGTTTTGCAAGTAGATGGTTCCTTTTTCCAGTGAGTAGAGAAGCATTTCACAGCTTTGGTAGGTTTGGATATTGCTGACAGCAGGTCTTCATAATCCGTCTCTGAATAGTGTTGGTTAGAAAACCAGGCCCACGACAATGTAGTTGCAATGAAATCACAAGTTACCCTCAGCTGTTCTCGCCAATTTGGAAGAAGGAAAAATGCAGTAAGTACAAAAATTCCTAGTGAGTTCCACCTGGCACTGTGAAGTGATGGCAGCTTGTGCCATTTGATGCGAGACCATTTTTCCTCTGTTTTGTAAAACTTGTATGCTTCACAAAGCTCAAAAAGGAATTTAAAATCATGTCTCCAGCCAAGGTTCTCATACTGTGGTATCCCTTCTGTGCCCATGTATGCATTTTGCAAATCATCATACTGTTCCCAAAATCTCATCATTAAACTCGCAGTTAATGTTAGGTGACCGTGACCATATAGGAAAAAAGAAGTCCAACACATGTCGCAGAACAAGATCAAGAATGTGGTGTTGGCAGCCGATGTATTGAGGTTCATTGCATCCCTTGTCTCGAAATGTTCTCTGAAGCCTGGCTACAACACCATTTTTGTGACCAGTATTGACTGCTGTTGTGTCAGAGATGATCATCTGAATACTGTTCCATACATTGTACTCATCAAGCAGGTCCTATCTTGGTATATAGATGTCTGCAGTGGTTCTACTGTCACAAGCCAAAATGCCAAGTTGTAATGTTCTTCTGTCATTTTTCAAGTACACAACTTGGTACTCCCTATTGTCATTTTTCTTACCATCAAATTGCAGACAAATTTTTTTGTATATATTTTATTTGTATATATTTTCTTGTTATTTCTTGATACTTCTTAATTCTTTTCTTGTTACGTTATTTTAAATAGTATTGTGTAAACTCGTATTTTTTAAAAGTGATGTGGTGCTAGGTGCGGGAGGTTTTCTCATGATCCAATGAAATAAACTTCGTAAAAGTTCATCAAATGCAACATCAGGAAAATTAAAGTTTTGAAAAACGTTTTGTAGTCATAACCCTAGTACACAGTACTCAGGACAGATGTGGACTCTTACACTGTTGTTATGTGAACATGGCTGTGAAAATTCCCCTGACTTTAGGCAGAAAAAAGCACTCAAAATAATAATAAAGTAAAAAACATTTAGGGTCTGCTCCTTTCTCTGCCCCTGACCGTCTACATCTGGAGTTGGTCCCAAGGTGCCGGGCTGTGGCTGCCCACTGCTCCTAGTGGTTAGATTGTGTCTAACTGTAATTAGGATGGATTAAATACAGAGGACAAGTTTCCTTGTATGCATGTATGTGGGTGATTCTTTAACTACGGGCACTATTGGCCTTTCCACCACACCATTGCCTTACAATATAAAGCGCCTTGGGGCAACTGTTTGTTGTGATTTGGCGCTATATACATGTGCTCTGATGTCACTGTTTATCTCCATAGAAACTATCCAAACAATCTTTCATACAAACTGTTTAAAGGGACATTACAGTGTTGTGGTGGAAATTACGGCAATAGTGTGGGACAACCACATTTTGTTTAAGAAAATCACAACAGTTGTATGACATTGAATACCCCAATTATGTTTTGATTATTTTACTGATATTTTATTCAGAGATATTTTAAAACATTAGAAAAAAAAATTTCTTTACCATTCATTTTTATCATTGAAGATCAAAAGTTTGGGTGTGGGACAAGCACAAAACGGCAATATTTGCATATAATGATGCTGAAAAAAGGTGAAAAAGTCATCATAGACTACTAGAACAAATTTCTTAACACACTTTCATTGTAAAGATAACTATAAAAGTGTGAAATTTCCCCTTTTTTCTGTTTTTCATACAATATGATCAAAGGACATAATAAGTGCCGGTAGTCTAAGAATCGTGTGTGTGTGTGTGTGTGTGTGTGTGTGTGTGTGTGTGTGTGTGTGTGTGTGTGTGTGTGTGTGTGTGTGTGTGTGTGTGTGTGTGTGCAATGACAATAAAGATTATGTTCTATATAAAATAATGATAAATGCTAATTAAAAATATTTGGAAAGCCACTCACGGACTTGCAAAAGATGTCCAGGGGGTGCTATACATCAGTATTGCTGTCCCAGCTCGTGAATGTTGTCTCCTCCAGTAAATGACCACACAATCCTCCAGTGGCACCGTGATGCGCTGTTCCATGTGTGCACAGGCTTTGTGATCCTCTGGAAGTGCTCCAATAAAAAACAAAAAAACAAAGGCAGAGTCTTGCTGTAGTCCCCATTCAGTGAACAGGTGATGTCCAGCACGCTGTCCACGCACTCACGTCGGGTGTGCATCAACAAGAAGCATTAAACTTAAATCCACTTCTGTCCTCACCATAATAAATAAATTAAAACACAATAAATCCGGTGTGTCGCAGACTGAACAGCCTCCCTTAAAAATTGATCCGCCCTGCCTTCACTGCGCATGCGTGATTTGGGACCACAGCAGCTTGTCTGAGACCTACCCTCTACACCCAGAACGATTAAAGGGAATAATGTAATTATTAACCATCAGATGACAAAGTAAAACCTCTTAAATCGTTGTAAAGTCAGTTTTAAGCAGACACGAGGTCATTTTAAACAGAAATGAGGCGATAATCGCCTCATTTTGCTACTGCTGCTGTGGCACTCTGATCAGTCCGCCGTCTTTTGTCACGAAATAATGTTGAATTTATGTGGAAATGATTGTTGTACTAAAGCTTCATATATCTTTCGTTCAGATAGATGATGACTGGAGTTTTAAGAAGAAACGAGGTGATAATCAGTGGATCGCAGATCACACTTAGAAATGATGACACTAATGCTCCGAAATGACCCATGCGCTGTGAAGGCAGGGCGGACCAATTTTTAGGAGGGACCGTTCGGTCGGCGACACTAGCTTGTGAAGCTCGTGCGTCCAGCCAAGCGTGCCAGTGCATGTCGAATGTGCACACACCAGAAGCATTAAACTTAAGTTCCACTTCTTTCCCCAGCAAAATAAATAGACACAATGAATCTGGTGCATGCAGCACCTGTGTCCAGCCCAGCACGCT
Organism: Thalassophryne amazonica; assembly: GCF_902500255.1. Classification (NCBI taxonomy): domain Eukaryota; kingdom Metazoa; phylum Chordata; class Actinopteri; order Batrachoidiformes; family Batrachoididae; genus Thalassophryne; species Thalassophryne amazonica. The sequence continues at coordinate 133,577,107 of NC_047106.1, forward strand.
CGCGCACATCGGGTGGGTGTCAGCCGGCTGCAGAGCCGGAGGCTACTGGAGTGTTCAGTCGCTTCCAGAAGCGTTTTTCCTCTCTGACCATATAAAAGGACATGTGCGTGTCAACCCTTCACAAGTTGTCTCACATGTTGTGCATGTTCTGAATCGCAGAGACTATGTGTTGAGATGTACGAGGTACCGCCTGAGGATTTGGCGAGGGAGTTCATCATGGTGATTTTTTTGGTTTGTTCAAAAATCAAGTGACATGTGGGCGCTGCCCCACAACTGAAGTGAGGGGATGGTGAATGGCTACGAACCTCGCACCGAACTGTGCAAATTTCCTCACGGATGCTGTTCGCAGGCTGTTGGAGTCCACTGAGATACTAGCCTAAGGAGTACAATTATAATAGTGCCAAAAAAAAAAATATATATTTTTATGACTTAAATCTTCAAAAGTCCAGTGGCTGTAAACCCTTAGGGCCCATTCACACATAGTATGAATGTGGTCGAATTGCGCATGAAGCAGGAATTGGATGCAGTACATGTAAAATCGTAGCTGCCTCCAGTGCCTCTTACACCTGTTGCTACAACTGTTTGTGCACACCAGCGGCTGAAAGACAAGAGTGTGCCCTGTGAGACCCCATTCTATCCCTCTCGGCGCAGGTGTCGGCCAAATTCCAGGTGGCCATTTGCCCTAGCACAAAAACAGTCAGCAGACGATCACTTTCGAGCTGGCAGTGAAATTTGTCTAAGTGCCTCCACGACTGTGGAGTTGCCAAGTACGCATGTGGCATGCCAGAGTGTCAGCTTTCCACACAACACGTGCATGTGTTTCGCGTGCTCCCCCTAATACATGACGTGCATGTGGTTCGCGCTCTCCACAGGCGAGGGGCCTCTCATCTGATCACAGAGTGACACCTTGGTCTGTGTACTGAGCGGACGGGGGCGTGGCCGGCTGCCAGCAGCTGTTGAGGCATCTCTGGTCCTGAACATCACAGCTGCAGAACACGCATCGTGTTTTAACAGACTCGCGTGTGTGTGTGTGCTTGCTGTCCTCACATGGAAATACATAAAAACATATATCGCTTTTGTAACGGGCTGGAGAAATGGATTATCAGTTCATGTGGACATGCAGCAGGTGATCTGAATGTCACATCTGTCTGACAGGACACGCGCATGTCCTGTGAGCGTGCAAGACTATATGACAAGCCAACAGTGTGACAGATATGCCATTTTCAGTCACGTATCAGCAGAAATATGCCGTAACAAATGCCGTTTGGTCAGTTATCATGGTGCTATTTTTTATTTTTTTTTAATGTTTATCTGCTTGTTGGATTTTAGCCATTTCACACTCATGTGATTGTAGCGCAGTGGTAAAGTTTCCGTCTGCTAATCATAGCTTTTTATAAATTGCAGGTTTGAATCCCAGAGTGGCATTTATTTTTTAATTAACCAGGGTTATTTAACCGCGGGGTTCTGTATTGTGTCCCCTTTTATTTATTATTTATATCAACCCAGTGCTATTCACTTCCCCCATTCCTTCTGCCCCCATAACATGCTCTCTTCCTGAATTGTCACTCCCAACTTTGGCATTCTTATCTCCCATCACTATGACAATATCTCTTCTGGACACCTTATCTAGTACAGCTTGTAGTTGTTGGAAAAATAATTCTTTAATCTCTTCTTCTGCTACATTGGTGGGGGCGTAACACTGTACAATGCTAACTTTCTGGAACTTACAGAAGAACCATGCTGTAAGTATTCACTCGTTGACTGGTTCCCATTCCATTAGGCTTCTGCTGGCCTTCTTGATCAACATGAGTCTAACTCCATTCCTGTGCACACCCTCCTCATCTGATGGTCCCGAGTACAGTAGCTGGTGGCCAGATGCTAGATTGACCTGCCCCGATGATGTCCATCTCACTTCACTCAATCCGAGGATCTCTAGCCTGTACTTGTCCATCTCTCTAGCCACTTGGGCTGCTCTTCCAGTTTTGTATATTGTTCTCACATTCCATACTCCAATCCGTGAGGCATTCTTGGGGGAAAGAAGATTCTTCTGCAGGTCAGCTTCTTCTCGAAAAAAGGTTTGGCTGGTCCGCTTCATACGCTCTCCTCCTGGTTGTTCCCATTGAGCCTTCCTTGAATTTTCTGCAGTGTCGGTTTCTGTAACAGCAGTCTTTCTACGAGGTGGGGTTGTTAGCCCCACGCTCAACCTCCAACCTGGAGTGCCAGGGGAACCTTATTTCGGAGTTTTCACTCTCCTAGATGGACTGCCTGCCAAGGCTAATGAGCGCCATCTACCCGTGTTTGAAATCAGTGTTTTCCCTCTGCTAGATGGACTGCCTGCCAAGGCTAATGAGCTCTGTCTACCCAGGTTTGAAATCAGAGTTGTCCTTCTTCTAGGCTATGTGGGTCCATGGCACCTTCTTCTGTATTATCCGGTGCAACTCCCCAAAGGGAGGGCTTCTCCCATCCACTATCCGGGGGACGTGCCCCTACGCCGTATAGCCCCCAGCGCGAGGAACAATGGAATGGGAAGGAATGGTAACAGTCAACGAGAATGGTGAGTTCTTTGTGGATTTCTGCGAGATGAATGACCTCGTCATCAGAGGGACAGTTTTTCCACACTGAAATGTGAACAAAGTGACATGGAGATCACCAGATATGACCATAGAGAACCAAATTGGCCACATTGCAGTTTCAAGAAAATGGAGACAGACCCTACAAGATGTTTGAGCATGCAGAGGAGCTGACGTTGGATCGGATCACACTCTTCTAGTGTGCAAGCTGAAGACCAAGATTGCCAGAAGCAAAGAGACAGGACCACAAATGCACCTGCGCTTTGACACTACAAAGCTGAAGACAGAGGACAGGAGAAAGGAGTTTGCCATCACACTGACGAACAGATTCCAGGCCCTTGCAGATCTAGAGGACGGCTCACTGGAAAAGATGTGGGAACGGGTGAGAAGCACTTTTGACGCAACCGGCTGAGAAAACCGGCTTGGACGTCGACAGTGACAGTACAAGCCTTGGATTTCAGATGACACAATCAAGAAGATAGAAGAGAGACGAGAAACCAAGCACAAGGTGATTCAAGCCAGGACAACAGCCCAGAAGCGACACCTGCAGCAAGAATACAGTGAGTGAGACAAAGTAGTGAAGAGAAGTGCAAAGAAGGACAAAAGAGACTTTGTGGAAGGACTAGCCACCCAGGCTCAAGAAGCAGCAGAGAAAACGACATGAAGACCCTCTACAACATCACCAGGCAACTGGGAGGCAGGAAAGCCAACTCAAACCGCCCAGTGAAAGGAAAGGTTGGACACATCCTGAGGAAGCCTGCAGAGCAACTGTACAGGTGGAGAGAGCACTTCAGTGAACTACTCAGTGGCACCCCATCACCACACCCCCGCTCATTGAAGAATGCCAAAAAAAAAGAAGACCTGGAAGTGAACCTAGGACCAGTCAGCAAGGAAGAAATCATCCAAGCAATCAGAAAGACAAAGAGTGGTAAATTACTCAGACCAGACAACATCTCACCAGAAGTTCTCAAGGCAGACACAGCGGCTACAGCAGGTATCCTATTGGACTCATTTCAAGAAGCATGGGACAAGGAAGAAGTACCACAGGAGTGGAGTAAGGGCTACATTATCAAACTACCGAAGAAAGGAGACCTGAGTGAATGTAAGAATTGGAGAGGGATTCAGCTGCTGTCCCTGCCCAGCAAGATCGTCACAAGAATCATCTGGGACAGGATTCAGGCAACTGTGGATGGGAAACTAAGAGATGAGCAAGCAGGATTTGGAGCGGGAAGATCGTGTGTACATCAGATAGCCATGCTACGCATCATCATCGAGCAGTCCCTGGAATGACAGTCTCCACTGTACATTAACTTCATTGACTTTAGAAAAGCTTTCGACATGGTGGACAGGGAAGTGACATGGAGAATACTGAGGCACTACGGCATTCCTCTCAAGATGGTCAAGATCATCCGGAAACTGTACGAGGACACCGCCTGCCACGTCATCCACAACACCAGTATAGCAGAGCCCTTCACAGTCAATATTGGAGTCCGTCAGGGATGTGTGTTGTCACCACTCATCTTCTCTCTTGTAATTGACTGGGTGACGAGGACAGCAATGACCCCCACCGCGTGGGATCCAGTGGACACTCATGCACAAGCTTGAAGACCTGGGTTTTCGCAGATGACATCAGCTTGCTGGCCCACTCCCTTCAACACATGCAGGAGAAGACAGAGAGCCTCCGCAGCACTGCAAGGAACACTGGCCTGGATATCAACACTGAGAAAACGAAGACAATGAGAGCCAACAAAAGACAGACAGAAGCCTGGATGAACAGCAAATTGAAGATGTCAACAAATTTACCTACCTGGGAAGCATAGTCTGCTGACAGGAGGTACTGACAATGACATTAAGGTCAGGATAAGCGAGGCAAGATTCGCATTCACCACCCTCAAACCCATCTGGAAAAGTACCAACATAAATTTTTCCCACCAAATTGAGACTGTTCAATACCAATGTGAGATCTGTGCTGCTGTATGGCTCGGAGACCTGGAGACTGACCAGAGGGCTGGAGCACAAGCTGCACATCATCATCAACACATGCCTGCGACAGATCCTTGGCATCAGATGGCCCGGCAGAATTGCCAACGAAGACCTTTGGTGCAAGACCAAGTACAGACCAGTCGGGGACATCATCTGGACACAAACGTGGAAGTGGATCGGTCACTCTACGCCGTGGCCCGAACAACATCACGCGGCAAGCATTGGATTGGAACCTACAGGGGAAAAAGAAAAGAGGGCGGCCAGTGACAACTTGGTGCAGGACCCTGTACAACAAACTGAAGACCATCAAAACTGTCCTGAGGAGAGGCAAAGCGGGCAACCCAAGACCGAACACGCTGGAAAGCTGCAGTGGAAGCCCTTTGTTCCACTTGGAACCCAGAGGATTAACGAACAAGTGATATTCACTAATTATACAGCCTGTTTTTATTTTATTGTTCTTCACATCAGCAGTGCGATGTGGTGCAACACGTCCCAGCTGCTCACACTGTTCCTGCTCGCACAACACCGTCGTGCGCACTGCACTGTTGGAGCGGGTTCGTTCACACCTGCTCATCGGCTCGATGTTTTTGTGGTTCACTTATACGAGCTGTTCCGCCGTGATTCTCCCTGATTTGTACTTATTCGTACTGTGTGTGAAGGGGCCCTTAAGGTGTCAATATGAATACATTCTAAACAGAAACATACTGAGAATACAAGAATATACATGTTTTTAATACTGAAATTAACCAAAGTTATGTCCTCATTATGAGACCATTATGGACGCCACATAAATCACCAGACACAACACAGTGGACATTTGATGGCTCAGACAGTTCAGATTACCACATTGCATCAGTTTTCAAAGCAAATCAGAGTATTTATATCAAGTCATATCATCAGTTATTTGCAAATTTGTAACACTGAAAAACATAATTTGTATTTTAACGTACATGCTGTTGAAATTTTTTTTCAAGGTATTAATTTAATGCATGGATCAAGTAGGCAGTTGTCGGTGTTATAACCCAAGAAGAGACACAGGTTCCAATGAAAAACTCATCACAACGTATTATAATGGACATAAACACCAAGATTACCCAAAAGTTACTGTCAGGTAATTTTCCCTTCATAAACTTCACATTAAAACTTAATAAAACTAAACAGTGGAATAGAGCTCAGTGCATTTGAAACACGTTATTTGTTTTGTGTCAACATTGTTTAGATTTTTTTCAAAAAATGCAGAAAAATCTTCATCCAAATGCCTTTTAAATAGAACAGAAGCCCTAACTATAGATTGTACAAAGTTCACATTGTGTAAAGTCACAAGACAAAATGTGATGAGTCCACAGAGTCGGTGTCCTGATGCTCTGATTTGCACAACGAGACAGTTTTTAATGTTGTTACATGTAGATTCTTATGTAACTGGAAGAGCAAAATGTAAGTTCCGTTTGAGAACTTATTTCTTTTTCTCTTTTATTTTTCTTGTGCAAACATTTCAGGAGAAAATGTGTGATGTGTGTCCAGTGTCTCATGTATTGCTGTCACATTGTCCTCTAGGTTCCCCCTCCATGACCCACAGCGGCTGCAGCTGTGGCTGAGGAACATGGGATGTGAGAACTGGACTCCCTCCCGGTACCAGTACATTTGCCACCAACACTTTACACCTTCTTGTTTCAAGGTGCGGTGGGGAATCCGATACCTTGAGAGTGACGCTGTGCCTACGGTGTTTCAGGAGACAACGGTAAAACGTTTTCTCAGGATTTACACTTTGCATGTGGTGGCCAAGTGGTTAATGCGCTTGGTTTCAGTGCAGAAGGTTCCGGGTTCAAATCCCACCCCTGCCACATTTCTCCATGTAATGTGGAGTTGCGTCAGGAAGGGCATCCGGCGTAAAACCTGTGCCAATTCAACATGCAGGTCCACCTTGGATTTGCTGTGGCGACCCCGAGTGCAAACAAGGGAGCAGCCGAAGGGACATTTATTTTATCTTTGTGTTCAATGCACAGTGTCGTCAGAGAAAGTTTCACAACCCACATTTTATGTTAGAGCAATGTGTAGAAATCACCCCATCAGTGGGCAGAACCCCGCAATGACCAAGTCGATTTATTGTACGCAGTGGTGGGCACAGTTCAGCTAATCCGATAGCAGATAATTATCTAAGCAAATGTTTTTGCTAGCAGATTAGCTTTTCAGATAAGTTTTAAAATCACCAGTTATCTTCTGATAAATTTAGTTCCGGTAACTTGCAGTCCGATAACATTTATTTTGCTGGTAAAGTGAGCAAAATTTAACGGTCAAAAATGTTTGTAAACCCTAAAATCAAACATTTTAGTCCGTCTGTTGTGTGGTTGTTTATGGCAGACTGGCTGTCGCTAACATTAAGCGCAAAATGTGATTGGCCCATCGACCCAGGGAGCATTGTGGGTAGTGTAGTTCAGGTTCACTTTGGATGTCACAGTGTTACCGTCCCTTGTCCCTTGGAAATCTGTTGCAAAACACATCATACATCGTGCAAAAATAATTATTTAAATATCTAAAGGACACTGGATTACTTCATCGCATCTAAACAAATGACCATGGCTGCCAGGAGTTAAGGTTTTGTAAAATCTCAGCGATCACTCACCAACCCAATAGGTGGCGGTAAATGCACCTTAAGCTTTTGCCATCCGCCATTGGATCTGACAGAAGATGAAAAAGCACAGGTGTTATCGTCCGCTCAACACAAAAACAAAACGGATCAATTTTAACTTTTTTTTTTTTTCTTTGTGGCTGACGGAATTGCCAAGACTCTGTGGGAGAGAGGAGCTCTCACAGCTTTTCTCTTCACCATTTAAGCCGTTTTGGATAATCTCAGGATGATTTTTCAGATGAGTCCCACTGAAACTAACAGGTAAGAATTTATATTTACTATGTGTCTTTTACTCTGCCAATCAATGCATTAATGGACATATTTCAGTTGTTTAAGCCGCAGACGTGTGAAAAAAGCAGAAGCTTTTAGTTCATAAATGACGGTGAATACCGAGATAAACTGTGACTTGTAATACTGTGTTTTCCTGCTTTTGAAAGGTGATGACAGTGTTTGGGGTTTTATTTTTTTATTCATTAATTTTTCGTGCGTTCTTGTGTGTTTATGATCCTTGAATTAACCAGCAGCCCCTGCGGCACTTAAAGTGAAACTGGTTTATCAGAAGCCAACAGTGTAATCTGATGTGGCTGCGTCCGAATCAATACTAAAAGTTATCTGTTATCTGTAATAAAGATAAATTTTTTTAGCAGTTTGTCGTCATAAAAGATAACTTTTCAGTTCTCGAAGCTAACCTTTTGGTTAGCTGTGCCCACCACTGATTGTACGCTATATGAACATGACCTCGATTGTTTTCTCACCTCGATATTACCTGTTGTGGTTACATGCATGTTTGTTCACATATAAGAATGATGTCAACATGATGCCCAAATAAACAGCATGGAAAATTTGAAAATTTTCCATTGTTGACTGTACATACCGTTGTGGTGCACAGGTGCTGTAGTTGTGGAATTTTCTGGTGTTCCTTCAAAGAGGGGAAAAAAATGGAACTCCAGTTTCCTGTCTGTAGGGGTTAAAGTTCTCCATCACTACGACTGATTTCCGTCAGTGTTCGTGCTGACGCTGTTCTTACGGAAAATCCAGGCTGGGTGCAAGATATCAGATTTACTGCATTCAAAACGTTCAGAAATCGAATTTTAGAATTGCAGCTCTGTTTTGTTTAGTTTTTTTTCTACTGGCACAGAGTCTTTGTTCCTCTGTGTCCTCTCTGCAGGAGAGGAGGGGGGCAGTGTGTTTGACTGTCTCAAAGCACCGCAGTGAGACACAGTGATCAAACAGCAGAGTTTTACAAACATTTTTAAACTTTTCTTTCAAGTCTGCTCTGAGTGTCTCTGTGAGTGTCCTCGCTGTGGTTAAACTAAAATCACAGCTGAAGACCCGTAATGCATAACAACCAACACTGTTCGTGTATCCATCTTCTGACTTGTCTGAAGAAAACTTGCAATAATACTGATTATTTACAGGTATTATACCAAAGGAGCCTATTACCGATGCAACCCATCATCTTGGCCTTTATATTTTAAATTAATTTAAGTGAAGTTGTAGAGATTTGCTTTGAGTTTGAGTTTAAATAAGCTCATTTTTAGAAACCTTTATATTGAGAAGCCTGATTTACTTTTTGTGTTTAAAATGGCGTAAATAAATTAAAATGTGTGAAATACCAAGGGGCTGAATACTTTTGCAAGGCACTGTATGTAGCTATATATGTGCAATGACAATAAAGCTCTTCTTTAATGCTAGTTTAATTTTTGATATATGTATTTATTTATTTTTCTAGAAACATAATGCCACAGACCATAGCCAGAAGAAAGTGAAACAGCTTCGAGTTAACACTAAAGAAAGCATAACAGTGTCAGGTGGTGGGACACCAGCAGCTGATGCAGCACAACTACAGAGTTTATTAGACTCGTCTCACCTGTATGAGAACACTGTGGACCCATTACAGCAGGAAGAAACTAGGCTAGTGGGAACAAGCGAAGATACTGCAGGTTTTGTCCAGTTAAACCTGAAGCCACCAGCATCAGTAGATGGACTTCACATGGAGGTTAATTTCCCTGTAACTTTATTCCAGATGGTAAATGGTCTAAATGACTGTGGTGAGAACACCACAGTGGTGATGATGTGTGAAAATCCTTCAGGGGAACATCAGGAGATGACTATGAATGGACTCACTACTGCCATTTTAAGTCCAAGTCACGGGCTGGTTATGAATGACTCCACGCGTATGGATGAGCTTTCTTCCTACCTCACAGATGAAGATGTGATTTATACCACAGAGGACGTCTCCGCCATTAATGATGATGACGCGGCTCAAGTCATCGCCTACTTTGAGACGATACCCAATGTTTTGGCAAGGGAATTCACTGAGCATGCTCTAATCACTCCAGAAACAGTGCTGTCCTCTGCTCTGAGCTCCAAACCCATTACATCTACTCTGCCCATAGTCTCCAAACACTTACGACCATCCCCCCCATCAGTAGCCCTCAATACTGTGGAAAAACCTGAGAGCGAGGACTCCGAAGGACAAGACAGCAGCCAAGAGGACATCACTGACCAGGATGACCTGCAGCTTGAGGAGCACTGGTGAGTTTAACCGACTCTGTTTCACAGACAAGTCCATGTTTTAGTTAGAAGTATTACTAGCGCTGCCGAGGAAGAGACATTAAAATATGGTAAAGTTTGTATGGAATTGAACAGGTTGCTGTGCCCTGTAAAATGTTAGGGTGGAGTGGTTGGAGTTGGGAAATATTAAATTGTTTTTTTGTGTGTGTGTGTGTGTGTGTGTGTGTGTGTGTGTGTGTGTGTGTGTGTGTGTGTGTGTGTGTGTGTGTGTGTGTGTGTGTGTGTGTGTGTGTGTGTGTGTGTGTGTGTGTGTGTGTGTGTCTTAACTACAAGAAATGGCATAGAACTGATTTTCACAAACGTTAAAGTGTAGAGAAGCGCACTACACGGCCAAAGGTCTCTCTCAAACAAACAGTCCAGGTGGTATTCAATTCAAAACTGATTTAAAGTTTCTGTCTTTTAAAAATAACTAGTTACACATTTCTTAGATCACCTTTTTCTTTTCAAATGAAACCCCATTGATAACTACCAGAGTAAAAAAGTGTGGCAGCCAAACCCTGCTCCTGCAGGTGACAAAATGTGCATGAAACAGAATCTATCTATCTGTCTGTATGGACTTTACATGCCATTCATCCCGTGCATGTGTGTAGAATCCATCCATATCTTTTTTCTCTGTCTCTCTTATGCCTGGTTCACACGGTAAGACAATTATGCCGATATCGGACACGATCTTCCCCTTCCAACAATCTTAAGGACGCCCCAATTATCTTGATGCTCTAAAGATAATCTTATCAGATATCGTGCTGTCTCGACTCCTTTAAATGCCTTTTATTTTTATATCGATTTTTTTTTTTTCTCTGTTACAAATAGTTCACAAACGTATCTCCGTTCTGTCTTTCTTGTCCACCATGTTTGCTTACTCTGAAGTCACATTTAATCTCGAGAGGTTTTGTGAGATTTCCTGTCTAACCTGTGAATGTTCGTGTGTGAAATCTGTTTGTGTGTGGTGTGTTGTCTTTACCGTGTGGCTGCACACCACACACTGTACCACCAAAACTGTTAGCTCTATGATTTATATATATATATATATTTTTTTTTTTATCTCCTTTTGTGTGGTCTCTCAGGTATTGGAAACCTACAGACAATTTTAAAATCTTGCCGTGTGAACCAGGTATAACACACACACATTGGCAGACTCACTCCCTCCTCATTTTTAACCGGGGGTGGGGGGGGAGTCATCAGATTTGGGGAGGAGTGGTTAAGCATTGGGCTTGAGAGCAGAGGATCCTCAGTTCAAACCCAACCTGACTGGAAAATCACTAAGGGCCCTTGGGCAAGGCCCTTAATCCCCTAGTTGCTCCCGGTCTGTAGCAAGTACCTTACATGGCAGCACCCTAACATCGGTATGTGAGTGGGTCTGTGTGAATGGGTGAATGCGAGGCATAATTTATTTGCAGGTTGCCCCTGTGCAAGTAGTTGGACAAAAAATGTTTGCACTGTCTCAAAACATTTGGCCTCCAATTGTGACCATTTGGTGGCAGTCAGGGGCCCTGCACACACAGTATCTATGTACGAGGGCTGTCCGTAAAGTATAGGTCCTTTTTATTTTTTTCAAAAACTATATGGATTTCATTCATATGTTTTTACGTCAGACATGCTTGAACCCTCGTGCGCATGCATGAGTTTTTCCATGCCTGTCGGTGACGTCATTCGCCTGTGAGCACTCCTTGTGGGAGGAGTTGTCCAGCCCCTCGTCGGAATTCCTTTGTCTGAGAAGTTGCTGAGAGACTGGCGCTTTGTTTGATCAAAACTTTTTCTAAACCTGTGAGACACATCGAAGTGGACATGGTTCGAAAAATTAAGCTGGTTTTCAGTGAAAATTTTAACAGCTGATGAGAGATTTTGAGGTGATTCTGTCGCTTTAAGGACTTTTCACGGTGCGAGACGTCGTGCAGCGCTCTCAGGCAGCGTCATCAGCCTGTTTCAAGCTTAAAACCTCCACATTTCAGGCTCTATTGATCCAGGACGTCGTGAGAGAACAGAGACGTTTCAGAAGAAGTCGGTTTCAGCATTTTATCCGGATATTCCACTGTTAAAGGAGATTTTTTTTAATGAAAAACGAAAGGTTTTCCTCTATTACCACAAATCTCTGGATTTTTTTCCCCCACCCACATCTGATCAACCACCTTTGGCAGTTTTGTTAATGTTTGATAGCTTGCATGACTATCGGCCTGCTAGGTGGGACAGCCTTACACTGTACAGTGTATCCAGGCCAACAGGAGATTGTAATGTAGTGATTCCTCTGTGAACTGGGCTGAGGGTCATTAGAATACAGATGGCCTCCTTCTCTACCTTGAGAGCCACGCATCCTGTTTCCTCAGTTTCTACTAAGCTGTGCATTACAACTCCTAAATGGTAAATTAACTGCATTTATATAGCGCTTTTCCATCTGCATCAGACGCTCAAAGTGCTTACAATTATGCCTCACATTCACCTCGATGTCAGGGTGCTGCCATACAAGATGCTCACTACACACTGGGAGCAATAGGAATTAAAGCAATAGCAATTAAAGGCCTTGCCCAAGGGCCTTAGTGATTTTCCAGTCAGGTGGGGATTTGAACCCATGATCTTCTGGACTCAAGCCCAACACCTTAACCACTAGACCATCACCTCCCCTTAAACTCCTCTGGTTTATATTCAGAATGGCCTTAGAGATGAAATCCCTTCTCCTATGGACATTGATGACTCCAATGCGGTACCTAGCAACTTACAGGATCTGGTCATGAAAGAACTCCCCAGTTTCATTTTGGTCATTTGTTGTGTCTATGACTACAAGTGCTCCACCAAGATGGCATGCGAACTCCCACAGAACAGTCGGTTCTTGAAATCTAGCCAGATTTGTTCTTGGACCCTTAGCAGCTGACATCTAAGGGGAGTTCCTTTGAAATCTTTGGAGAGCTACAACAAGCCTGCGGTCAGAGATCCTAAACTGGGCCCTTCTGTAGGTCTGTAGAAGTCCCCAACATCTTCTCAACGAGAACATCACTGATTTCCTTATCTCCTTTTCAGTACCACTGGTATTAGAATACCATGTTCATCAGTGTCATGCTGGATGTACAAACTAGTATCTAATAACTCACAACCCCCAACATTTTGCATAGTCAAAGGGTATTGAGCCATTTTCTCCACAGTCACTGGAACCTGCCGTGCCTGTGCTCTTATTAAAATCAAATATGATCAATGCAGCGAGCCCTAAGGTGTACTCTTCAATCCCCAAACCAAGCTATAAGGCAGAAGTGCCCCTCACGGAGGTAATGGTCACTGAATTTTCAGCATAGACTGAAACAGTTGGACACCTAAATAACAGCTAAGCCTGAGAGTTAGTTAGTTAGTATGGTCTTATCATCAGGTGTAATATCAGACACCATTCAAAGTAGTTGGTCTGTTCTGTGCACTGACCAGTGGAGTAATCCGACCACAGGTAGGTGTATTCACCCACCAAAATGTGGTTGCTTCCACATCTGAAAAGCTCTAGGAGCACAGCCAGTGCAACATGGAGTTTTCCAAGGTCCCCCAACAGCAGTGCAAGATGGTCATACTTACTGAGAGAAAAGGTGTTCCAGGTGCTGACCAGCATGATCCACTTCAGGTTTGGACCACAATCGCAGTGGATTCTTTTGTTTTCCAGGGATAAGGCTTCAAACAGATTTTCCACATCTGTTTCATAAAGCATTTCCGATACAAGGCAGCAGTAGAGTTACTCATACAATGTCTGGAACCGTGAAATATTCTTTTTCTGGTGCCGAACTTTGTGAAATTTTTATAAGGCAGCTGAAGTGCTTGTACCACCAACAAGCCACAAAAGGAGTTGTCTTTAGGCTAGAGCAGGGGTTTTCAAAGTGTTGGAGAGTGAGCTCGCCCCCACTCAGAGGAAAAAATGAATAGCTGCCCCCCCCCCCCTCCCACACACACACACACACATACACACAATTTCAACATCTTCGTGTTTCTTTTCATTCTTTTACACATCTTAAACACATTTTAAAAGTATTTGTGTGTTTTTAAAGGAACTGTCTATGCATTTACACATTTTACAGCCTTTGTATCCATTTTAAACATGTTTTTCAAGAACTTTCTATTCTTCTATTTTTTTCTTTTGTCATGTTTTAAACATACTGTTGTGCTCTAAAGTTTACATACCCTGGCAGAATTTTTGCTTTTTTTTTGGCCATTTTTCAGAGAATATGAATGAGAACACAAACTTTTTTTCACTCATGGTTAGTGGTTGGGTGAAGCCATTTACTGTCAAACAACTGTTTCCTCTTTTTAAATCAAAATGACGAGAGAACTACCCAAATGAACCTGATCAAAAGTTCACATACCCCTGTTCTTAATACTGTGTATTGCCCCCTTTAACATCACTGACAGCTTGGAGCCTTTTGTGGTAGTTGTGGACGAGGCTCTCTGATGGTGAAGCTGCCACTGAATGTGTTTTGGACTTTATTTACATAAATTACAAAGAAATACAAACAGTATGGCACTTTATGGTAAATCTGCATGGAGTTGACAGTTCTCAAAAACTGAGTGACTGTGCAAGAAGGTGAAGAGTGAGGAAAGCCACCAAGACACCCAGACAACCCAGAAGAAGTTTAGAAGATGCCTATGTGAAGCCAAGCTATGGACAAGAAGCCACCGCAAAGTTCCATTGTTAAAAAAGCATGTTCTAAAGAGGTTGCAGTTTGCCAAAGAACACATTGACTAGCCTAGAGACAAATGGCACATTTTGTGGACTGACAAAAGCAAGATTGTTTTTTTTTTGGGGGGGGGGGGGGGGGGTCTAGGGGCTGCAGACAGTTTGTCAGAAGACCTCCCAAAGCTAAATTCAAGATACAGTACACTATGAAGACAGTGAAGCATGATGGAGCAAACATCCTGATGTGAGATGCTTCTCACACTATGGTGTCGGGCCTGTTTATCACATACCAGGGAACGTGGATCAATTTAAATACATCAAAATACTTGAAGAGGTCATGTTGCCTCATGCCAAAGAGGAAATGCTCTTTAAGTGGGTGTTTCATCAAGGTGACCACCCCAAACACACCAGCAAGTGAGCAGCATCTTGGTTCCAGACCAACAACATTAAAGTTATGGAGTGGCCAGCCCAATCCCGGGATCTTAAACCAATAGAAACTTGTGGAGTGACATCAGAAATGCTTTTCTGAGGCAAAAGCAAGAAATGCAGAGGAATTGTGGAAAGTAGTCCAATGGTCCTCGGCTGGAATACCTGTTCATAGCTGCCAGAAGTTGGTCAACTCCATGCAACACAGATGTGAAGCAGTTCTCAGAAACAATGGTTATACATCTAAATATTAGTGTAGTGATTCAAAGAAAAACTAAGTCTTCAGGCATTTTTCAGTTGATACAGTAAATGTTTGAGGGTGTAAAGAAAAATGTCGACACGGCTATGTTTTTTGACCAGTTGAAAATTACTTTTTCTTCACTTTCTGTAGCGTTATAACAAATTTGATCAATTTTTCATGTTTTGATTTGGAATAGAATGTGCAGTGTTCCCAATGCGATTTGCGTGTATGGAAATAAAACCTATTATAAAGATTTTGAGCTTTTCTCACTTTTTAAACACACGTCTATTATTTTGAACACAACTGCATGTCCCACCAAAGTCTGAGTATGTATCTGATGAAAATTTTTGTTATGGCAGGTAGGAATCCAGATGCACAGTCACAGAACATGGGAGAATTTGGGAGTGTTTAATTTGGGATTTGGGAGCAAAATTAGACTTTTTTCAATGAAAGGTTTGCAGCTGGAATAAATAGACCTTTAGAGACTAGTGGCCATCAAAGCCCACAAGTTGTTACCGTGTACATTTTGAAAGATGGTAGTTTTCAGACCTTGGCAGAGGCACATACAGTAGTGTTCAGAATAATAGTAGTGCTATGTGACTAAAAAGATTAATCCAGGTTTTGAGTGTATTTCTTATTGTTACATGGGAAACAAGGTACCAGTAGATTAAGTCGATTTTCACAAATCCAACAAGACCAAGCATTCATGATATGCACACTTTTAAGGCTATGAAATTGGGCTATTAGTAAAAAAAAAATTAGAAAAGGGGGTGTTCACAATAATAGTAGTGTGGCATTCAGTCAGTGAGTTCGTCAATTTTGTGGAACAAACAGGTGTGAATCAGGTGTCCCCTATTTAAGGATGAAGCCAGCACCTGTTGAACATGCTTTTCTCTTTGAAAGTCTGAGGAAAATGGGACGTTCAAGACATTGTTGAGAAGAACAGTGTAGTTTGATTAAAAGTTGATTGGAGAGGGGAAAACTTATACGCAGGTGCAAAAATTATAGGCTGTTCATCTACAATGATCTCCAGTGCTTTAAAATGGACCAAAAAAAGCAGAGACGCGTGGAAGAAAACGGAAAACAACCATCAAAATGGATAGAAGAATAACCAGAATGGCAAAGGCTCACCCATTGATCAGCTCCAGGATGATCAAAGACAGTCTGGAGTGAAGCTAATTTATTTATTTATTTATCTATTTATTTGCAAGAATCCCCCGCAAAGTCCTTCTGTTAAATAAAAGACGTGCAGAAGAGGTTACAATTTGCCAAAGAACACATCAACTGGCCTAAAGAGAAATGGAGGAATATTTTGTGGACTGATGAGAGTAAAATTGTTCTTTTTGGGTCCAAGGGCCGCAGACAGTTTGTGAGATGACCCCCAAACTCTGAATTCAAGCCACAGTTCACAGTGAAGACAGTGAAGCATGGTGGTGCAAGCATCATGATATGGGCATGTTTCTCCTACTATGGTGTTGGGCCTATATATCGCATACCAGGTATCATGGATCAGTTTAGATATGTCAAAATACTTGAAGAGGTCATGTTGCCTTATGCTGAAGAGGACATGCCCTTGAAATGGGTGTTTCAACAAGACAATGACCCCAAGCACACTAGTAGATGAGCAAAATCTTGGTTCCAAACCAACAAAATTAATGCCTCGCAGATTTGAAGAAATCATGAAAAACTGTGGTTATACAACTAAATACTAGTGTAGTGATTCACAGGATTGCTAAAAAAGCAGTCATAGTAGTGCTATGTGACTAAAAAGATTAATCCAGGTTTTGAGTATATTTCTTATTGTTATATGGGAAACAAGGTACCAGTAGATTCAGTAGATTCTCACAACTAAATACTAGTTTAGTGATTCACAGGATTGCTAAAAAAAAGCAGTTTGAACATAATAGTTTTGAGTTTGTAGTGTCAACAGCAGATGCTACTATTATTGTGAACACCCCCTTTTCCACTTTTTTTCTAATTGCCCAATTTCGTAGCCTTAAGAGTGTGCATATCATGAATGCTTGGTCTTGTTGGATTTGTGAGAATCTACTGAATCTACTGGTACCTTGTTTCCCATGTAACAATAAGAAATATACTCAAAACCTGGATTAATCTTTTTAGTCACATAGCACTACTATTATTCTGAACACTACTGTACCGTGAATGCTCTTCCAGTTACAGTGTGCCACATTGTTTCATTAACAGCTACTACAAGAACAGGGTGAGTAAGGAGAAACTGGAGGCCATCGTTGCTGGACTGCAGAAGAAGCTCAAAGTGCTGCAGCAGAAACACCGCCGCCACCTGGACAAACTTGTTGCATTGGAGAACACGGTCAGTCAGCTGAGACAGACGAACCTGCTGCATGAGGAGCGACTGCAGCTGCTTGAGAGGGTGAACACTTTATCATCTTTTTACAGACCAGTTTGAAACCTTTCAATGACTCATCACCAAACAAACTGCAGCTTTCTGCAGTGATTACCAAAATCACAGCTTGCACGAGTTACAAAAGTTTCGCAACATGTGAAAACACCATAGCTCCCACACAAAAAATGTCCATGCCGATTTCCTAGCAGTGTGCACTGATTGTCTCTTTCAAATGAACAAAATAGAGCTTATTGTTCATTTAACATAATTAAATTCATTCATATCCAATTTAGGGTGTGTCCACTTGAGTGCACAAAATTGTGGGTGTAGATCATGTGATTAGGTGAGGTTTGCACATGAAACATGATTTATCAGTTAAAGTAATTTCATGGGCTGAGATTGCGTCTATAATTTAGCACATTTTGAAAATTCGACATCAACTTACCCAGTGCTGGGCAGTTACTGCAGACACATAAATCTGTTTAAAAAGTCATTCCCTATGAACTGTTTGGGTATGCACTTCAGTGTTCTTCTTTAACACAGAAAACACTATGATTAAACATTAATTGTAGTCTATTTTTAGCAAAACAAAACATCCACAACCTAAATAAAATTAAATGTAATATTTATCATGCATCTCTGTGTAATATAAATGCAGCGCCCATGTGCAAGAACACGAGAGCTGACAGCAGCCACCAGCACAGTCTATGGAAGGGTGGGCAATCATGTGCCATGAAGGGCCAAGACACTGCAGGTTTCCCTTCTTACCAATCACCTCAGCAGGTGATTTTCTTTGATGTTCAGATGTTCATGTTCAGGAGAGAAGCTCTTCAGCAAACCCACCTGCTGATGAGGTGATTGGTTGCAAGGAAAACTTACACTCTCCTGGCCCTTATTGCCCACCCCTGGACTGTGGTCAGGAATGTGGACTTCTCTGTGGACAGCCACAGACATATGAAACACACACAAATGATTAATTTGATAGTGGCTTCTCCAACCACAAACACACAAGCCTGTAACTATTCTCTTCACATTCATATTAACACAGCAGTAAGTTCACATGTCATGGAAAAAAAAAAACAAGCTTCTGTCATGGGTTTGTGCATTTGAATGTTGTCACCTTAAACCAAAAGTTTAATAATATTAATAAAGAATAATATTTTTTCAAGTTATCTGAGCTCACCAGAGTAACCAGACACAAGACATAGATGCTGAGACTACAACCCCAATTCCAATAAAGTTGGGACGTTGTGTAAAATGTAAATAAAAACAGAATACAATGATTTGCAAATCCTCTTCAACCTATTATCAACTGAATACACCACAAAGACAAGATATTTAATGTTCAAACTTTGCTCATTTTG
The DNA here is from genome assembly GCF_902500255.1 of Thalassophryne amazonica. NCBI lineage: Eukaryota > Metazoa > Chordata > Actinopteri > Batrachoidiformes > Batrachoididae > Thalassophryne > Thalassophryne amazonica. The sequence continues at coordinate 133,595,892 of NC_047106.1, forward strand.
AAATGGATGCCTGTAACACGTTTCAAAAAAGCTGGGACAGTGGTATGTTTACCACTGTGTTACATCACCTTTCCTTTCATTGGATTAAGGTGTGTTGGAGCAGGGAGACAACTAAGAGTGTCAGGAAGGTGGCTCTCAAGGACCGAACTTGGCCACCCCTGTTCTATTTATTCATACAGACGGGAGCTTTTCAGGGCAGTGGCACTGAATCTGGGCTTGTGTCGCACACCTTTCATCCTTTGTGATGATAATGATTTATTTGTTGACTCAACCTCAGTAAATCACTTGCAAAATGTTCACCAACCCAACACGCTTAAGTTTGGAAAGCCCACGTAAGTTAGCATTTGTTGTACAGGATCTTAGTAAATTAGGACCTTTGACTTCTCTGGAAAACAGTTGAAGTTTAATTGTGATGTCATACTGCACTGTTTGGTGTGAGCACATATTCTAAATGATCTCCAGTTCTGACCCTCCTGTCAGTTCACTTGTCCTCTCTGTAACTCACCAGTAATGATTGGTATTTCCCAGAATATCAAAGTGTCAGTTTGGTCACCGCCATTATTTTTTTGTTGTTGTTGATCAGTGGTGAAAACAAAAATCCTGATTGTGTGTATGGATTCGCACGGTGATGTACTGTAAGTAATTGTTGTTTGGACTGTGTTTTGTCCTCTGTCAGGCTTACATTCAGACCGCTGCAGCAGTGACCGATCCAGGTCAGACTGTCGCCATCATCTACGAGGACGACGACACCACCTACGTCTGCACTCCACTGACTGATACAGAGAAGCTGTGAGGACAAAACAAAATGGACATGCCGACCACGATGAGACTCATATCCCAAGTGGGAGTGGCTACAGGTACGAAACATTTCCATGTGTGGCCAGCAATAGTACTGAGTGGGCGGTACCCTTACAGACTGAGCAGCTGTGACAGAACCCAGATGTATTAAAAATGTATCGCAGTACTTATTTAATTACCAGACACATATCAGAGCCCTAAAAATTTTGACGGTCACATTCAGATTACTGCTACGTATGCTCGGCACGTTTCACCTCAGGGAAGCAAAATTATACTCAAAGCAACAAAAATCTGTTACCAAATATTACTTGCCTTCTGTGACTCCCCACCTCCCCCCACCCATCCTCAAATGTTTTTGCCTGTAGTCAGTCAAAGAGTCAGAGGTGGGACGAAGTCACTGTCAAGTTATTCTCAATCATCAATCTGCAAGTCCCAAGTCAAGTCTCAAGTCAGCTTGCAAACAATTGGTTTTAATTATGACTTGGGACTTGGTGACTTCGTTTCACCTCTGCAAAGAGTACATATTACTCAGCGTTGTCAGTTATGATTTGGCTTTTGCTGTCAGTGAAGCTTTAACATCTATCAGGTGCTGGAGAATTTATATATGTGTGTATATATACACACACACTGGGTTGTGCCGTAGCCCCTCACCGTGTCAGAGTGCTGTGCAGGCGGTATTACTGCTTGGTATGCACAGGAATGTCTCGTATCTGTAGCCACTCCCGCTTGGGATATGAGTTTCACAATTGTAGGCATATCCAAAAAATACAAATTAAAAAACACTCACACCTGTGCCAAATAAACTGTGACTAATAAAAAACAGAAAGCTGTGTTTGTATGGTGCCAACTCTGGGACAAAGGGGTTTTTTTTTAAATGGAATGTTTGATTTTTTGCGCTTGAACTCTGCAGAATACAGCAGTGTATTCAGAATAACAGTGCATGTAGGCAGATCTTTTTAAATTTTAATAAAATTTTGATTCCATTATGAATTCTTCTGAATGAAAACTTGTTTGTTTAGTTGCAGATTTATGCCTGTGATGTTTGTGTGAGGGTGGGGGGGTGGTTGGTCAGCTTCAACCCTCCTTATGGCTCATTCACACTCTGATGATTAGCCTGGCGTTTGCCGACATTTATCATTGTCCAGCACCGAGGTCCACCAGACTGCAGGAGCTGAGTTGATGTCAGTCGGGCAATGCTGATGTTCATCTTTAAAATCTTAAATATTAATGCTAAAACACCGGCAAACGTTGAGCTCCACTTCCAAGAAGTCACCCCTGCTAGTATGCTGTTAGCTCTTGATTGTCCTCTGTCAGCCTCCGCTGGCCAACATCATAGGCTTAACTGGAATCAACACCATCTCTGAATCCCTTGGGTATGAAGAAATGTGAAGGAATATGTAGAATCTGTCTCGATGACGCACCAGTAGCAAGTGATGCAATCACAGAGTTATGCTGAGTTTATATAGGCACCATCATGTGATGTCTCAAGCGTTAAATCTACAGTGAGCGCCGCTACTGCTGTGAGGCGTGTGCGACAAATGCGCCTGCCCTCCGAGGGCTGAAGTTAAACTGCATCCTGTGTGAGTCGGTGGATCGTCACCACACATTAAACTCCACCAGTACATTGGCGCCCTCTGCTAGGCTACATCAACCTGCATAAGAGAAAATTTGAACCCCTGGAGTAAACCTTTACCGACATTTCACAGAGATTTTTGTGAATCTATATAAAAAAATTGATTGATTGATTGATTGATTGAATCTAATGTCAACCAGCATTAGCCACTTCATATCAGTGTGAATGAGCCCTTAATAACACGACCTTCTGTCAGGAAAACAAACTGAGCATGCAAGACAACATTTATGAAGAATAAATATCTTAAATACAAAAAACGCTCTTCAATGACGCGCTACTCCAGCAGATGCTAACAGTGCTGCCGATAACAGAATATTTACAGAGGAATCCTACAAATGGTGATACAAGCACCAAATTCTGCACAAACGCTCCTTTCGATGTTACTCTTTTGAAAAAACTTACTGACCACTTAAATGTTCAATAGGCAACCAGTTAGGGGGTCTGTTGAATTACACGTGCTGTGGGGTAAAAACTGCAAGAATGGTGACAAAGGTTAAAGTTAAAGTTGCACCAATTGGTTGAAATAAAAGGATTAAAAATGGAATAGTTATGACTGTGTTGAATGCTTGGTTTCCAAAGTAAAAGTCAAACAAGGTCGACATCCATTGGATTCTATGACAGGTGACATATGTTACCCCATAACATGATAACTAAGCATGACAGATGGTGCAAACTATTCCTTTTTAAAATGCTATTAACTCAACCAATAATTGGCATCATTTTTTACCAAAATTGGAGCAACTTTAACTTTTGACCCCTGTACAAACTGAAACTGACCTTTGTCATCGTTATTGCTGTTTTTACCTCATAACTCCAGAACATTCAGTCACAGATAGTCCAAACTATGCCTTTTTGGAATCGTTATGATCAGACAAATAATGTGGTATAGTTTTAAACATGATTGGAGCATTTTAAACTTTTGACCCCTGTGTAATTCTTTATTGACCCCTGTAGCTCATTAGAGGTCAGCTCCAGGATAGTTCCATATCTGAAAATAAACATTTAATTTAGAATATGTGTGCCAAATTTAACGGTTTTATCCAAGAATGCAGAATTGTTTTGCTATGCCGCCCCACTACAAAGGAGAATGTTGTAGCCGTAGAGGAGAGGAGGGAGGCTATGAACATAACTGCTCTGGTCTAACCCCCCCCGGTGAAGAAGTGTCACGCCTGGCATGAGGAAAATATACGTTTTTGGAAAACATTTTGCAAAATGTTGTTCAAAATGGCCACAAGGTGGCAACACAGGTCGATATGAAATGCATGATGTAGACACTGGTAAAATCACTAGTATCACATTTCAAGCAGTCTTCAGAGGAGGAGTGTCCTCCCACACTTTACTCATCAAAGGCAAATGTCCAGCACACAGAGATAAAGAAGACTGTCCACAACATCAGTCAACCTTGATACAAGCTCAACTGTGAAAATCATTGACGAAACAATGTAGCAGAGACGCAGATATATTTAAGACCTCGCTCACCAAACACCCCGTGCCTGTTATTTGTTGTTATGGTTCACCAACGTGACATTCCATGTGCTAACACAGGAACAGCACACGTGGACAACATATTTTTTTATTGGTACCCCTATATTTTATGTAACCATTTTAATATATGGTCAGAAATAAATGCAAACAAAGCAATTTTATTTAATCAAAATATTTTTTCAAATGTCCAAAGTTATCTGGCAACAAGAATAAAACAAAATGCTTTCATAAAGTGAATCCAAAGATCCTGACATAAAATGTATGCTGGATACAGTTGTTGGCACCCTTTGATGAGATTACAGTAAATAGTCACTTTTACAGCCAGTTTTGTTTAGACAAATCAGCAGATGGATACATGAACAGTTCAAGTCACTGAATATGTCTTGGACTTCATTTGCATCATTCTTTAAGAAATAAAAAACAGTATGGCACTGTGTGGTAAATCTGTCTGAAGGAGGCAGTTCTCAAAATCTGAGTGACCGTGCAAGAAGGAAATGAGTGAGGAAAGCCACCAAGACACCCATGACAGCTTGGTGTCTGTGGCTCTGTGCACAGTGTAACTTTTAACTGTTGAATCACCAGTCAGGCCCCACAAAAAAAACAAAAAAACAGTTTATCATCCCCACCGGAATGCTGAAATCAGCCTGCATCTTTTTTTTTTCTTTTCTTTTTTTTTTCATTTTGGCAAATTTTATTGACAGCAGTAAAGCTGGTGTAAGAACCAGCACATCTGCAAGGTGGCAAGTATACTTTGGCCATAGATGGTCATTGACAACCACAGTCAGTTGCTGCGTGTCACGCACACACAATACACGTTTATCAAGCTACTTCTGTGCAGTGCACTGACTGTATTCGACATGGAAACAAGTTTTTTAGATTAGATTAAATGTATTGGTCCCCATAGGGAAATTTGTCTTCACCGACTGTACAATAGATTGTACATAACAAGACAGCGCAATAAACGCAATCGCACATCACAGGACAGACAGCAACAATATCACAGTAGCACAGTACAAGATGGACAGCACAGGCCCGATTTGTGACAGAAAGTGTGGTAAAGAAACACGAGGAACAGTACAGAATAATGGGTTGAATGATACTTTGATAAAGTAACAACAGCAAGTGGGGTGCAACGTGTCGTCTTTTGAGTTTGCGGATGGCTGACAGTCTTTGTTGGCTTCTTTTTTGAATGTCCTTGGTGTGCTGATCAAAGGTGAGTTTATTCCATCCATCCATCATCCATCCATTTTCTTCCGTTTCATCTGGGGTCAGGTCACGGGGGAAGCAGCTCAAGCAAAGCCGCCCAGACCTCCCGATCCACACACACCTCCCCCAGCTCCTCCGGGGGAACCTCAAGGTATTCCCAAGCCAGCTGTGAGATGTAGTCCCTCCAGCGTGTCGTGGGTCTTCTCCGGGGCCTCCTCCCGATGGGATGTGCCCGAACACCTCTCCAGCGAGGCATCCAGGGGGATCCAAAAAGATGCCCGAGCCACCTCAGCTGGCTCCTTTCGACGTGGAGGAGCAGTGGCTCGACTCCGAGCTCCTCCCGAGTGACCGAGCTCCTCACCCTATCTCTAAGGGAGCGCCCAGCCACCCTGCGGAGGAAACTCATCTCGGCCGCTTGTACTCGCGATCTTGTTCTTTCAGTCATGAGCCAAATCTCATGACCATAGGTGAGGGTCGGAACGTAGATTGATCGGTAAATCGAGAGCTTTGCCCCCCTACTCAGCTCTCTCTTCACCACGACGGTCCGATACAGCGACCGCATCACTGCAGATGCTGCACTGATCTGTCTGTCGATCTCATGCTCCATCCATCCCTTGCTCGTGAACAAGACCCTGAGATACTTAAACTCCTCCACTTGAGGCAAGGACACTCCACCGACCTGAAGAGGGCAAAGCACCTTTTTCCGGTTGAGAACCATGGCCTCGGATTTGGAGGTGCTGATTTTCATCCCGGACGCTTCACACTCGGCTGCAAACTGCTCCAGTGCACACTGAAGGTCCTGATTTGACGAAGCCAACAGAACCACATTGTCCGCAAACAGCAGAGACAAGATTCTGTGGTTCCCAAACCTGACCCCCTCTACACCCTGGCTGCGCCTAGAAATTCTGTCCATAAAGATAATGAACAGAACTGGTGACAAAGGGCAGCCCTGGCGGAGGCCTCCTGCTGCGGTTGTACAGGTACTGGATAGCCCTTAACAAAGGACCCCAAACCCCGTACTCCCCGAGCACTCCCCACAGGGCGCCTTGAGGGACGCGGTCCAACGCCTTCTCCAGATCCACAAAACATATGTGGACCGGTTGGGTGAACTCCCATGAACCCTCGAGCACCCGATGGAGGGTGTATAGCTGGTCCAGTGTGCCGCGACAAGGACGAAAACCACACTGCTCCTCTTGAATCCGAGGTTCAACTATCGGTCAAATTCTCCTCTCCAGTACTCTGGAATAGACCTTACCGGGGAGGCTGAGGAGTGTGAACCCCCTGTAGTTGGAACACACCCTCCGGTCCCCCTTCTTAAACAGGGACCACCACCCCGGTCTGCCAATCCAGAGTCCCTGACCACCACACGATGTTGCAGAGACATGTCAACCAAGACAGTCCCACAACATCCAGAGACTTAAGGTACTCCAGATGGATTTCATCCACCCTAGGAGCCTTGCCACCGAAGAGCTTTCTGACCACCTTGGTGACTAAAGTTATTCTTAGTATTTGAAAGTGTCCACTGCCTAAACTGTGGGAAGCTGGGGGGGGGGCTGACCAGAAGTTCCTTTGTTTTAATGACATTTATTTGGGAAGTTCCTTTGTTTTAATGACATTTATTTGGAGATGGTTGTCCGTACACCATTTGGTGAAGTGAGTGATTGTGTTGTGGTAGTCCATTGTGGATTGATTTTCTGAAAGGAGTGCAAGGATGGCTGCATCGTCTGAATATTTGAGGTATGATATGGTTGGTGAGATGCTTAGGCAGTCATTGGTGTAGAGAATGTACAGGAATGGGCTCAACCATGGTTTGGAAGGGAATGGTTTTAAAAATATGATATTTTCAGTTCCTCATTTGGTATGCCAGGTGCTGTATGTGTCGTTTTTCAGGTTTGAAGTGATGTATACCTGTTTCTAAGAAAATAAAAATAAAAAAAATCTGCCCACCCTCACCACTTTTTTTCTGATGTCAAGGATGATAAACTGTTTTTGTTTTCTTAAAAATATGTGAAATTTCAGCTACAGTAAGTAAGTCCCTTCGGCTGCTCCCTTGTTTGCACTCGGGGTTACCACAGCAAATCCAAGGTGGAACTGCATGGTCAAATAGCACAGGTTTTACGCCGGATGCCCTTCCTGACGCAACTCCACATTACATGGAGAAATGTGGCAAGGGTGGGATTTGAACCTGGAACCTTCTGCATTGAAACCAAGCGCATTAACCACTTGGCTACAGTTTGTCAGAATTCGTGACAGGTTTTTTTTTATTTTGGTATTTATAATCCTCCCCTTCTCCTAACTCTAACCATAACCGTAGCATTAGTGTCTACCTTCCCTAACCCTAACAATAACCCTGTCACACCATGTCATGCTCCCATCATGAAATGAATTCGTTCTCATGAAAAGCGCCCCATTTTCATACCCCTGGCACAAACCCATAGATTAATGTACTTTTCATGACAGTGAGATTGGGTTGACGTGAGAGATGCAAGCCCAGATTTGGGTTGTTTTGTATGAAAATCCTTCTCTGCTTCACTTCACTATGAGGCTGTGAGTGGCGGTGCAACAGACAAATGTTGCACACTATCCACAATTTCTCCAATCACAGCCACAGAAGAATGTCACTTCTTCAAAATTGTCATGGGTGTCTTGATGGCTTTCCTCACTCTTCTCCTTCTTGCACAGTCACTCAGTTTTTTAGAACTGTCTTCTCCATACAGATTTACCACAGAGTGCCATACTGTTTGTATTTCTTCATAACTGAAGTAAATAAAGTCCAAAACATATTCACTGACTTGGAAATGTTCATGTATCCATCCCCTGACTTGTCTAAACAAAACTAGCTGTAAAATTGATGATTTACTGTAAATTCATCAACGGGTGCCAATAATTATGTCCAGCATACATTTTATGTCAGGATTTTTGTTGCAGAAAACATTTTGTTTTGTTGTTGTTGCCATATAACTTTGGACATTTTTTTTTTTTTTTCAAATATTCTGATTAAACAAATTTGCCTTGTTTACATTTATTTCTGAACATATCTTAAATTGTGGACATAAAATAAAGGGCCACCAACAATTTTCGCCCACATGTGTAGTCAGCTGTGCAGTAACACCATCACATCGTTTAGGACTGATTTCAATGTCAGTGTCCAGTCCACGTCACTTTGAGACAGACACTACTCTCCTCACCAAAGCGAGCGAAACCTACAGTCCCCTTTCTGATTTGAGATTGTATGTTATTTTTGAAATAACCAAATTAAAAAGTCTTAATATTTCATTTTTGATCAAATGAAAACACCAAATTCTTATGAAGAGGAAAAACTACAGCGGCATGTGTCTTATGTGACGGAGGCCAGCAGGAGTCGCTGTGCATGTGGTATTCAGTAGACCTCACTGCCCTGAGAGCCAAAAAGGGGACTGAGGCCAGGGCCTGGGTTTTAGCCGACTGGTCAGAGCATCTTCGCCTCCAATGGCAGAGATCGTAAGTTTGCATTCCAAGGGGAGTTAACAACACAAGGAGAGAGAGAGAGAGAAAACCGAACAGGACAATGCAAGCCCATCTGAGCCCTCCTTGTATTTTTTGAAAGTAAAATAAGAGTTAACCCACTTTGAATTAAATAAAACATACAGTTGTGCTCAAAAGTTTACATACCCCGGCAGAAGTTTTTTTTTTTTTTTTTTTTTTTGCCATTTTTCAGAGAATATGAATGATAACGCAAAAACCTTTTTTTCACTCATGGTTAATGGTTTGGTGAAGTCATTTATTATCAAACAACAGCGTTTACTCTTTTCAAATCACAATGCCAGATTTAACAACAAAGTCGCCAAGTTGGCAACACTGAGTGAGTGAGTGAGTGCGTGATATCACTGCAGCCTAATAACTGGAAACGTAAATCTAAAAACTAAAGACTATATTTTTTATTATTGCTAAAGTTTATTGCAGTGTGAGTCTGATTCCGTACACAGGTAATCACAGGCTTGTGACAGAAAACACATTAGAATGGTATGTTCTTTTAGTGTGGAGGGGTGACTGACATACCTGTGGGGGCTACAGCCCCATCCAGCGCCACCTTAGAGCCGTTAATGTCTCCAATGTTGTACCCCTGCCCACAAAGTTTTTTTTTTTTTTTTCCAAACTGTTTTTTTTTTTTTTTTAAGGAAACAGTTTGTGCTTGATCAGGACAAACAGAAGAACTGGGATTCTGTACTTTAATTTGGATGGAAACATTCTTTGTGGGTGTGCTGTGGTGGGATTTAGATTTCTTATCACAGGTATGAAGCCTCAGTAAGTTTCTGTTCCCATTGAATGGACACAGTGAGCGGCCTTGTTTTTCAGGGAGGAAAGTGTGTGTGTGTGGGGGGGGGGGGGGTGCAGCTCGGGTGACTTCAGGTGCCAAGCAACCTCACAGCCCTTCACATTTCTCAGTATCGGTCATGTGACTAGTGTTTGGTGAGAGCCAGCAGAGCATAACGGGACTCATGATAGAGTGGATCTTTTTTTTTTTTTTCCAAACCAGCAAAGTTTCAGCATTTAAGGTTCTGTTTCATTTTTACTTGTATTTGTTCCAGTGAACTACATTTACATGGCATGTTTGAGTCTATTGTGAAAACAGAAGAATGCGGGACACTCAGTGAAGCGCATGCTTCCAGAGAAAGACACAACACGTCTGTCAGACCCCCAGTCTGCCTGCAGGCCTCTTACATTCCAACATACAGCTTCTCATAATGTTGACAAAAATAATTTGTTATGGATCACAAAAACTGTTCCAAACATTTTGAGTCACCCCAGTGACGAGCCACTTGAACTGAAAACATAACCTCCTTGCTGGAGTTAATCATTTTTACCGGAGGCCATCAAATATAGCCATCGGGTATTGTGAAGACTTTGCGTCCGTCCGTCTGTCCGTCTCTCTGTGCTCAGCATAAGTCCAGTCCTATTACTGCCTGAGTCTTCAAATCCACAGGAAACATTCGTGGGATACAGACCTTGGACAAGTTCAAAGATGGCTAACCTTGACCTATTTTAAGAGCCATTTTAAGAGGTTAAAAAGTCATATTCTGTTTCATTCTGTTCCATTTTTTGAGTGGCGGGGGTGACAGACAATTTCAGTAGAGTGGCACTGTGACATCAGCGGCTAGTCTAGCTAGGGGCAAGCTTTCATTTAGTTTGTGTGTAAATATAACCTCACTATCATATTATGTAAAAGCTAGCAAGAAATAAACACTTCTAAAACTGAAAACACTGTTTTTATAACCTGATAACACCTCTGGAGGTATAAGAAATTTCACAGAGGCTAGCATGGTGACATCACACGCTGGTCTAGCTAGCTGCAAACTCTATTTCGTTTGTGTGTAAATATAACCTTGTTGTCATATATTATGTAAATGCTAGCAAGAAATAAACACTTCTAAAACTGAAAACACTGTTTTTGTAACCTGATAACGCCTCTGGAGTGATAAGAAATTTCACAGATGTTAGCATGGTGACATCACAGGCTGTCTAGCTAGCTGCAAACTCCATTTCATTTGTGTGTAAACAAAGCATTCGGATTGTGTCCTTTAAGATGAAGAGTTTGAAGTGGTTGAAAATGGGAGTGGGAATAGATGGGTTTTTTACTTCCCCCCACTCCTTCTGGACTAGATAATTTTATTTTTGGTTAAAGGGGTAGGCATTAATAAGCATTGCTTCTGCCTATACCCATTCAGGCACACGGATGCATTGTAATCCATTTTTTTTCCTTCGTAAGTTTTTTGTTGCTGTTTTGGACTGTGTGTGCTGAATAAATTCATTCAGTCATATATATATATATATATATATATATATAATATATATATATATGACCACCATTTGCAAAATGGACACATGACTTCAGCTATCAGGGAAATAAAGTTGTCAGGAATTTCCCAGACGTTTTTAGTGTTATTGTGCTGCGTTCGGGATAGACGATTAGCCGAACACGCCTGAAAGTCTGGAGGAGCCAGCGGAGCATCACACTCCTCCGTTCAGCCTGTCTGACTCTGAACTGCACACTTTTGGTGCAGGGCTGAGTGATGTCTCCACTGTAATTTATTTTTACACAAAACAAGTTATACAGTATATGTGAAAGTGATAGAGACATCATGACAACACTGAAGGAGTTCTAAGCTTCTGTGGCTGTGACTCAAGAGTTCGCCATTTTACCTCTAGATACAATAGGACCTGATTTACTAAGGCCCACGATAATGAGCGTAAAATTGTATGGGAAATACAAACTTTTGTGTGTTGGGTTGGAAACAGTTTTTTGGGTGATTTAAGAGTAAATGCAGTCGATAGCAGGTGGTAATGTCACGTAGACAGCAGTATGTCAATGAGGATTTTTGACTGTTAATGGTTAAAGTCCAAAATGAAATTAAAGCAGTTACGGAAGTTAAGTGAAATTACTGACCACAGGCACAAGGCACCTCTTTATCTAGATCTAATATACAGATAATTCAGTACCAAAATAACACTTTATTGATTTATCTAATGCGGTATATATTATATTTACTACCATCATTTCCCCATTGTTTGTCTAATATGTTTTTAAATCTGACTACCATATTTTCTGGAGTACAATATATGTTTTTTTTTTCTTTTTTTACTAGTTAGATATGACTGACCTTTACAATAAATTGTTTTTTTTTTTATTATTCTTTGCTGGTACAGCATTGTGGAACAGCAGTCTGTCAAGCTCAATCGTTTAATGAACAGATATAAGAGATCAAACTCTCAAAATACAAACTTTATTAGCACCCACTGAATTTTATTTTGACATTCTCTTTTTGGCCCAAGCAGAGGGTCACCCCTTTGAGTCTGGTCTGCTTGAGGTTTCTTCCTCAAATCATCAGAGGGAGTTTTTCCTTACTACTGTCACCTGTGTGCTTGCTCTCGGGGTTGGTAAGGTTAGACCTTACTTGTGTGAAGTGCCTTGAAGCAGCTTTGTTGTGATTTGGTGCAATATAAATGAAATAAATTGAATTCAGTTTTGAATTGACATTGATAAATCATATTACATGTACAAACCTCACCTGCCAGTTTTGCGCATTTGGGTGGACAAACCCCAAATTGCACAAAATGGACAACACAGTAGTAGTATTTTGTGCATTTGAAAGACACCGTCCTCAGTGCACTCTTAGTAAATCAGCATGCATTATTTATTCATTTTTTAACAGTGTTGTGGTGTTTGCACATATTTTAACCAGTGATGCCGGTAACGCGTTAATTAGTAACGCGTTACTCTAATCTGACCACTTTTTTTTTAGTAACGAGTAATCTAACGCGTTAATCTTTCCAAATCAGTAATCAGATTAAAGTTACTTCTCCATGTCACTGTGCGTTACTATTATTTTTCATTGTGGGTCGATAGCAGCATTAAACTTGGTCTGTGGGCAGGAGGTCGGGGTTCGACTTAACTGCCCACTTTAAGCAGAGCTGTGAGCTTTTCATCCACGGTTTTCTGTAGCAGCTCGTCCTCACCTCTTAAGCGCGGTGATCAGCACACCTGCACTGAGCTTTACAAAGACATTTTTATACTTTTTTCCCTCCTTTATTTAGAATTCTGAGCTGAGCTGCTCCGTATCGTCTCGTTAAAAACAGCTGATCCTCCGCGACGCGTCAACAACTAACACTATTTTCCACTCAAATGCACCTAAACTCTCTTTCTGAGGACCACATGATGTGAAAACGCAATAAAACTTTCTTACCTGTAAATCTGGTCATGTTTTCTGCATAAATAAATGTTATCCATTCTTTGTGCTCAAACGTCAAAGCAGGGGCGAATCCAGATGGAATGGGGACGTGGGGCAAGGATGTGCCCCCCTCACAACACCCCTAGATTAAAGGTCCAGTTTTGAAGCCGTTTTTTATTACAACTACTAATATTGCTTAAAATAATAATAATTTCGACAAGTAAAATGTTTAGAGAGAATTTAAATGTTAGAAAAATGTTAGAATTTAATAGTTACATTTATAAACAATGTAGGTTCGAAATTGCAAGTTTTACTGTTACAGTGCTGTCAACAGTTAAATATGAGGTCAAGAAAGAGGTCTTTATTTTACTTTTTATAAAATAAGTATTTATTTTCATTGAAGTCAAGAAAGGGTGACTATAAAGTGAGTTTTGGCAAAACAGGTATCATTGTCATGTTGACGTGGGTTGTTGTCGGCAGCTGGGGAAAGTAACTAAAAAAGTAACTAGTAATCTAACTTAGTTACTTTTACAATTGAGTAATCAGGAAAGTAACTGAGTTACTTTTTCAAGGAGTAATCACTAATCAGTAATTGGATTACTTTTTCAAAGTAACTGTGGCAACACTGATTTTAACACATGGAAACCTTTAGTAAATCAGGCCAAGAGACTTGTATAGAGTTAGGGTGCGCTACCATTGATGATTTTTGGCAACATTTTCTGTCCCATTTTTAACTGAACAGTTTTTTTTAAATAGTAGGCAAAATTTGTATTATCTACTTTGTTTCAGCTTACATTAGCGTGTAACCACATATTGATGAACACACTCAAATACAAAAACAATTCCCATTACATGATTGCTTTTGGGTACATGTGCAAAACACTACTTCCACATTTTTTCCACACCTTTCAAAAAGATAAAAAAAAATTTCTGTTATTGTCTCCAAACTATATTCTGTTGAAGAGAACAACATGCTTTTCATGGCTTTCATGTTATTTTCAATTTAATTCATTTCATTTATATAGCGCCAAATCACAACGATGCTGCCAAAAGGCGCTTCACACAAGTAAGGTCTAACCATACCAACCCCTGGGGTAAGCACACAGGTGACAGTGGTAAGGAAAAACTCCCACTGATGATTTGAGGAAGAAACCTCAAGCAGACCAGACTCAAAGGGGTGACCCTCTGCTTGGATCATGCTACCAGCACAACTGACAATACAAATATACAGGAAATTTTAGACTTGCAGAAGAAGACACCTACTCCCATCGCTGGATGAAGCCGCAGCTCAAACAGACAGAGGAAAAAAAAACAGATTCAGGCGGCAGAAAGACAACAAATACTGTATAATTTGTCACCATTAAGCAACAAGAAAAACAGAAGTAGTACTAAGTTGATTGCCAGCCACCAGCCCTAAGCTTCACTGACAGACCCAGAATTCAGATAAAGTTGAGGCCGAGACCTGCTCTGTTTGCTAATAAAATGAATTTAAAAGGGTAGGAAGCATAGTACCATACTATGCTAGTATGCTAGACATATGATAGTGAAAATAAGTGCGTCTTAAGTCTGGACTTGAAAGTATGCAGCAGAATCTGACTGAGAAGAATCTGACTGTTTCATTGACGCAGGGAGATCATGAGGATGATGTTTTGAGGAGGATCAGGAGGCTTGTGCTCAGAAAATGGTAGGGCCCAATTACTACATATTGTACTCAGTTGTCCACTTTCACCTACATTTGCACAAAAGCACCAACTGATACTGATAGATGTATTTTATAACTTAAAAATGGGACCGATGCTAACGCGTTACCATGTGAATGCCGTTTTCAATGTTGAAGTTAGCATTAAGCTGTTGCAGCTGTCAGCACATTTGTTTTCTGTATACTCATGGCTCAGCGTTTGTTGTCGTACAAGAGTCAAATGTATTACAAATTGTAATATTTTATTCATTTATTTTTATTTATAGATCAATAATAATAGAAACAACAACAATAATAGTAATAATGCCACAATACAGTTTTAGAGAAACGGACAAAAATAATCTGATAAAACAAAACAAATCAAATCAATTTTATTTATATAGCGCCAAATCACAACAAATAGTTGCCCCATGGTGCTTCATATTGTAAGGCAAAAGCCATACAATAATTACAGAAAAACCCCAACGGTCAAAACGATCCCCTTATGAGCAAGCACTTGGCAACAGTGGGAAGGAAAAACTCCCTTTTAACAGGAAGAAACCTCCAGCAGAACCAGGCTCAGGGAGGGGCAGTCCTCTGCTGGGACTGGTTGGGGCTGAGGGAGAGAACCAGGAAAAAGACATGCTGTGGAGGGGAGCAGAGATCAATCACTAATGATTAAATGCAGAGTGGTGCATACAGAGCAAAAAGAGAAAGAAACACTCAGTGCATCATGGGAAACCCCCCCAGCAGTCTAAGTCTATAGCAACATAACTAAGGGATGGTTCAGGGTCACCTGATCCAGCCCTAACTATAAGCTTTAGCAAAAAGGAAAGTTTTAAGCCTAATTTTAAAAGTAGAGAGGGTGTCTGTCTCCCTGATCCGAATTGGGAGCTGGTTCCACAGGAGAGGAGCCTGAAAGCTGAAGGCTCTGCCTCCCATTCTACTCTTACAAACCCTAGGAACTACAAGTAAGCCTGCAGTCTGAGAGCGAAGCGCCCTATTGGGGTGATATGGTACTATGAGGTCCCTAAGATAAGATGGGACCTGAGTATTCAAAACCTTATAAGTAAGAAGAAGAATTTTAAATTCTATTCTAGAATTAACAGGAAGCCAATGAAGAGAGGCCAATATGGGTGAGATATGCTCTCTCCTTCTAGTCCCCGTTAGTACTCTAGCTGCAGCATTTTGAATTACCTGAAGACTTTTCAGGGAACTTTTAGGACAACCTGATAATAATGAATTACAATAGTCCAGCCTAGAGGAAATAAATGCATGAATTAGTTTTTCAGCATCACTCTGAGACAAGACCTTTCTAATTTTAGAGATATTGCGCAAATGCAAAAAAGCAGTCCTACATATTTGCTTAATATGCGCATTGAAGGACATATCCTGATCAAAAATGACTCCAAGATTTCTCACAGTATTACTAGAGGTCAGGGTAATGCCATCCAGAGTAAGGATCTGGTTAGACACCATGTTTCTAAGATTTGTGGGGCCAAGTACAATAACTTCAGTTTTATCTGAATTTAAAAGCAGGAAATTAGAGGTCATCCATGTCTTTATGTCTGAAAGACATTCCTGCAGTTTAACTAATTGCCGTGTGTCCTCTGGCTTCATGGATAAATAAAGCTGGGTATCATCTGCGTAACAATGAAAATTTAAGCAATGCTTTCTAATAATACTGCCTAAGGGAAGCATGTATAAAGTGAATAAAATTGGTCCTAGCACAGAACCTTGTGGAACTCCATAATTAACCTTAGTCTGTGAAGAAGATTCCCCATTTACATGAACAAATTGTAATCTATTAGATAAATATGATTCAAACCACCGTACTATGATGAATTCTAAAACCTGACTGAAACTCTTCAAATAGACCATTCCTCTGCAGATGATCAGTTAGCTGTTTTACAACTACCCTTTCAAGAATTTTTGAGAGAAAAGGAAGGTTGGAGATTGGCCTATAATTAGCTAAGATAGCTGGGTCAAGTGATGGCTTTTTAAGTAATGGTTTAATTACTGCCACCTTAAAAGCCTGTGGTACATAGCCAACTAATAAAGACAGATTGATCATATTTAAGATCGAAGCATTAATTAATGGTAGGGCTTCCTTGAGCAACCTGGTAGGAATGGGGTCTAATGGACATGTTGATGGTTTGGAGGAAGTAACTAATGAAAATAACTCAGACAGAACAATCGTAGAGAAAGAGTCTAACCAAATACCAGCATTACTGAAAGCAGCCAAAGATAACGATATGTCTTTGGGATGGTTATGAGTATTTTTTTCTCTAATAGTTAAAATTTTATTAGCAAAGAAAGTCATGAAGTCATTACTAGTTAAAGTTAAAGGAACACTCGGCTCAATAGAGCTCTGACTCTTTGTCAGCCTGGCTACAGTGCTGAAAAGAAACCTGGGGTTGTTCTTATTTTCTTCAATTAGTGATGAGTAGTAAGATGTCCTAGCTTTATGGAGGGCTTTTTTATAGAGCAACAGACTCTTTTTCCAGGCTAAGTGAAGATCTTCTAAATTAGTGAGAAGCCATTTCCTCTCCAACTTACGGGTTATCTGCTTTAAGCTGCGAGTTTGTGAGTTATACCACGGAGTCAGGCACTTCTGATTTAAGGCTCTCTTTTTCAGAGGAGCTACAGCATCCAAAGTTGTGCTCAATGAGAATGTAAAACTATTGATGAGATAATCTATCTCACTCACAGAGTTTAGGTAGCTACTCTGCTCTGTGTTGGTATATGGCATTGGAGAACATAAAGAAGGAATCATATCCTTAAACCTAGTTACAGCGCTTTCCGAAAGACTTCTACTGTAATGAAACTTATTCCCCACTGCTGGGTAGTCCATTAAAGTAAATGTAAATGTTATTAAGAAATGATCAGACAGAAGGGGGTTTTCAGGGAATACTGTTAAGTCTTCAATTTCCATACCATAAGTCAGAACAAGATCTAAAGTATGGTTAAAGTGGTGGGTGGACTCATTTACATTTTGAGCGAATCCAATTGAGTCTAATAATAGATTAAATGCAGTGTTGAGGCTGTCATTCTCAGCATCTGTGTGGATGTTAAAATCGCCCACTATAATTATCTTATCTGAGCTAAGCACTAAGTTAGACAAAAGGTCTGAAAATTCACAGAGAAACTCACAGTAACGACCAGGTGGACGATAGATAACAACAAATAAAACTGGTTTTTGGGACTTCCAATTTGGATGGACAAGACTAAGAGTCAAGCTTTCAAATGAATTAAAGCTCTGTCTGGGTTTTTGATTAATTAATAAGCTGGAGTGGCAGATTGCTGATAATCCTCCACCTCGGCCCGTGCTACGAGCATTCTGACAGTGTGACTCGGGGGTGTTGACTCATTTAAACTAACATATTCATCCTGCTGTAATCAGGTTTCTGTAAGGCAGAATAAATCAATATGTTGATCAATTATTATATCATTTACTAACAGGGACTTAGAAGAGAGAGAACTAGTGTTTAATAAACCACATTTAACTGTTTTAGTCTGTGGTGCAGTTGAAGGTGCTATATTATTTTTCTTTTTGAATTTTTATGCTTAAATAGATTTTTAGTGGTTGTTGGTGGTCTGGGAGCAGGCAAGGTCTCTATGGGGATGGGGTATTGGGGGGATGGCAGGGGGAGAGAAGCTGCAGAGAGGTGTGTAAGACTACAACTCTGCTTCCTGGTCCCAACCCTGGATAGTCACGTTTGGAGGGTTTAATAAAATTGGCCAGAATTCTAGAAATGAGAGCTGCTCCATCCAAAGTGGGATGGATGCCGTCAAGACCAGGTTTTCCCCAGAAGCTTTGCCAATTATCTATGAAGCCCACCGCATTTTTTGTTGTGTTTTTACAAAAGAAAAAATAAAATGCAGTAAACTGCACATTTATGTCTTTTTTCATGAAAATATCTTATTAAATATAACATATTACACTTTCGTCAGGCCTTTAAAATACTTTCGTGGACTCTTGCTGTAATATGTCGTCAGTGGTTGAGATAGTTGCTGTAGGCATCTAAACCTGATAGAAATCTCTTTGTGGTGTGTCGGTGATGTATGTACGAGGGCTGTCCATAAAGTATAGGTCCTTTTTATTTTTTTCAAAAACTATATGGATTTCATTCATATGTTTTTACGTCAGACATGCTTGAACCCTCGTGCGCATGCGTGAGTTTTTCCACGCCTGTCGGTGACGTCATTCGCCTGTGAGCACTCCTTGTGGGAGGAGTCGTCCAGCCCCTCGTCGGAATTCCTTTGTCTGAGAAGTTGCTGAGAGACTGGCGCTTTGTTTGATCAAAATTTTTTCTAAACCTGTGAGACACATCGAAGTAGACACGGTTCGAAAAATTAAGCTGGTTTTCAGTGAAAATTTTAACGGCTGATGAGAGATTTTGAGGTGATACTGTCGCTTTAAGGACTTCCCACGGAGTGAGACGTCGTGCAGCGCTCTCAGCCGCCGTCGTCAGCCTGTTTCAAGCTGAAAACCTCCACATTTCAGGCTCTATTGATCCAGGACGTCGTGAGAGAACAGAGAAGTTTCAGAAGAAGTCGGTTTCAGCATTTTATCCGGATATTCCACTGTTAAAGGAGATTTTTTAAATGAAAGACCTGCAGACGGGTCCGCGCGTCGGGACGCAGCCGACGCGGTGCGGCGGCACAGGAAAAACACCTCCGTGTTGATAGCCATTTGTAAAATCCAGGCGGCTTTTGATTGCTTTCAGTGAAGTGAGTATATGAGAAATTGTTTAACAGCTGGACATGTTCCAACTTGTCCTTAAGGCTTCCAACAGAGGTGTTTTTCCTGTGGCGGAGCGTCGCGGCGGCTGCGAGCCGACGCTGCAATCCGTCCGCACGTCTTTCATTAAAAAAATCTCCTTTAACAGTGGAATATCCGGATAAAATGCTGAAACCGACTTCTTCTGAAACTTCTCTGTTCTCTCACGACGTCCTGGATCAATAGAGCCTGAAATGTGGAGGTTTTCAGCTTGAAACAGGCTGACGACGGCGCCTGGGAGCGCTGCACGACGTCTCGCTCCGTGGGAAGTCCTTAAAGCGACAGTATCACCTCAAAATCTCTCATCAGCCGTTAAAATTTTCACTGAAAACCAGCTTAATTTTTCGAACCGTGTCCACTTCGATGTGTCTCACAGGTTTAGAAAAAATTTTGATCAAACAAAGCGCCAGTCTCTCAGCAACTTCTCAGACAAAGGAATTCCGACGAGGGGCTGGACGACTCCTCCCACAAGGAGTGCTCATAGGCGAATGACGTCACCGACAGGCATGGAAAAACTCACGCATGCGCACGAGGGTTCAAGCATGTCTGACGTAAAAACATATGAATGAAATCCATATAGTTTTTGAAAAAAATAAAAAGGACCTATACTTTATGGACAGACCTCGTACATCCAACAGTTTAGATAGAGCAAGTACTACCTTGCGAATCATATGACATACAGTATTCTTGTTCAGATGTTCAGCATCACCGATGAATGAATACATAAATTGTCCACTGGCAGAATATCTAAGCGCAAGACACATTATCTGCTCGATCGTCGGGGCATTGTTACACTGTAAAAAATGACTTGTTTTTACAGGAAAACGTTGGCAGCTGTGGTTACCGGGGAATTCCTGTAAAACATACAGCAGCACAGTAGATAACATTACAGACATAATATGTATATGGATTTACAGTGAATGAACCATGGCTGACTCACATTAGGGGAACTGTTAAATCTACAAACAAGAGCTCTTTTTTTTTGTACATTTAACTGCTGTATTTTTTACAGGAATTCCCTGGTAACCACAGCTGCCAGCGTCTTTCTGTAAAAACAACAGTTTTTTTTTACAGTGTACGATGGGTGATGTTACAGACTTCTGGCCTGATCAGCTGACAAAGATAACGAATCCCCTCAGCTGAGGATCTATATCTTTCATAGAGAACATCGTCCGGGTATGTCAGCGGATTCCGGCGGTCTTTAAAAGCCCTCGCCCTGCGAAGAGAGCCCCTCACAATTTGTGCTCCAATATTACACGGATCATCCAGGTAGGCCGGCATTGTCTTCGGAGTGATGCAGGTGGATGGACGGTACTTATAAAGGGAGTGGTTAAGCGAAAACCTCACGCTAACCCAGAACATAACTTGCTCGGAGCAGGTTTGGCGCAAAGCGTAAGTTGCTGTGGCAGCATGCCTCGGTTGAAACCTATCCACCTTTCGTAGTACGGGTTAACCGGGAAGTTACTCCACACGTCATCAACTTACTCCCGAAGTTACCCTGATAAGCCAGTAACCCCGCTTCGTAGTACAGGCCCCAGGTACATTTTTGACAAGAATATAACATAACTTTGTTACAAGGTTAAATGTTGATGTTGTGTGATAAAGGCCTTTTAATAATAACTCACTTAAAGAAATAATGGCAAAACTCACATGTAAGTAAAAAAACAAAACAAAACGATTAATCGAAAAAATAATCGACTGATGAACTGATTAGTAAAATAACCATTAGTTGCAGTCCTAGTGTTTAGGCTGAAATAAAATATCTCTTTCCTAAAAAAATCAAAGTCCGGATTTCAAAAAAGAAGAGAAAAAAAGGACAAGGAAAGAAAACTAAATGAGGGAAAGCAGCTGCTAACCAAATTCTTTGAAAAGAGAGGTGAGCTTAAAAGCTAGCTATATTGAGTTTTTTCTAGAAAATGGTGCAATTTGGTCCCCCAGACCCTCCAACTCAATATTGCTCCCCCAACTTTAAAAAGGGTTCTGACTCCCAGGTGTGATCTAAGGTATACATGATTCAGACCTGGTTTGACTACGCATTAGAAATTTGGTGTTTGCGTTAATAAAAAAGAACAGTGTGTGTGTGTGTGTGTGCGTGTGTGTGTGTGTGTGGGGGGGGGGGGTCTTCAATATGGCTAGTACCTAGGGCCCAGAATTTGGTTCTACGCCCCTGCTAATCCCTGTAACTGTTTTCTGTGTGTACAGTCAAAAAAATTCATGTCCTTTTGGCAAACCTTCTTCAGTCATATGGCCATTTATTGTTTCCTTTTGTCAAATGAATACACCTTATTTGCAGCCTGCTTAGAAAAAAGTCACAAACATCTTCTTCTTCCAGGTAAGTAAAGACAGACCTTGTTTGTGTGAAGTGCCTTGAGGCAGCTTCGTTGTGATTTGGTAACCATATAAACGAAATAAATTGAATTATTTTATTATTATTAGCCAAGGTCATCAAATATGGACACTGAGTATTGCGAAGACTTTGCATCCGTCTGTCGGTCTGTCTGTGCTCAGCATCAGTGGTGTCAAAAGTACACACATTTGTTACTTAAGTAGAAGTATAGATACTGCAGTTTAAAAACACTCTGGTAAAAGTTGAAGTATCAACTTGACCTCTTTACTCAAGTAAAAGTGAAAACGTATGTGCTCCAAAACCTACTTAAAGTATAAAAGTATAAAGTAACCTTAAAAAAAAAAAAAAAAGGTAGATGCCACTATATGAATTGAAAGCTTAATTTAAAAACTGATTCGTTCTACATGTGGCCCAAGACCCAAAACCCAAAATTACCCCCCAACACCACCTGCATGAAAATGTTTCAATTCTAGAAGCTCTGAAATGCAATCTGGGACTATTCCAGACGATAAACTGCAGTGAGTGCAGCATCTATTTAGTGAGAAAAAAAAAACTTTCCTTATTCAGATTCATTCCAGTAGTATTCTGCTCTTACTAGGATGCAGCAGTTTTCTAGTTTGGCAGATAGTTCTGGAGGAAATCACTGAAGAAATTAACACATTGAAAATATGGTTTGACCGAAACAAACTGTCATTAAACTTAAATAAAACAGGGATGAAATGGAGGTGTAAGAGTCACTAGGTGTTCACAGGAAACATTTATTTCTGTATTTATTTCTGTATGTATTTATGTATGTTCGTTGTTAGTTGCTTTATATTTTATTTTCTGTTGTGTTTCTATTCAGGTTCTTTTTGTCTCTTTCTCTGAAATTGTATATAATAATTATCATTAGATTATTAATATATAAACAAAAATAAATTTAAGAAATATTACAATTTGAAAACAAATGCACCCAAACGTGAAGACAGCTGGAACTGCTTCATGCTAACTTTTAACATTGAAATGCCATAGACATGCTAATGCGTTAGCATCGCTCCCGTTTTTAAGTTATAAAATACATCTGTCAACTGTTTCAGAAGACCATAACAGGTCGGTTTAACATAGAAAAGGTAAATAATACTCACAGAAGTATGCTCTTTAGGGTTTTAGCGGGGGGAAATTAAGCAAAAGAAAGAAAGAATAAACGAAACAATAGGTTGAAGCATTGCTTCAATCTGCAAACCACTGCTTCGACTGGTTCAAAATCCATTCCTTTATCTTCATTGATCCATGTTTCTGATATAGCAATTATGTTAATTAAAAAAAAAAATTGACTTAAATATTCTTTAATGTTGTTAAAGTTTGCATACAGACTTCTGCTGTTGAAATGGATTATTGATAATTTGTTACCCGTTTTAATGATCCGATTAAACTGTTCATCTGTATAATAGCAACAACTGTCATTGATATTTGAGAAGAAATTATTGTCCGGGTCTATATCGTGCTCCAAGTCCAGTACATTGTGGTCTGTGTATTTAAATGTTCTCAGTTCTACTTTTCCATGATCAGCAATCCTTTGAGTTATATCCTTCTTGTCTCCAGATGTAGATGATGTAGTAGATGAATAGGTTCCTCTGGTCTGTGTCATGGTGTTGTGATGTGTTTGTGTCCTCATACCTTATTGGTCGTATTTGTCCAGTTCCTTGATGTTCCTGATTACCATAACCTTCGCTTGTTCTGGTGTTCCGTTCAGTTTGATGAATGTTTTGCAGTTGGATGTCCATGTCTGTTGAATTTTTCCCTGCTTTTTTAAGAGACGAGCTTTCCTGGGGATGTCTGCGTTTCTTTTGGTCAGATGTTCATTGATGAATACGTTTGTTCCTTTGAGTTTCCGTCCCTGTTTTAACAATGCCATTTTATGTTTTCTGTTGACAAACCTCATTATAACAGCTCGCTTGTCTCCATCCTCTCTCCTGGGCAGGGGGTGGCACGCTTCAATGTTATTACAGTCCATTTGAATACCTTTAGATTGCAGGAAGTCAGCCACCTGTTGTTCCACTGAGCTGGCCTCCTGCTCACTGGCCTCCCCTCCGCTGTCTTCTGACACCGCCCGTGCGTAGGATCGAGGTTTAATATGAATTCCTGTAATAATAACGTCGTTCATCCTTGTGTACTGTTCCAACTCTGCAACACGGTTCTCCAGGTGCACCAGACGCCGGTCTTTCTCGGCATTCTGGATCTGGAGAGCCTTCACTTCTTCCACCAGCTCCATAATGGATTTCTGCTGCATTTTAACAACAGAGATTTCCTCAGACAAAAAGTCCAGGGACTTCTTGATATCGTCTCCCTCCTCCGCCGTCAGTGCCTTCTTCGGACCCATGGTCAGATTACTCTGCGCTGGCACCTCGGTAAAGCCGCGCCGGTGGATGTGCGCTGACGCCTCAGCGCACATCCACCGGCGCTGAAGCCAAGAGTAACGAGGCTGTTTGTTTTAAAAATGTAAGGAATAGAAAGTACAGATACTTGTGTGAAAATGTAATAAGTAGAAGTCGGAAGTAGGCAGAAAAATAAGTAATGGAGTAAAGTATAGATACCTAAAAAGTGTACTTAAGTACAGTAACGAAGTATTTGTACTTCGTTACTTGACACCTCTGCTCAGCATAAATCCAGCACTATTACTGCCAGTCTTCAAATTCACAGCGAACATTTTTGGGACACAACGGTTGAACAAGCTCAAAGATGGCTAACCTTGACCAATTAGAAGAGGTATTTTAAGGTTAAGATGTCACATTCTGTTGGAGTGGTGGAGGTGACAGCCAATCAGAGTAGAGTGACATCATGACATCGATGGATGTGGTCTGTAAAATTGCTTCATTTATCTGTTTATACGAGCGAAGTGCCACGTGAAGCTTGCTCATGGTACAGGGAGTCCCAAACAGGAAGTGCTAAATGTTTGAGTCCACAGTGGAGGTCTCCGGCAAGATGGCGGACTAAGCGGCTGCACCACCGAGAGCACACATAAAAACTTCCTCGGTAAGTTAAATAAGGACTGTTTCCCTGCAGAAAAAGTCTTGGGATACTTGTTTAAATGCTGAAGAAAAAGGACAAGCCAGTCTCCATGGCTAAAAGTAACGTCAGGTGCCGAACTAGGCGACATGCAAGCTAGCAAGATGCAGGCTAGCCAGATGAAAGCTAACAACGAGGTGGTGGTACCTGGCACGCTAATGTCTCATGAGTATGCATTGGAAGCTACTAATGCCAGGACTGACAAGCGTGGGATCGAGGAGGTTGATGTTTGTCCAATGAACATTCCAACAAAAATTCAGAAATGGGTAAGGCCAAACGAGGAGTCATCACTTGAATCCATACTCACTGCAGTAAACACCTTGTGTGCCAGATTTGCCAGATTTGATAAACAAGAAAAAGAAGCTTATATCAAGAAGAATATATCAACACTCAGATTTGTTAAAACACCACAATGACTGGCAGCCTGGTGAAGGCATTGGAATTCAATGCAGCAGAACTCAAGGATTGCCAAAGCAAAGCGTCAAATTTTGGAAAAAAAAGTGGCAGCCATGGAAATAGAAAACACCAGCCTTAAAGAGAGAGCCGGAGAACATGAGAGGTACAGCAGAAGGTGGAATCTTTTTTGAAGTCAGAGCTCTCTTTTTTATCATTAAATGCAAGCTAGAGGTCTTAAGGACAATGTTAAGCGTAAGGTAACTTGGAAATGTTCATGTCTCCACCCCATGACTTGTCTGAAAAAAATTGGCAATAAAACTGATTATTATTTACAGGTATTATAAAGTTTTTGAGATTTGTTTTCAGTTTGAATTTGAGGAAGATAATTTTAGAAATTTTTGTTCTTTATATTATTTTTTGTATTTCTTGTTTACGAAATGGCATAAACAAATAAAAATGTGTGAAATACCATGTTCCAATACTTTTGGAGGGCACTGTATCCTAAGCTTATGATGAGTGCAAAATGAGTGTGGTATTATTGCTGTTTTGTTTAAGAATGGTTCATTTTTATTGTTGCTGCACTTTGTGTGAAATCATAGTCATATCGTTTATCATATTGATATGACAATATTGAGATATGATAATTTGCCCATATTGTACAGCCCTACTGTGAACTAACTGAAAAGTTAGAATATTAATTTATATCTACATTTAAAAAATGCTTAAAGTGGCACGGGTTAAGAGGGCTGTAATTAGGGGGGGTCCGAGCGGAGCTCCCCCCCCCCACACACACACACCCAGAAGCTCAAAGGCAAAAAAGAAAAATGCTTAAAAAGGCAGGGGGTCTGGCGGGGGGTGGGGGGGATGCAGAAGCTGAAAGGTTTTAGCCATGCTAATGCTCCCCTGAAGCCTTTGCTCAAAAAATGTCTGAAGGCCCTAAATGACATGGTGAGATGCTGAAGAGCTTCACTCATTCATGTCTGCGACATATACATATTATAACATGTTTCTCATATATTCTGTAAATTCTAGAAAGAAATAAACAATTCCAAAACTGAAAATGCTGTTTTTGCAAACTCATAACACCTCTGAAGTCATTTACAAGACATTTAGCAGACATTATCATGGTGCCCTCATAGGCTGGTAGCTAGCTACAAACGCTGTTTCATTTGTGTGTAAATATAACCTCTGTGTCATATATTACGTAAAAGCGTAAAAGCTAGTGAAAAATAAACTTCTAAAATTGAAAATGTAGTTTTTGTAACTTGATAACACCTCTGGAGTGATTTAAATGAAATTTCATAGACATCAGCGTGCATGCTAACGTCTGCTAACTCAACACTAACTTCCACGCTTGTCAATAGCTCATAAACATAAATATTGTTTATGACTGATTGATAAAGGGGCTTTACTGAGCATGAACAAATTGTAAGTAAAACAATAGGATCTTAATAATGTAATTAACAATAAATGTATATATATATATATATATATATATATATATATATGTGTGTGTGTGTGTGTGTGGGTGTGTGTGTGTGTGTGTGTTCAACTCTTGTCAATAGCTCATAAACATAAATATTGTTTATGACTGATTGATAAAGGGGCTTTATTGAACATGAACAAATTGTAAGTAAAACAATAGGATCTTAATAATGTAATTAACAATAAATGTATAATTATATATATATATATATATATATATGTGTGTGTGTGTGTGTGTGTTAACGTCCACTCTTGTCAATAGCTCATAAACATAAATGAACATGAACAAATTGTAAGTAAAACAATAGGATCTTAATAATGGAATTAACAATAAATGTATATATATATATATATATATATATATATATATATATATATGTGTGTGTGTGGGTGTGTGTGTGTGTGTGTGTTCAACTCTTGTCAATAGCTCATAAACATAAATATTGTTTATGACTGATTGATAAAGGGGCTTTATTGAACATGAACAAATTGTAAGTAAAACAATAGGATCTTAATAATGTAATTAACAATAAATGTATAATTATATATATATATATATATATATATATATATGTGTGTGTGTGTGTGTGTGCTAACTTCCACTCTTGTCAATAGCTCATAAACATAAATGAACATGAACAAATTGTAAGTAAAACAATAGGATCTTAATAATGTAATTAACAATAAATGTATAATTTTATATATATATGTGTGTGTGTGTGTGTGCTAACTTCCACTCTTGTCAATAGCTCATAAACATAAATATTGTTTATGACTGATGTTGTTTGCTCAGCAGCACAGCTGGCAGTTGGATGTGAACTGATATAACCTGAAACCATATTTACTGTGAGATGTTCATTAATTTTTCAAACCTCCATCTTTGGCAGGTGTTACTGCACTTGGTTCTGAAAATGCACCAAAAGGCCTAACTCTTTGTTTGTCATGGAAACACAGGCCTTACAAACTTCAGGCTTTACGTGTCTTCGATATGTCTCATTAAACAAGCAGAGTGGGGAAAAACAGGGCGGTCAGTGAGAAACGGCTTCACCATTCAGGAATGTGTTGTGGTCCTGAGCGGCTCCCACCAAGGTGTATAAATATGTCAGGCTGCTGGAAGCCTAAAGGGTTAAGAAATGAAGTCTGCACTCACACTTCTCACCTCAGCTGTGAGAAGTGATCCTGTGGCTTCAAGCGTGTGGTTAAGTTGCTGCAAACGAAGCTCCTCAGACTGAATGACAGTGTAGTCTTACACCTGCTCGGATCTCACCTGCTCGCCCCGCTAATGACTCATTATGACAGCAGGCAGTGACCCTAACCCGGCCATATGGTGCGTCATGTTTGAACTGAAACAAGGTCACACATATAGTAGCTTAAAAAAGTAATTTATTCAAAAAACACACCCTTGTGACGTACATGTGTTGCAGTGTTGTGTGACACAAAGGCGTGTCCTGTTGAGAATAGACTCGTGTGTCTGTGCTGTTTCAGTGCACAAAGTCATGCATTCATCGGCACGTACCCACAAGCCCCGCCCACACCGCCCCACCTGCACCCTTGGCGGTAAAAGCTGTTATCATCCCCTAAATGATCCTCTTACTGCAGTATTCAAACACAAAACCCTGCTGTATTACTTCAAACAAACCAAACACATCCCACTCAGTCGCACCAAATTCCAAGAATCGCTGGTAAACATTAAAAAGCTGTAACAGTTTGAAAAGGTGACTTTCAGTTCATACACGTACATCACTCAACACTTCGCCTCAATCTGTCCAGCGTCTGAAGAACAGAAACACGTTACAGTGATGTTCATGTTAGAGGCGAAAACCGACAGCATCCTTCACCGTGGAGTCTTCCTGCTTGGTTTTTGTCCGTGCACTGTCAAATGGCGTGCACATTGTCAGATGTTTGTCTGTGGCTGTCGCTCATACGTAGTCTTTCCTCTCTAACCCTGGGCCGCCTGTGGAGCGTGGCGCAGAGTACGCCATCCGTGAGGGGTTGTACCTGGTCTCACGGGGCGGACAGGAGCAACAGAGGAGCCCGCCACCAAGAACCAGGAGCGCCGCTGCCGCCCAGCTGATGTACAGAGACGCCCCGAGCTCCCGCCTCTGAGCGTCCGGCAGTAATGGGTTGTAGAAATCTCTGATTATGGTGTTGGCTGACCAGGAGGTGGGAATGAGCTGCATGACGCCAGACACAATGAAGAAGACCCCAGAGATGATCATCACCTTGGCCTTGGATGCCTCGTCCTCAATGCAGTTGGTGCACTTGGCTCCGGCGATGGCGATGAGCACTGCCAAGATGGCTATGAGAATGGAGATGACGGTGAGTGCACGGGCAGCTTGCAGGTCCTGTGAGAGCGCGAGCATGGAGTCGTAAAACTTGCACTGCATCTGACCTGTGCTCTGGACCACGCAATTCATCCACAGGCCCTCCCAGATGATCTGAGCCGTCACAATGTTGCTGCCGATGAAGGCCGTCACCCTCCACATGGGGAGGGCGCAGGCCACGATGGCGATAATCCATCCAAATATGCACAGCGAGATGCCTATGAGCTCCAAGCCGACTGACATGCTGAGGGAATTTCACGTGAGAGCGGAACACGGAGGAGAGCTAACTAATAATTCAGTTAATTTCAGCCCTTGCAGCTGTGATGGAGTGAGGATCTGTTGCCTTGACTTCACAAGTATCCTTTATAAGGCGGCTCAAGTGGAGGGGAGGAGTCACCTGTGACATCACTGTGGGGAGGATGAACGTAGGCGTTCTCAGAATCAGCACGTCTCTGCTATCACCTTACAACGGCTTCACAAAGAGTCCGAGCACACAGTTCAAAGTGTTGCATGATCAAATGAAACAGTCCCAAAGCTTCTGTGACATCACCCGTGTGGTTGTAGGAGGGCTGATAATCAGCACCGCTGATGTTTCTCTTGGGCACGAATCATAAATGAAGAATGTTTGGCTTTCGCTCCTCAGTATCGACCTCCTAAACATTTTATCTTCACCACACTGTGAAAACAGAGGAACGTGACCACAGCACATATTTTTCCACCTGATACACATGATTTTTGGAAAGGTTTCATAAAATCAATGATAATGGAGCTTTTTGAAACTTTACAGAGCTGATGAAGTCAACAAACGATAATCAGCTCTCAGCAGTGATGACAGTGATGAGCCTTAATGACTCTCTGTCTGCAGAATGGCCTTCACATAGTTTCCCTAAAAATGCCCCTCCAACCCTCCTGACGTCTATCACCTGTTGTTGAAAAGGCCCCCAACCCCAGTCTCTGTGTGCAGCATGAAACCAGCCCTTTGTTTGTGCCGGCAGAGCAGATAGTTGAGTGTGCGGAAGCTGACAAAGCAGCGGTTCTTCTTATCACTGAACCAATAGACGGACGGAGTCGGCCAGGTGGACAGGAAACCTCAACATGTCTCACGGTTCTCTGAGCTGAAAGCTGGAAACACGTCTTTGTTCTCACTTAGCAAAATCATTAGTTCTCAACACTTTTAATAAATAATTATTGACAAGAAAATATTTTAATGACAAACAAAATAAGTGCACTAGCCCCTGGTGCACTGGGTAAACATTGATATGGTTACCGTTAACCAGTGCCACTTTTCTGCAGAAGCCTTTTGCAAAGTACATTTCAGTGATTTTAACCTTTGACCTTTTGACTTCAAAACCAATATGCTTCTTGGGGTCACCATGCCTAACATACATACCAGGTTTGGTGACAATCAGGAAATAAGGAAATAAGTTATTGCACGCACAATATTTTATTTAAGTATGATCCAGGGACCTTCACCTTTTGACCCCAAAATCAATAGGCTTCTTAAGGTGCCTTGATACTTGCACAAATTCGATCCCCGTGTACCAGTGAGTAAACCGACAGCTCCGCTAGGTGACAGCGAGTATGCTTTTGTTTACCGAGCTGGGCTGAATGGTTTGTGCTGAAACTCCCACACTCAGCTTGAGGATTCTCTGCCTTGTTTGTGCCGGCTGTCCCCATATGTGGTCAAATCCTGCAATATCACGTAAGGGTTCAAACGAGTCTGCACTGGCCTAATTTTACCAATACATTATCTAACACATAAGAAGGAATGAAAGTGCAACTGTTTTACCAAACCATTACAATATAAATATTATAAATAATTACCTTTGTGACAATTCCAAATGCGTTCTCCACCACGACGCACACGAGAGAAACTGCAGCTGCAAATCATTGCTGTATGATTCTGGGAGCGATGAGAGATTTTCATCAGCCAAGTTCTGAGAGCAAATGCGTCATCGGCTACAAAATGATTTTTTATATAACGTGATGTCAAACGGGACAAATGCAGTGTCCAGTGGGACAAAATAGGTCGCTTTGGCATGGCAAATTGCGCAGCAGTGCAGAGATCAAATTTGTGCAAGTGTCAAGGTGTGTCAAGGTGGCTTTAGGACCCCTATGTGTAATGCATGTACCATGTTTGGAGACAATTGGGCCAGCACAACTGCTGCCGCGGACGTGGAGAAGGGCACGGAACATTTACATGGCCATTTTAATTTTAAAGTGCTTCCAGATGGCGTAGTTGACAGAACCGATGCCGTTAAAATTCTCCTGTAGTGTACCCTGCGCCGAGTGCGGGGGGAAAAGTTCCCCTACGGTCACTAGAGGTCTACTTGCAGCAAACCCTGGGCTGAGTGCTGGGGGATATGGGAGAGCAGGGCCAACTTCCCCCGAATGATTTTTAAATTTATACCCCTCTGAAAAACTATTGCCTACAATTTGAGCACCAAATTGTGTGAAGGAAAGCCATAGTTTTTTTTTTTTTTTAATCTTTGTTACAGCCTTACTTTAAAGCCAAAAGAAACAAGGAATCATGCCAAAACACAGAATAATGTAGATGTGTGTCAGGAACATCAGAACTGCTAATTTATACACATCAGTTTACTCAAGAAAATCCTTATGGGTTTTTTCGTACATTAAATAACTTGTAAATAAAATAATAAAATAGTAAAAAAAAAGATTCTTTAGAAACCTTTGATGGTTGTCTGTAAATTAAAACCATAACTCATGTGTTGCTGTTTTAGGTGACATGATTTCTTGATTAACATGATAATGACCCTTGGACATTTATTTTTTGACAAAATAGCATGAAAGTCTGGTAGATTCATTAATTCATATCTGCATTTCAACCAGGAAAAAAGACACCATAAATAAATATAAATATTTATTATCAACACAACAGGAGATGATGTAACAATGACTGCAGTGTGTTTGTTCATTAGGATTTCTCATAATTAAATAATTTTTAATTTTAATTTCACTATTCTAGTGCTTGTGAATGTTTGAAAATTATGCACAGTAGGGGCGGGGCTTCTTCTACCTGTGCAGATGTCTTTTTGACCGAACTTTGACTTCATGGACATGTTTAATGATTCATTCATTTAATGTTAAAATAAGGAAAAGGTTTTTTTCAAATAATAAAACAGTTACTGTTTAAAGAGCCTTTGTTTTATTTATAAGCGTAGCAGCAGGTGTGAGTTTGCAGAGACAATAGGTGAGTTGAACTCTCAGCACATTTAATCAGATGAATGTCTCCTCTGCAGCTTCACCCTCAACTTGGTGGTGTTTTTGGAAACACTTTCTTCATATTTTGAAACGCAGAGATTTCAAATTTTGGTATATTTACTATTGTATGTAAAGGTTTTGGCACCCCTGATGATTTCCATGATTTTCTTTTATAAATCATTGGTTGTTTGGATCAGCAATTTCAGTTCAATATATCATATAGCAGACAAACACAGTGATATTTGAGAAGTGAAATGAAGTTTATAGGATTGACAGAAAGTGTACAATAATTCTTTAAACAAAATTAGGTAAGTGCATAAATTTGGGCACCCCCCCCCCCCCCCCAAAAAAAAAAACAAAAAACATCAATATTTAGTAGATCCTCCTTTTGCAGAAATAACAGCATCTAAACGCTTCCTATAGCTTCCAATGAGAGTGTGGATTCTGGTTGAAGGTATTTTGGACAATTCTTTACAAAACATCTCAGGTTTGTTGTTTTTGAGCATGGACAGCCCGCTTAAAATCACACCACAGATTTTCAATAATATTCAGGTCTGGGGACTGAGATGGCCATTCCAGAGCGTTGTACTTGTTCCTCTGCATGAATGCCTTAGTAGATTTTGAGCAGTGTTTACGGTCGTTGTGTTGTTGAAAGATCCAGCCCCAGTGCAACTTCAACTCCATCAATGATTCATGAACATTATTAAGAATCTGCTGATATTGACTGGAATCCATGTGACCCTCAACTTTAACAAGATTCCCAGTACCTGCACTGGGCACACAGCCCCACACCATGATGGAACCACCTCCAAATTTTACTGTAGGTAGCAAGCGTTTTTCTTGGAATGCTGTGTTCTTTTTCAGCCATGCATACCGTCCCTTGTTATGTCCAAATAACTCAATTGTAGTTTCATCAGTCCATAGCACCTTATTCCAAAATGGAGCTGGCTTGTCCAAATGTGCTTTAGCATACCTCAAGCGACTCTGTTTGTGGCATGTATGAAGAAAAGGCTTCCTCTGCATTACAGTATCATACAGTCTCTTTGTGCAAAGTGCCCTGTATAGTTAAACAATGCACAGAGACACTATCTGCAGCAAGATCATGTTGTAGGTCTTTGGAGCAGGTCTGTGTGTTGACTATGACTGTTCTCACCATCCTTCGCTTCAGCTTATCTGAAATTTTTCTTGGTCTCCACTTCGGGCCTTAACTAGTATTTCCT
This sequence comes from Thalassophryne amazonica, assembly GCF_902500255.1. Taxonomy (NCBI): domain Eukaryota; kingdom Metazoa; phylum Chordata; class Actinopteri; order Batrachoidiformes; family Batrachoididae; genus Thalassophryne; species Thalassophryne amazonica. The sequence goes on from NC_047106.1 coordinate 133,629,220, forward strand.
CACTATGTGTGTCACAGTGGAAACTGACAGCTGAAATCTCTGAGATAGCTTTTTTGTATCCTTCTCATAAACCATGATGTTGAACAATCTTTGTTTTCAGGTCATTTGACAGTTGTTTAGAGGCTCCCATGCTGCCACTCATTAGAAGAGATGCAAATTGCCACCTTAAATACCCTTTCTCATGATTGGATTCACCTGTGTAAGGAGGTCAAGGGTCAATGAGCTTACCAAACCAATTTTGTATTCCAATAATTAGTGCTAAATGTATTCAAATTAATAAAATGACAAGGGTGCCCAAATTTATGGAAAGTCATGAAATTATCAGGGGTTCCCAAACCTTTGCATACAGCTGTATTTAGACTAAGAAAGAGTACCCTTTATAAGCCCATAATGCAAAAGCCTCGGGAAGGGGGGGCTAAGCATCCCCGAACCCCCGGCTTTTTAAGGTGATTTTTCCATCACATTACAAAAAAATGCGGCTGAGAACCCTGTTATCTGCAACTGCATAAACAAAATGCTGTTGTTAAGTGTTTGCAGAACAAATGTTACGGCACTTTCATTCATATGGCAGAACATTTTAAATAAAATTATGCTATACACTACTTTTGAATTCATTTTTGGATTTTGCATATAACTGTGATTAATCGCAATTCAAATTTTTAATATACAGTGGGGTACTCAGCCCATTGGTATGTCACACATTTGAATTTGTTGCATTTCAAATACAAAAAGTAATTCAGGCTTCTCAATATAAAAATTTCTAAAATTCTCTTCCTTCGACTCAAACTGAAAACAAATCTCTACAACTTGATATAAATTAATTAAAAATATAAAAGCCAGTATGATAGGTTGCATAAGTAATCAGCCCCTTTGCTATAATACCTGTAAATAATCAGTTTAATTGCCAGTTTTCTTCAGACAAGTCAGGAGATGGATACATGAACATTTCCAAGTCACTGAATATGTCTTGAACTTTATTTACATCAGTTATGAAGAAATACAAACAATATGGCACTCTACGGTAAATCTGTGTGTAGTAGACAGTTCTCCAAAACTGAGTGACTGTGCAAGAAGGAGAAGAGTGAGGAAAGCCACCAAGACAACTCAGAAAAAGTTTTAGGCTTCTGTGGCTGTGATTGAAGAAATTGTGCACAGTGCAAATTCTGTGTTTTGTATCTCCAGTTATAAAGCTTCATGATGAAGTGGTACAGAGGAGGGTCTTCTTTCACTAAATCATCAAATCTAGACTTGCATCTCAGATGTACCTTCTGGCAAATTGTAGGTGAACTTTCAGGTCTTCTTTTTTAAGAAAATCCTCCTCTGCTCCACTTCATCATAAAGCTGTATAACTGGGGATATAAAATCCAAAACTTACACTGTGCACAATTTCTCCAATCACAGCCACAGAAGCCTATAACTTCTTCTGGGTTGTCTGGGTGTCTTGGTGGCTTTCCTCACTCTTCTCCTTCTTGCACAGTCAGTTTTTCAGAAGTGTCTACTCCACACGGATTTACCATAGAGCGCCATATTGTTTATATTTCTTCATAACTGATGTAAATAAAGTTCAAGACATATTCATTGACTTGGAAATGTTCATGTATCCATCCCCTGACGTCGCAAGAAAACTGGCAAAAAAAACCTGATTATTTACAGGTATTATACCCAGTGTTGTGGAAAGTAACTTTGACAAGTTACTTTTTTAGTTACTTTTTTAGTTGCTTTATACAGGTGCTTTATGCAGTTACTTCATTAGCAGCTTTAAGCAATTACTTTATTAGAATCTGCAGAAAACTTGCAACTAATAAGTAATGTAACTAATAAGGTAACGAGTAATCTAACTTGGTTACTCGTAAGAATGAGCAATCAGAAAAGTAACTAATCAGCAAAGTAACTAATAGTTACTTTTCTGAGTACTAAATCTTAAAAATAACCAAATTAGATTATGAGTAACTTTATTAATTACATTCAGCAGCTGCCGACAAGGTGTCCGCAGCTGCTAATGAAGTAAATGTAAGAAGTAACTGTAAAATATAACTGTATAGATTAACTAATGAAGTAACTTTCCAAAGTTACTTTCCCCAACACTGATTATACCAAAGGGGCCCATTACTTATGCAACCCATCATCTTGGCTTTTATATTTTTAATTAATTTATATCAAGTTGGAGGATTTACTTTCAGTTTGAGTCTAAGGAAGATAATTTAGAAATTTTATATTGAGAAGCCTGATTTACTTTTTGTATTTGAAATGTCATAAACAAATTAAAATGTGTGAAATACCAAGGGGCTGAATACTTTTGCAAGCCACTGTATATATGTATATGAAGTTACACTTTCCATATTGTTCCAGTTTTTTCTGATTGGGGTTGTATTCATTTTGTCAATTTTTTTTTTTTTTTTTTTTTGGATTAAATCAAAACTTTTCAAAAGCATGGATGAGCATAATTTGCTGCATCAGAAATTCCATCGATCATTCCCAGCCCAATCCGAATGTGACATGTTTAGTACGTTTGTGCGGCTGAGGAGTCGGTGCCCCTTCAGGCAGTTTCAACAGTATTCTCATCAGCACAGGTTACCTTAAACACATCTTTACTTTAATAAGGCTTGCATTTCACATGTCAAACTCTCACAAGATATTAATAGAAATGGAAAATGTTCATAAATTTCTGAAAGCATAAAAAAAAAAATCAACATTATTTTGCATCACTTGACAATATTCCCTGAACATCCTGATTATAATTCAAAATTTACACAAAAAACATGATGAGTCAATGCAGTACAAACACATATTCCGCTGTTCTATATGTACATTTCGATGTCACAGCACAGGGCACACACAGCTTTCATGGTGTATCAGTGGCCTCCTGACAGCCGCAATGCTACACACTCAGCAACAGGCATTAAAGTCGATGGAGTCTCTGCACAAACACGTGAAGCCAAAAATCACTGGAAATGGTTGGGTTTTCCTCCTCTCAGCATTAAGACAGGCAAGGGTAAGTTACTAAGACCAAACAGTAGTTCTCCCACGTCTATGAGAGAATGTGAGAACGGAGCAGGTGAGATTTCAGACGTAGTCTCTCCTGTTGTAACTGCTTGGCGCGAACGACCTAGTTTGAGACCACACCATCTTTGACGGGGGCGTGTACGTTTTCGGGGGTTGTGGCGGGCAGCTGCAGCAGAGGATGGACCCGCCGATGAACAGGAATCCGGCTGCTGCCCAACCCACGTACAGAGCTGCGCCTATCTCCCTCTTCTGTGCCTCCGGTATGAGCGGGCTGTAGAACTCCGTTACGATGGTGTGGGCTGACCATGACACGGGGATCAGCTGGGTGAGAGATGTGAGAACGAAAGTCACCCCAGAGGCGATCATCACCCAAGCTTTCCTCACCTCTTCCTCCACGCAGTTGGTACATTTGGCTCCCATGATGGCCGTCAGGACCCCCAGAACTCCGAGGACTATAGAGATGACGGTGAGGGCACGGGCAGCCTGCAGGTCAGCGTTCAGCGCCAACATGGAGTCGTAGATCTTGCACTGCATCTGACCTGTGCTCTGGACCACGCAGCTCATCCAAATGCCCTCCCAGGTGATCTGGGCTGTGACGATGCTCACTCCAATGAAGGCTGAGACTCTCCACATCGGCAGGGCGCAGGAGACAATAGTCAAGAGCCATCCTAGGACAGCTAAAGTCACCGCCAGTATTTCCAGTCCCACTGTAGCCATTTTTGGATCCAGATCTTATCTAAGATTTAGTGAATGTGTTTGGGAGTGTTTGTTGCTCATAAGTTATTATTCCTTTGGGCAGAAGGTGGACCCACTTGCTCATTGGCCAGAGGAAAGTTCAAATCATGTTCCATCCCTCCTTGTTTGAACAGCCAAGCATGGCCTTAGCATGGCCTCAGCTTAATGATTCAACTTCCTCGGGCCAGTAGTTTTCCCTGTGTCTGGCTGAAGGGAGAGTAAACATGGGGTTAGTACCTGAGGTCTTCAGTGGTTAAACAATAACGGACACGTTAAAGAATAAAGCATGAACAATGGAATGTGTCAGTTACTGTGGAAATGCTCCTCCACTGACACAATGATGATGAGATCAATCAATCAATCAATTTTTTTATATAGCGCCAAATCACAACAAACAGTTGCCCCAAGGCGCTTTATATTGTAAGGCAAGGCCATACAATAATTATGTAAAACCCCAACGGTCAAAACGACCCCCTGTGAGCAAGCACTTGGCTACAGTGGGAAGGAAAAACTCCCTTTTAACAGGAAGAAACCTCCAGCAGAACCAGGCTCAGGGAGGGGCAGTCTTCTGCTGGGACTGGTTGGGGCTGAGGGAGAGAACAAGGAAAAAGACATGCTGTGGAGGGGAGCAGAGATCGATCACTAATGATTAAATGCAGAGTGGTGCATACAGAGCAAAAAGAGAAAGAAACAGTGCATCATGGGAACCCCCCAGCAGTCTACGTCTATAGCAGCATAACTAAGGGATGGTTCAGGGTCACCTGATCCAGCCCTAACTATAAGCTTTAGCAAAAAGGAAAGTTTTAAGCCTAATCTTAAAAGTAGAGAGGGTGTCTGTCTCCCTGATCTGAATTGGGAGCTGGTTCCACAGGAGAGGAGCCTGAAAGCTGAAGGCTCTGCCTCCCATTCTACTCTTACAAACCCTAGGAACTACAAGTAAGCCTGCAGTCTGAGAGCGAAGCGCTCTATTGGGGTGATATGGTACTACGAGGTCCCTAAGATAAGATGGGACCTGATTATTCAAAACCTTATAAGTAAGAAGAAGAATTTTAAATTCTATTCTAGAATTAACAGGAAGCCAATGAAGAGAGGCCAATATGGGTGAGATATGCTCTCTCCTTCTAGTCCCCGTCAGTACTCTAGCTGCAGCATTTTGAATTAACTGAAGGCTTTTTAGGGAACTTTTAGGACAACCTGATAATAATGAATTACAATAGTCCAGCCTAGAGGAAATAAATGCATGAATTGGTTTTTCAGCATCACTCTGAGACAAGACCTTTCTGATTTTAGAGATATTGCGTAAATGCAAAAAAGCAGTCCTACATATTTGTTTAATATGCGCTTTGAATGACATATCCTGATCAAAAATGACTCCAAGATTTCTCACAGTATTACTAGAGGTCAGGGTAATGCCATCCAGAGTAAGGATCTGGTTAGACACCATGTTTCTAAGATTTGTGGGGCCAAGTACAATAACTTCAGTTTATCTGAGTTTAAAAGCAGGAAATTAGAGGTCATCCATGTCTTTATGTCTGTAAGACAATCCTGCAGTTTAGCTAATTGGTGTGTGTCCTCTGGCTTCATGGATAGATAAAGCTGGGTATCATCTGCGTAACAATGAAAATTTAAGCAATACCGTCTAATAATACTGCTAAGGGAAGCATATATAAAGTGAATAAAATTGGTCCTAGCACAGAACCTTGTGGAACTCCATAATTAACTTTAGTCTGTGAAGAAGATTCCCCATTTACATGAACAAATTGTAATCTATTAGACAAATATGATTCAAACCACCGCAGCGCATTGCCTTTAATACCTATGGCATGCTCTAATCTCTGTAATAAAATTTTATGGTCAACAGTATCAAAAGCAGCACTGAGGTCTAACAGAACAAGCACAGAGATGAGTCCACTGTCCGAGGCCATAAGAAGATCATTTGTAACCTTCACTAATGCTGTTTCTGTACTATGATGAATTCTAAAACCTGACTGAAACTCTTCAAATAGACCATTCCTCTGCAGATGATCAGTTAGCTGTTTTACAACTACCCTTTCAAGAATTTTTGAGAGAAAAGGAAGGTTGGAGATTGGCCTATAATTAGCTAAGATAGCTGGGTCAAGTGATGGCTTTTTAAGTAATGGTTTAATTACTGCCACCTTAAAAGCCTGTGGTACACAGCCAACTAACAGAGATAGATTGATCATATTTAAGATCGAAGCATTAAATAATGGTAGGGCTTCCTTGAGCAGCCTGGTAGGAATGGGGTCTAATAAACATGTTGATGGTTTGGATGAAGTAACTAATGAAAATAACTCAGACAGAACAATCGGAGAGAAAGAGTCTAACCAAATACCGGCATCACTGAAAGCAGCCAAAGATAACGATACGTCTTTGGGATGGTTATGAGTAATTTTTTCTCTAATAGTTAAAATTTTGTTAGCAAAGAAAGATAGAAGTACAAATATAAATATGTTGGGAAATTGTAAGTCATATTTAACTTTTTTTTGTTTTTGATGATGTATAACTTTTTTGTGTAACTCCATTATGAAGACATTCATACCAATCAATCACAGATAGTTTGCTGATCAATAGTATATGCGTTATATCATCTTCATGGTTGTTGTCATATACAAAAAAAGTTATTTTTCTAACCATGTTATTGTTGACCTGGCATCTTTTACTAAACTATTACCTAATCTAGTCAACTCTAGATATCTGTCCAAGTAATACTGCCACTACGTTTGAAGGATATCTGTCCAACTGTTTTTGTGTTATCTTGCCCACACACACAAACCACACATTTCAGACTGAACAATGCTTTTTGTGGGTACATATCTCTTTTCGACACTGTACGAGGTCTGTTAGAAAAGTATCCGACCTTTTTATTTTTTGGAAAAACTTGATGGATTTGAATCACGTGTGCTTGCATGAGCCAACCTTGAACCTTTGTGCGCATGCGTAAATTTTTTCACGCCTGTTGATTGCGTCATTTGCTTGTAAGCAGCCTTTGTGTGAGGATGGGTGGAGTCTCTCATCGGATTTTCATTGCAAGGAAAATGGCGGAACAACTGGAGCAGTGCGACTGCATCAAATTTTGCCAGAAACTGGGCGACAGCCAGGTGGAAACCATTCGGAAGATTCAGACAGCTTTCGGTGACGATCTTCTGGGCATCACACAGATTAAGGAGCGGTATAACCGGTTTAAAGACGGCCGCACAACGGTGGAGAGCGAGCCGCGCTCTGGTCGGCCATCAACATGCTGAAATGACCAGATCATCATTTCAAAAGTGAACGCTATGATGATGTGGGACCGTCGTGTGATTATCCGAGAAATTGCATAAGAGGCGGACATCAGCACTTTTTCGGCACATTCCACTGTGACAGAAGATTTGGCCATGAAAAGAGTGGCGGCGAAATTCATGCTGATGGCTTTGGCACGAAGCTGCTAATGGCGGAGCAAAAGCGCCTTTGTGTTGAATTCTCACAGGACATGCTGTGACATGCCCACCTCTTCCACAATTTCTCGGATAGTCACACAACTGAAAAGCCACCGAAAGTCATCTGAATCTTCTGAATGGTGGAAGAGGTGGGCATCATTTTTCAGAGTCTAGCATGTCTTGTGAGACTTCAACATAGAGGCACTTTTGCTCCGCCGTTAGCAACTTCGTGCCGAAGCCATCGGCATGAATTTCGCCGCCACTCTTTTCATGGCCAAATCTTCTGTCACAGTGGAATGTGCCGAAAAAGTGCTGATGTCCACCTCTTCCGCAATTTCTCGGATAGTCACACGATGGTCCCACATCACCACAGCGTTCACTTTGGAAATGATCTGGTCATTTCAGCATGTTGATGGCCGACCAGAGCATGGCGCGCTCTCCACCATTGTGCGGCTGTCTTTAAACTGGTTGTACCGCTCCTTAATCTGTGTGATGCCCATAGTATCGTCACTGAAAGCCGTCTGAATCTTCCGAATGGTTTCCACCTGGCTGTCGCCCAGTTTCTGGCAAAATTTGATGCAGTCGCGCTGCTCCAGTCGTTCCGCCATTTTCCTTGCAATGAAAATCCAACGAGAGCACAACACATGTCCTCACATAAAGGCTGCTTGCAAGCAAATGACGCAATCGACAGGCGTGAAAAAATTTACGCATGCGCACGAAGGTTCGAGGTTTGCTCATGCAAGCACACGTGATTCAAATTCATCAGGTTTTTGCAAAAAATAAAAGGTCGGATACTTTTGTAACAGACCTCGTATGTGCTAATCCTCCCATGTGAACCACCTTCCTGATGAAACAATGTATCATATCGTCTCACAGACGATGGTGTCTGTAAACCATCTCTTTCCCGTGCTTTTGGGCCTACACCTCCCCCCCACCCCGTGCAAACCACATCTTCCTGGCCAATCAATGCATCATATCTTCACACAGACCATCAAAATATAGCTTGATGTTTGCCTTGCACTCCTTTTACTCTGAGCACAATGAGTAGGCGATTGACCAGGTGGTTTTCTGTCAGAGAAACTCTGGACCAGATTTTAGAAGAAGATGAAGAGAGAACTGAAGTTGAATCAGAGATAGAGGAGGATGTCTTGGAAGTGGAAGACAACACTTTGATCCAGACTTCAAGGAAACTGACCAGTCAACAGACAAAGAGGAAGAGGCACCTGAGGAACAGGCACTTGAGGAGACATTCTAATCCATCCTCGAAGGACACAGGAGGTAGAGCGAGAGTGGAAAACATCATAAAGATGACACCAGGGCCAACACGGTATGCAACAGCTCATGTGGATGACATCAAGTCCAGTGTCCAACTCTTTTTACCAGAGTCCACTGAGGGAATTATACTGGGGATGACAAACCTGGAGGTGAGGTGTGTGTTTGGGGTCACCTGGAGAGAATGAGACTTGGTAGACCTCCAAGCCTACATGGGTCTCTTGATTCTAGCAGGAGTATATCGCTCATACATTGAGTCAAGCAAGTGTCAAATGCCACTTGTGCCTGAATTCACATGCTCTCTCTCTCACACACACACACACACACACGCGCGCGTGTGCGTGGGTGTGCCTTCATGTTAAGGAGTGTGGTTTGTGGTTTTCCATTTCATGTTCATTTTGGAATACATCCTCAGTGCCAGTTTGTATTTTCACTACAGTCATTTATATTATTCATGACTCTGAGACATTATTCACAGCTAAAAAGAGTATTAAATAAAAAAACTGGTGGTGATTAATGGGTTTTGTATTAATTTAAAAGCAGTTAAAACAGACCGTTCAAATTTGACCAGGAACACTAAAGTAAGGGGAGGAGGGTGAACACAGCAGAAGGGTTAAAGCAAACAATAAGGCATTTGTATGATACTCGTACATAGGCTCACTGATAGAAGAGGCGAAGCACTTCATTCCACCAAATCTATACTTCATCCAATCACAACCAAGCAAAGTGGGATGGTCATACAACAATGACTACTACTTTGAACAGTTGTATGCTGTGCATCCAGAAAGTATTCACAGCGCTTCACTTTTTCCACATTTTGTTATATTATAGCCTTATTCCAAAATTGATGAAATTAATTTATTTTTTGCTCAAAATTCTACACACAATACCCAATAATAACAATGTGAAAAAAGTTTTTTTTTTGTAAATTTATTAAAAACTAGTGCATTGCCCGTGGGGATCCATGGGCCCTAGTCTAGGGTGGGTAGTGTTTATAAAAAAGGTAGCTAACATTTCTCAAGGGTGGTAATAAATTATGCAAAGTATCTAGAATGAGTTGGAATGGCGTGAGTCCAGAATGTTATTAGAACCTTAGACCTCAACAGTTTTTAGAAGAAGAACTCTGTTGTGTGGGCCGCCAGAAGAGGAGGTACTGCTGGCCCACCACCAGAGGGCGCCCTGCCTGGAGTGCGGGCTCCAGGCACCAGAGGGCGCAGCCGCCTCACAGGAGCAGCCAGGGTGACAGCTGTCACGCATCACCTGCAACAGCTGTTACCAACCGCAGGGATACATCAGCAGGACGACGTCTCCACCTCTTTGCCGAGATATCGTTCTACCTGGAAGGTAATATTCTCAGCTGACTGCTTGACAGTAACCTTTTGTGATTTTTGTGAGTGATAACAGACCTTTTTTCCAACGAGAGGTGGAGGTAGCTTTCCTGCCGTGCGGATTACTGGGTGCAAACGCGCCCACCTTTAATTGTGTTTTTGTTCCTCGCCAGCAGTACCAGGTCCGACACGCGGAGGCAGTGGCCACCTGGGAATTCGGGACTTGGCGGCTCCAGTATTCCCGGGGTCTGGTGGCGGAGGAAATCGTGTGGTTCCGGTTCTGCTTTGGACAGGTGTCTCCTATCTTCGAGCCTGCCCACACGACACCTTTGTGAATTGATTCTGATCTATTGTTGTAATCTGTTGTATTTGTTGTGCACATTCACAACAGTAAAGTGTTATTTGACCTACTCCATTGTCCGTTCCTTTGCGCCCCCTGTTGTGGGTCCGTGTACCGACACTTTCCCAACAGGATATCTCGGCCAGCGTCATGGATCCCGAGGGGCGTCAACCGGCTGTTGAACGGCCAATGGAAGAACAGGGCGCACAGGCGTCCGCAGGAGGAATGAACGGTGAGTTGCAGCGGATCCTCACCGCTTTCACGGCTCGGTTGGATTTAATGACCGAGCAGAACGTCCTCCTTAACCGCAGGGTGGAGGCTCTCGCCGCGCAGGTGGAAGCGCGCCCTCAGGGCGCTGCTGCGGCTCTCCCTCCTGTCGACCCTGTGCGTAACAGTGACGTTCCACAGGTCGTTCAACGACCCCTCCCACCTTCCCCGGAAGCATACATAAGCCCTCCAGAGCCGTACGGAGGTTGTGTGGAGACGTGCGCGGACTTTCTTATGCAGTGTTCGCTCGTCTTCTTCTGAAGGAGCTCCTGGTGGCCAAGGACGAACCGCGGGATTTAGACGGGCTTATTGATCTCGTTATACGATTAGACAATCGGTTAGAGGAACGCCGTCGGGAGCGAGGCGAAGGACGTGACCGGATACGCGCCGCCCCTCTCCCTTCCGGGTTCGAAAAGGGGCCGCCCTCCCCCCGCTCCACAGCCGCAGCGCTTTGTGGGGCAACAGCTCCCCCTGGTGATGTTGTTAGGGAAACGCACAGGGCCAAAATGGGGAGGCTGATCCGTGGAGAGTGTTTTCTCTGCAGCTCAACAGAGCACACACAGAGAGACTGCCCCAAACGGCCAAAACGTCAACACTCACCCTTAGAGACTGGGCTAAGGGGGGGTCAAGACATTCAAGTGAGACACACACAAATTGCCACACGACTCCCAGTCACAATCCTGAGCGGGGATTTAACCCTTCAAGCCCGAGCACTGGTGGACACGGGGTCAGAAGGGAATCTGCTAGACAGCAGATGGGCAAAGGAGGTAGGGCTCCCTCTGGTGGCGCTTCCTTCGCCATTGCAGGTGCGGGCACTAGATGGCACCCTCGTCCCTTTACTCACACACAAGACACAACCAGTAACTCTGGTGGTGTCTGGAAACCACCGGGAGGAGATTGAGTTTTTTGTAACTTCTTCTACCTCCCGCGTGATTTTGGGCATCCCATGGATGTTAAAGCACAATCCCCGGATCGATTGGCCGTCTGGGGTGGTGGTTCAGTGGAGCGAAACCTGCCATCGGGTGTGTTTAGGATCCTCGGTTCCTCCCGGTTTCCAGGCTAAGGAGGAGGTCAAAGTCCCTCCCAATCTGACGGCAGTGCCGGTTGAGTACCACGATCTTGCTGATGTCTTCAGCAAGGATCTGGCACTCACCCTTCCCCCGCACCGTCCGTACGATTGTGCCATTGATTTGGTTCCAGGCGCTGAGTTCCCGTCCAGCAGGCTGTACAACCTCTCACGACCTGAGCGCGAATCAATGGAGACCTACATCCGGGACTCATTAGCTGCCGGGCTGATCCGGAACTCCACCTCCCCGATGGGGGCAGGTTTCTTTTTTGTGGGCAAGAAAGATGGCGGACTTCGTCCATGTATTGATTACAGGGGGCTGAATGAGATTACGGTTCGCAACCAATACCCGTTGCCATTATTAGATTCCGTGTTCACCCCCCTGCATGGAGCCAAAATCTTTACTAAGCTGGATCTTAGAAATGCGTATCACCTGGTTCGGATCCGGAAGGGAGACGAATGGAAGACGGCATTCAACACCCCATTAGGTCACTTTGAGTACCTGGTCATGCCGTTCGGCCTCACAAACACCCCCGCGACATTCCAAGCATTGGTTAATGATGTCTTGCGGGATTTCCTGCACCGATTCGTCTTCGTATATCTAGACGATATACTCATCTTTTCTCCGGATCCTGAGACTCATGTCCGGCATGTACGTCAGGTCCTGCAGCGGTTGTTGGAGAACCGGCTGTTTGTGAAGGGCGAGAAGTGTGAGTTTCACCGCACATCTTTGTCCTTCCTGGGGTTTATCATCTCCCCCAACTCCGTCGCTCCTGATCCGGCCAAGGTTGCGGCGGTGAGAGACTGGCCCCAACCCACTAGCCGTAGGAAGCTGCAACAGTTCCTCGGCTTTGCAAATTTCTACAGGAGGTTCATTAAGGGCTACAGTCAGGTAGTTAGCCCCCTGACAGCCCTGACCTCACCAAAAGTCCCCTTCACCTGGTCGGATCGTTGCGATGCCGCGTTCAAGGAGTTGAAATGGCGCTTCTCGTCTGCACCCGTTCTGGTGCAGCCCGATCCTAGTCGCCAGTTAGTGGTTGAAGTGGACGCCTCGGACTCAGGGATAGGAGCCGTGTTTTCCCAGAGCGGGAAGACCGATAAGGTCCTTCACCCGTGTGCCTATTTTTCCCGCAGGTTGACCCCGGCCGAACGGAACTATGACGTCGGCAATCGAGAACTCCTTGCGGTGAAAGAGGCTCTTGAAGAGTGGAGACATCTGTTGGAGGGAACGTCCATGCCATTCACGGTTTTCACTGACCACCGGAACCTGGAGTATATCAGGACCGCCAAGTGGCTGAACCCCAGGCAAGCCCGCTGGTCACTGTTCTTCGGCCGTTTTGACTTCCGGATCACCTACCGTCCCGGGACCAAGAACCAGAGATCGGATGCCTTGTCCCGGGTACATGAAGATGAAGTCAAAGCGGAGTTGTCGGATCCACCGGAACCCATCATCCCGGAGTCCACTATCGTGGCCACCCTCACCTGGGACGTAGAGAGAACCGTCCGGGAGGCCCTGGCACGAAGCCCGGACCCCGGAACTGGGCCGAAGAACAAACTATACGTCCCACCAGAAGCTAGGGCTGCAGTCCTGGACTTCTGTCACGGCTCCAAGCTCTCCTGTCATCCAGGGGTGCGAAGAACCGTGGCAGTTGTCCGGCAGCGCTTCTGGTGGGCGTCCCTAGAGGCCGACGTCCGGGATTATATCCAGGCCTGCACCACCTGCGCCAGGGGCAAGGCTGACCATCGCCGGGCATCAGGTTTACTCCAGCCGCTGCCCGTGCCTCATCGCCCCTGGTCCCACATCGGCCTGGATTTTGTCACGGGCCTCCCGCCGTCTCAGGGTAACACCACCATCCTCACGATAGTGGACCGATTCTCCAAGGCGGCCCACTTCGTGGCCCTCCCGAAGCTCCCAACAGCCCAGGAGACAGCGGACCTCCTGGTCCACCACGTCGTCCGGCTGCATGGGATTCCAACAGACATCGTCTCCGATCGCGGTCCCCAGTTCTCCTCGCAAGTCTGGAGGAGCTTCTGCCGGGAACTGGGGGCCACGGTGAGTCTCTCGTCCGGGTACCACCCTCAGACCAACGGGCAAGCAGAATGGGTAAACCAGGAGTTGGAGCAGGCCTTGCGCTGCGTGACTGCCGCACACCCGGCGGCCTGGAGTACCCATTTGGCCTGGATCGAGTATGCCCATAACAGCCAGGTGTCTTCAGCCACCAGCCTCTCCTCTTTTGAGGTATGTCTGGGGTATCAGCCCCCGTTGTTTCCAGTGGTTGAGGGAGAGGTCGGTGTGCCCTCGGTCCAGGCCCACCTGCGGAAGTGTCGTCGGGTGTGGCGTGCCGCCCGTTCTGCTTTGCTAAAGGCCCGGACGAGGGCAAAAGCCCATGCAGACCGTCGGCGGACCCCGGCCCCTGCGTATCGGCCTGGGCAGGAGGTGTGGTTATCCACAAAGGACATCCCCCTCCAAGTGGACTCCCCCAAGTTACAGGACCGTTACATCGGCCCATTCAAGATCCTGAAGGTCATCAGTCCAGCCGCAGTGAGGCTTCGGCTGCCGGCCTCACTGCGGATCCATCCTGTGTTTCATGTGTCCCGGATTAAACCTCATCACTCCTCACCCCTCTGTACTCCGGGTCCGGCGCCGCCTCCTGCCCGGATCATCGATGGCGAGCCGGCTTGGACTGTACGCCGGCTTTTGGATGTCCATAGGATGGGCCGGGGCTTCCAGTATTTGGTGGACTGGGAGGGGTACGGCCCCGAAGAACGCTCCTGGGTGAAGAGGAGCTTCATCCTGGACCCGGCCCTCCTGGCCGATTTCTACCGCCGCCACCCGGACAAGCCTGGTCGGGCGCCAGGAGGCGCCCGTTGAGGGGGGGGTCCTGTTGTGTGGGCCGCCAGAAGAGGAGGTACTGCTGGCCCACCACCAGAGGGCGCCCTGCCTGGAGTGCGGGCTCCAGGCACCAGAGGGTGCAGCCGCCTCACAGGAGCAGCCAGGGTGACAGCTGTCACGCATCACCTGCAACAGCTGTTACCAACCGCAGGGATACATCAGCAGGACGACGTCTCCACCTCTTTGCCGAGATATCGTTCTACCTGGAAGGTAATATTCTCAGCTGACTGCTTGACAGTAACCTTTTGTGATTTTTGTGAGTGATAACAGACCTTTTTTCCAACGAGAGGTGGAGGTAGCTTTCCTGCCGTGCGGATTACTGGGTGCAAACGCGCCCACCTTTAATTGTGTTTTTGTTCCTCGCCAGCAGTACCAGGTCCGACACGCGGAGGCAGTGGCCACCTGGGAATTCGGGACTTGGCGGCTCCAGTATTCCCGGGGTCTGGTGGCGGAGGAAATCATGTGGTTCCGGTTCTGCTTTGGACAGGTGTCTCCTATCTTCGAGCCTGCCCACACGACACCTTTGTGAATTGATTCTGATCTATTGTTGTAATCTGTTGTATTTGTTGTGCACATTCACAACAGTAAAGTGTTATTTGACCTACTCCATTGTCCGTTCCTTTGCGCCCCCTGTTGTGGGTCCGTGTACCGACACTTTCCCAACAAACTCAGTCCTTTTATTTCATGTTAATTGCATAATTTTTTTTGTTAATTTGTTGTAGTAATGTTAATTTACTGTAGTAATTTACTACTACTATTATTTTATTACTTCTATTTTGTCATTTTATTTTTAAATGGACACAATGGAAATAAGTGCTTTCACTTTCTTTTGTCATCCATGTATTTTTAACAAATTTACAATGATATTATGTACTTACATTGAATCTACTAAATGAAATCATGCTCACACACACACGCACTCATGCTTTTAATATAAAGTTGATTTACCGCCCCTGCTGGAATGGTATGTGACTCCAGAATGTAATTATCAACGTTCACTGTTTAGTGTTGTTAACTAATATCTGTAGTTTCTCCAAAAATATTAGTCCTATTAACATTCTGTTTCAGCTGCATTCATCCTTGACCCAAAATACATAAGCATATCAAACTGCAAATGTCAGCTTTTCCCAGTTTGTCTGTGATTGAAGTTATACGCATGCATGCAGGGATTTTTGTCTTCTCTGCATTCTGTCCCAAGCGGGTGCTTTTAATTTTACACACCCACAAACAGAGACAGTGGCGGAAGACATCAAAAGCACTACAGTTTTCACTCATGGTAACGCCAACGTGACACGGAATTGAACTGAGTAAACCAGTTGAACTACAAAACACAATAAATCAATAGCACTAACAACACTGTTTAACTAATATGAACCACAATAACATTTAAAACCCCAAACTCCCATGGTGCATTGCAGAACAATGTCCATTGTTCTGTGTTGTTGGCTAATATCGCTAATTTCTCCAAAAATATTGGTCCTATCAACTTTCAATTTCTGCAGTGTTCAGCCTTGACCCAAAATACATAAGCATACCAAATAACAAATGCCAGCTCTTCCCAGTTTCTCCATGAAGCCACACACACACACACACACACACACACACACACACACACACACACACACACACACACACACACACACACACACACACACACACACACACACACACTTGGCTATTGTAATATAGAAAACTAAGAAATCACATGAACATAAGTATTCACAGCCTTTGCCATGAAGCTCAAAATTGAGCTCAGGTGCATCCTGTTTCCACTAATCATCCTTGAGATGTTTCTACAGCTTAATGGGCACAGTTCCAAAATACCAGGAGACACAATACATGGGCTGAGGCAGGAGCAAGGTCAAAAAACAAAGCACGGTCAAAAACAGCAAGGCAAATACAGAGCAAAAACCAAAGGCTGGAACGTGGACAAGAAATCACAATGAACTGGCAGGGAGTGGAGAAAGTGAGGGGCTTAAATAACAGGTGCAGTAATTAGGGAAACAAGGCACAGCAGTCAGGGAAGGTTATGGAAGGGGTGTGGTCAGATTAGATAGAGGTAAGACAGGAGTCAAGAGAGTGCAGGAAAACAGAGCAGACAGAATTACAATGAAGGTGAGAGAAGCTGGTGCAAGATAGTGCAGTAAGACAAATGCAAAGTGAACAGGACCTGACAAGACACCAACACAAAAGATGAACAAAACCCAAGTCCCAAGAAACAAGAAATAAAATCAAGAAAACCTGACATGAAGGAACAAAGAATTAAACCATGAAACAAATGTAAGAACCGCAAAGAGCTAAACAAGAAAATAAAGACTAAGATCAAACCAGAATGAAACTATGTGTAACAATAAACAGATAATTCAACATAAGACAAAAGAAAAGCAACCAGGAAATAAAACAATGAATATACAAAGGTGAAACCAGACACATGACTAAAGTAAGATAAACAGGAAATAACTGAAACATAATAAAAAAAAAAACACTGACAAAAGTATTACACACAGGAGCAAGATAATCAGAACCAAAGTATGAGGAGACTAGATTAACAACTAAAATATAACCAGATAAAAAACAATAGGGGACAAAACACGACTGGGCCAGACTGGGGCCCAAACCTGACATGGAATAAGAACTGCGTAACAATGCCTTCTGAATACTCAGGTTGTGCCCAGACCCGCCTCGAATGATCCCTGCACATGCTATGCGCAATAGCTCCCAAACGCAGTTCGAATGTAGGTGGAACACAGTATGAATACCAAAATGCTGTCAGAATGCAGCAAGAATAATACCCCTGTCACACCAGGTCACACCAGAGGCTGAATGAGCCCGAATGCCGTCTGAATGGAAATTCAACCCACATTCGGGACGTGTCGAGGTGCAGTCGAAAACGTTGGACA
The DNA here is from genome assembly GCF_902500255.1 of Thalassophryne amazonica. Classification (NCBI taxonomy): domain Eukaryota; kingdom Metazoa; phylum Chordata; class Actinopteri; order Batrachoidiformes; family Batrachoididae; genus Thalassophryne; species Thalassophryne amazonica. The sequence goes on from NC_047106.1 coordinate 133,646,461, forward strand.
GCATTCTGAGAGCAGTCTAAACAGCCAAGCACAGCTGCCCGACCAGCCCAAATGCAGAGCACATGCTCACTACTGTTGAGGTGCGTTTGAGGTGGAAAAATGTCGAATGCCAGTCGAAGTGCAGTCTTACTGCAATCTAATTATTCGAGACAGCACTCCGTTCAGATCCATATATGTGAGACAGGACTAAATCCATTGCACACGCTCACTCTCGCTTTCTATCGCTCTCTCTCTCTCACACACACTCTCTCTCTGGGAGATCAGCTATTTAGCAGACAACTGGATGCTCCACTGTCCAGACGTGCTCATGTACTCTTACAGAGGCAATCAAAAGATGTGAGTCCATGTAGGAGCACTGAAGCAATCAGATGATCCAGCCACATGTGCGCACTGCAGTGCTGTCAGACGATCCAGCCACATGCAAATGCTGCAACATGATCAGATAATCCAGCCACACACATGTGCTCCAATGTGATCAGATAATCCAGTTACACACACTTACTGCAAAGCCATCAGGTGAACGCGAATGGATGATGACAGCCTCATGGCTTTCTCCTCTCCAGGTTATTATGTCCATGTGATGACCACACTGTGGCTCATGCATGTGTCCTGCCAATCAGTGAATGCTTCACATGTCGGACTGTCTGGACATTGCGATCGCGTGTTATGTGCCCTGACACGCAGTGGGGCGTGTCGCTGTCCAGCTGAATGGTGCACATTGCGTGCATCATATGGGATATATATTTCATGGTGGACTTGGCATTTGCCATCGCCAGTTATCTGATTACAGGATGACACGGATTTCATCACATGGCGCAGCCTGGCTGGTATTAACCCTGTGCTGTGAGATGCAGCTGGAGGCGTTCCAAAGGTGAGTTTTTATTTTTCTTTATGTTCTGATGGCTTGTCAACAATGGTGCATTGTCGTGGTTTGTACAGAGGTAGATGGTGTACATATCAGGATATGTGTTTCAGAGCTGTGACACCCTGGTCATCTGTGGTGTGGCACGGCGTGAACAGCCTCTGGAATGCCATGACTCGCCATGAGGTAGCAGCATGGTGCCACGCAGCTGCACGTGGTGTTACAGTTATGATGGTCATCATAATTCACATAAATTATGTAACCCATGAGAGGGCATGACAACGTATCTGTAATCTTGGGTTTATTATGGATATAGCATTCTGTTCAGATGTGTGTGTGTTAACATTGTATTACAGATGCATGTTGTACCTCATGAGATGGATTGACAATATACCTGTCATATGATGCGTGTTACACCTGTGACAGGCCGTTCAAATGCACACGCTGCCCCGCGGGACTCGGACGCATGGAATCAGAGTGACGCATGGTGTTTTCGACATGCTTGCGCGTTGTTCACGTCTACTTCACAAAATGAATGCGTGCCACAGACTTTGCACACGTTACAATATTGACTTTCTGCACCCTCGAATGACTGAAGTCCAGCTCATCCTGCCACAACCGGGACATGCTGGCAGGAGTTGACACGCCTGTCCATGGTGAATTTCCCTTGAACTGTTTAGAATGCTGTTTTGACGCCATGAGAATATGTAGAATGCAATCAGAATGCAATTAGAGTCCACCTTGGCTGCTGTTCAAGATATTTCCACCTCGACAGTTGGGAGCATGTGCTCAACATTTGTGCTGGCTGCAGGACTGTGCTTGACTGTTTGGAATGCACCTCGACACTTCCCAAATGTGGCTCAAATTTCCATTCGGGTGGCATTTGGGCATATTCGGCCTCTAGTGTGACGGGAAAACTGCACGCAAAAGTGTTTATTTTTATTAACATTTATCCATGGATCTATTTTGCCCTGTTACTTATGGCTGCTGAAAATGCCTGAGGCCCATTCACCTCATACAGATCATTCTCTGTGCATTTGCGGCACTTCTGCTCCTCAGTAGCCCGTCTGACCTGTGGAGTCCCCCAGGGTTCATTTCATGGCTTTGGTTGCTTTCCTACTATTTGCTACCCCTGGGGTGGATTTTTAGGAAGCATGATATTCCTTTTCACTGCTTCGCTGATGATGTTTATGTATGTTTGCCGCTGAAGGTCCCTTCCAAACATTCTCTCCAGGCTGTGTTTAATTACATGAGTGACATTAAAACGTGGATGGACTTAAACGTCTTAAAATTAAAACAAAACAGAGGTTGTCCTGTTTGTTCACCCTGACCTGGTTCAGGTCCTTGCCAGTTTCCTAGGCCACTAGCACCTTACATGGGATCCCACGCTAGAAACCTTGGTGTGATTATTGATGGTTTATTATTGATTATTGATAGCTTTGTGGTCAAGTCTAGCTTTTTCAGCTGAGGCTTCTTTCCAAAGTTAAATCTTATCTAAGCCAGAAAGACCTGGAAAAAGTGATTCATGCTGTTTTTACATCTCGCTTAGATTATTGTAATTCCCTGTACAGTAGTGTTCAGAATAATAGTAGTGCTATGTGACTAAAAAGATTAATCCAGGTTTTGAGTATATTTCTTATTGTTACATGGGAAACAAGGTACCAGTAGATTCAGTAGATTCTCACAAATCCAACAAGACCAAAGAATTCATGATATGCACACTCTTAAGGCTATGAAATTGGGCTATTAGTAAAAAAGTGGAAAAGGGGGTGTTCACAATAATAGTAGCATCTGCTGTTGACGCTACAAACTCAAAACTATTATGTTCAAACTGCTTTTTTAGCAATCCTGTGAATCATTAAACTAGTATTTAGTTGTGAGAATCTACTGAATCTACTGGCACCTTGTTTCCCATATAACAATAAGAAATATACTCAAAACCTGGATTAATCTTTTTAGTCACATAGCACTACTATGACTGCTTTTTTTAGCAATCCTGTGAATCACTACACTAGTATTTAGTTGTATAACCACAGTTTTTCATGATTTGTTCAAATCTGCGAGGCATTAATTTTGTTGGTTTGGAACCAAGATTTTGCTCATCTACTAGTGTGCTTGGGGTCATTGTCTTGTTGAAACACCCATTTCAAGGGCATGTCCTCTTCAGCATAAGGCAACATGACCTCTTCAAGTATTTTGACATATCTAAACTGATCCATGATACCTGGTATGCGATATATAGGCCCAACACCATAGTAGGAGAAACATGCCCATATCATGATGCTTGCACCACCATGCTTCACTGTCTTCACTGTGAACTGTGGCTTGAATTCAGAGTTTGGGGGTCATCTCACAAACTGTCTGCGGCCCTTGGACCCAAAAAGAACAATTTTACTCTCATCAGTCCACAAAATATTCCTCCATTTCTCTTTAGGCCAGTTGATGTGTTCTTTGGCAAATTGTAACCTCTTCTGCACATCTTTTATTTAACAGAAGGACTTTGCGGGGGATTCTTGCAAATAAATAGATAAATAAATAAATAAATTAGCTTCACTCCAGACTGTCTTTGATCGTCCTGGAGCTGATCAATGGGTGAGCCTTTGCCATTCTGGTTATTCTTCTATCCATTTTGATGGTTGTTTTCCGTGGGATGGTTGTTTTCCGAGGGACTTTGCAGGGGATTCTTGCAAATAAATTAGCTTCACACAGGCATCTTCTAACTGTCACAGCACTTATGTTGGTGCCTTATTCTGCAGGAGCCTGTGGATCATCTCTAAAGTGGAGTTCCACCTAGTTGGCACATCTTGAATGAGTGATTCTTATTTTCTATTCTCTCGAGTATTGGAGGGACTGTGTTTAAAGTGACCAACTACTTTTCTGCATTTGGCCAGAACTGCGTCAAAGCCACTGTCATGCAATAAGACGTTGATGGCTCGCTGTATAGTGTGTGCAGTACAAGGCAGATGCTCATATCAAATCAATTCAAATCAATTTTATTTATATAGCGCCAAATCACAACAAACAGCTGCCCCAAGGCGCTTTATATTGTAAGGCAAGACCATACAATAATTACGGAAAAACCGCAACGGTCAAAACGACCCCCTGTGAGCAAGCACTTGGCGACAGTGGGAAGGAAAAACTCCCTTTTAACAGGAAGAAACCTCCAGCAGAACCAGGCTCAGGGAGGGGCAGTCTTCTGCTGGGACTGGTTGGGGCTGAGGGAGAGAACCAGGAAAAAGACATGCTGTGGAAGAGAGCAGAGATCAATCACTAATGATTAAATGCAGAGTGGTGCATACAGAGCAAAAAGAGAAAGAAACACTCAGTGCATCATGGGAACCCCCCAGCAGTCTAAGTCTATAGCAGCATAACTAAAGGATGGTTCAGGGTCACCTGATCCAGCCCTAACTATAAGCTTTAGCAAAAAGGAAAATTTAAAGCCTAATCTTAAAAGTAAAGAGGGTGTCTGTCTCCCTGATCTGAATTGGGAGCTGGTTCCAGAGGAGAGGAGCCTGAAAGCTGAAGGCTCTGCCTCCCATTCTACTCTTACAAACCCTAGGAACTACAAGTAAGCCTGCAGTCTGAGAGCGAAGCGCTCTATTGGGGTGATATGGTACCATGAGGTCCCTAAGATAAGATGGGACCTGATTATTCAAAACCTTATAAGTAAGAAGAAGAATTTTAAATTCTATTCTAGAATTAACAGGAAGCCAATGAAGAGAGGCCAATATGGGTGAGATATGCTCTCTGCTTCTAGTTCCTGTCAGTACTCTAGCTGCAGCATTTTGAATTAACTGAAGGCTTTTAAGGGAACTTTTAGGACAACCTGATAATAATGAGTTACAATAGTCCAGCCTAGAGGAAATAAATGCATGAATTAGTTTTTCAGCATCACTCTGAGACAAGACCTTTCTAATTTTAGAGATATTGCGCAAATGCAAAAAAGCAGTCCTACATATGTGTTTAATATGCGCATTGAATGACATATCCTGATCAAAAATGACTCCAAGATTTCTCACAGTATTACTAGAGGTCAGGGTAATGCCATCCAGAGTAAGGATCTGGTTAGACACCATGTTTCTAAGATTTGTGGGGCCAAGTACAATAACTTCAGTTTTATCTGCGTTTAAAAGCAGGAAATTAGAGGTCATCCATGTCTTTATGTCTGTAAGACAATCCTGCAGTTTAGCTAATTGGTGTGTGTCCTCTGGCTACATGGATAGATAAAGCTGGGTATCATCTGCGTAACAATGAAAATTTAAGCAATGCTGTCTAATAATACTGCCTAAGGGAAACATAAATTCTGTATATCTGTATAAAGTGAATAAAATTGGTCCTAGCACAGAACCTTGTGGAACTCCATAATTAACCTTAGTCTGTGAAGATGATTCCCCCTTTACATGAACAAATTGTAATCTATTAGATAAATATGATTCAAACCACCGCAGCGCAGTGCCTTTAATACCTATGGCATGCTCTAATCTCTGTAATAAAATTTTATGGTCAACAGTATCAAAAGCAGCACTGAGGTCTAACAGGACAAGCACAGAGATGAGTCCACTGTCTGAGGCCATAAGAAGATCATTTGTAACCTTCACTAATGCTGTTTCTGTACTATGATGGATTCTAAAACCTGACTGAAACTCTTCAAATAGACCATTCCTCTGCAGATGATCAGTTAGCTGTTTTACAACTACCCTTTCAAGACTTTTTGAGAGTAAAGGAAGGTTGGAGATTGGCCTATAATTAGCTAAGATAGCTGGGTCAAGTGATGGCTTTTTAAGTAATGGTTTAATTACTGCCACCTTAAAAGCCTGTGGTACATAGCCAACTAATAAAGATAGATTGATCATATTTAAGATCGAAGCATTAATTAATGGTAGGGCTTCCTTGAGCAGCCTGGTAGGAATGGGGTCTAATAGACATGTTGATGGTTTGGAGGAAGTAACTAATGAAAATAACTCAGACAGAACAATCGGAGAGAAAGAGTCTAACCAAATACCGGCATCACTGAAAGCAGCCAAAGATAACGATATGTCTTTGGGATGGTTATGAGTAATTTTTTATCTAATAGTTAGAATTTTATTAGCAAAGAAAGTCATGAAGTCATTACTAGTTAAAGTTAAAGGAATACTCGGCTCAATAGGGTTCTGACTCTTTGTCAGCCTGGCTACAGTGCTGAAAAAAACCTGGGGTTGTTCTTATTTTCTTCAATTAGTGATGAGTAGTAAGATGTCCTAGCTTTACCTAGGGCTTTTTTATAGAGCAACAGACTCTTTTTCCGGGCTAAGTGAAGATCTTCTAAATTAGTGAGATGCCATTTCCTCTCCAACTTACGGGTTATCTGCTTTAAGCTGCGAGTTTGTGAGTTATACCACGGAGTCAGGCACTTCTGATTTAAGACTCTCTTTTTCAGAGGAGCTACAGCATCCAAAGTTGTCTTCAATGAGGATGTAAAACTATTGACGAGATACTCTATCTCACTCACAGAGTTTAGGTAGCTACTCTGCCCTGTGTTGGTATATGGCATTAGAGAACATAAAGAAGGAATCATATCCTTAAACCTAGTTACAGCACTTTCTGAAAGACTTCTAGTGTAATGAAACTTATTCCCCACTGCTGGGTAGTCCATCAGAGTAAATGTAAATGTTATTAAGAAATGATCAGACAGAAGGGAGTTTTCAGGGAATACTGTTAAGTCTTCTATTTCCATACCATAAGTCAGAACAAGATCTAAGATATGATTAAAGTGGTGGGTGGACTCATTTACATTTTGAGCAAAGCCAACTGAGTCTAATAATAGATTAAATGCAGTGTTGAGGCTGTCATTCTCAGCATCTGTGTGGATGTTAAAATTGCCCACTATAATTATCTTATCTGAGCTAAGCACTAAGTCAGACAAAAGGTCTGAAAATTCACACAGAAACTCACAGTAACGACCAGGTGGACGATAGATAATAACAAATAAAACTGGTTTTTGGGACTTCCAATTTGGATGGACAAGACTAAGAGTCAAGCTTTCAAATGAATTAAAGCTCTGTCTGTTCTGGCAGTTAGTGTGACTCGGGGGTGTTGACTCATTTAAACTAACATATTCATCCTGCTGTAACCAGGTTTCTGTAAGGCAGAATAAATCAATATGTTGATCAATTATTATATCATTTACTAACAGGGACAGAGAGAGAGAGAGACCTAATGTTTAATTGACCACATTTAACTGTTTTAGTCTGTGGTGCAGTTGAAGGTGCTATATTATTTTTTCTTTTTGAATTTTTATGCTTAAATAGATTTTTGTTGGTTATTGGTGGTCTGGGAGCAGGCACCGTCTCTACGGGGATGGGGTAATGAGGGGATGGCAGGGGGAGAGAAGCTGCAGAGAGGTGTGTAAGACTACAACTCTGCTTCCTGGTCCCAACCCTGGATAGTCACGGTTTGGAGGATTTAAGAAAATTGGCCAGATTTCTAGAAATGAGAGCTGCTCCATCCAAAGTGGGATGGATGCCGTCTCTCCTAACAAGACCATGTTTTCCCCAGAAGCTTTGCCAGTTATCTATGAAGCCCACATATGGGAGTTGTCTCACAGCAGCTGTCATATTGCGAGCACTGTCTGTACCAAGAGTTGTTACTTTTTGTCAATGTTCCATTCTTGTGCAATTGTTTCAAAGTGCTGCACGCATGCCTCTGCATAGTGGCATTCGTTGATTTACTCACAGTCAATGCAGATGATTGCAGACACCAGTCATCATCGATAAAGTGAGATGTAACACCCAAGTAGTTGTCATTTCCAAATGAAGTCCAGTGGTCTCCTGTGAGTGCAACATAAGGTGCTTTCTGTAACGCTTCCAGTTTTTCTCCTCTTTTCTTGTCATAGAGCATCTCGATTCGGGACATAATTGTTCTCCTTGCGGGTAGTTTTTATGTCGAATCCCCTGAGGCAACTTTAATAACATAACATCTTCTACTATATTCAAAGGTCGGCAATTTGTGGCAATCCAACAAGCAATTGCATCCGTAATCTTGTCATGAGTCTGTTTGGTAAGCAGCCCACCTCTCGCATTGAACTACTTCAAAGATGTTTGCCGGGGTCCGCTCTCTGAATTCACCGCGCTGTGGTTGCTTCACTTTTAGGTGATAAATCAAGGAAGAATTGCTGCGGTGGTAGCTGAATTCACCTTTGCAATGCACACGTATGACTTTTGCCTTGTCCACAGCTCCATTTGGCGATAATTTAAAGCAAAACTGTCCATTTATAAGCGTATCTTTTTTCCCCAGCCTTATCATTATTATTATTAGTAGTAGTATTATTATTAGTAGTATTAGTATTTATTTTTTATGTAGATGTAAATTAATATTCAAAGTTTTCAGATAGCTGACAGTAGAGCTGTACAATATGGCCAAATTATCGTATCTCAATATTGTCATATAAATTGTCATGCAAATGTCACTTATATACATGCTGTCCATATTCTTGAGCCGCGTAGGTGGGTAGGGAGAGTTCCCATGGGATGAAAAAGCTTTTCAACCAAACATCCCTGGTTCTCAAGCCCAGGCACCTAAGTGCCTAAGATAAGATATTTAGGTTCCCTTAGTAAACACTAGTAGAGTTCCACCTTAGATTTGGAATGTATAATAGAAGATATACCTTAATTAATTTTCATATCAATATGATATATGATATGACTATGATTTGACACAAAGTGCAGCAACAGTGAAAATTAAACATTCTTAAACAAAACAGTAATAATACCACAGTTATTTTGCACTCATCATAAGGTTAGGATACTGTGCCCTCCAAAAGTATTGGAACACTTGGAATTTCACACATTTTAATTTGTTTATGCCATTTTAAATACAAGAAATACAAAATAAATAAAGAAAGAAATAAAGAATAAAAATTTCTAAAATTATCTTCCTCAAACTCAAACTGAAAGCAAATCTCACCCATATTGGCCTCTCTTCATTGGCTTCCTGTTAATTCTAGAATAGAATTTAAAATTCTTCTTACTTATAAGGTTTTGAATAATCAGGTCCCATCTTATCTTAGGGACCTCATAGTACCATATCACCCCAATAGAGCGCTTCGCTCTCAGACTGCAGGCTTACTTGTAGTTCCTAGGGTTTGTAAGAGTAGAATGGGAGGCAGAGCCTTCAGCTTTCAGGCTCCTCTCCTGTGGAACCAGCTCCCAATTCAGATCAGGGAGACAGACACCCTCTCTACTTTTAAGATTAGGCTTAAAACTTTCCTTTTTGCTAAAGCTTATAGTTAGGGCTGGATCAGGTGACCCTGAACCATCCCTTAGTTATGCTGCTATAGACGTAGACTGCTGGGGGGTTCCCATGATGCACTGTTTCTTTCTCTTTTTGCTCTGTATGCACCACTCTGCATTTAATCATTAGTGATCGATCTCTGCTCCCCTCCACAGCATGTCTTTTTCCTGGTTCTCTCCCTCAGCCCCAACCAGTCCCAGCAGAAGACTGCCCCTCCCTGAGCCTGGTTCTGCTGGAGGTTTCTTCCTGTTAAAAGGGAGTTTTTCCTTCCCACTGTAGCCAAGTGCTTGCTCACAGGGGGTCGTTTTGACCGTTGGGGTTTTACATAATTATTGTATGGCCTTGCCTTACAATATAAAGCGCCTTGGGGCAACTGTTTGGTGTGATTTGGCGCTATATAAAAATTGATTGATTGATCTCTAAAACTTGATAAAACCTGTAAATAGTAATCAGATTTATTGCCAGTTTTCTTTAGACAAGTCGGGGGATGGAAACATGAACTTTTCCAACTCACTGAATGTGTCTTGGACTTTATTTACATCAATTATGAAGAAATACAAAAGTTTCTTTCACCAAAACATCATATCTGGGCTTTCTGTCAAATTGTAGCTGAACTTTCAGGTCTTCTTTTTAAGAAAATCCTCCTCTACACCACTTCATCAGGAAGCTGGATTATATATTTTTAATTAATTTATATCAAGTTGTAGAGATTTGCTTTCAGTTTGAGTTAAGGAAGATAATTTTAGAAAAAAATGTATTTGAAATGGAATAAACAAATTAAAATGTGTGAAATACCAAGTGTTCCAATACTTTTGAGGGCAACTGAGAAACACTGAGGAGCAGCATCTTACATCTCATATATAGTGCAGCAGATAAGAGAATATTTAGAGTGGAATCCTGCAAATGGTGATACAAACATCAAATCTGGCACAAATAATCCATAGACATTAACTCTTCTAAAAAAAAACTGATTGGCCACTTGAATTTTCAATAGGCAGCCATGTAGGGGGTCAATTGAAGAATTACACAGGGGTCTAAATTAAAAGATGCTCAAATCATATAGAAAACTACACCAGATTATTTGCCTGATCATAAAGATTCCAAAAAGGTATAGTTTGGACAATCTGTGACTGAATGTTCTGGAGTTATGAGGTAAAAGCAGCAAGAATGGTGACAAAGGTCAGTTTCAGTTTGTACAGGGTTCAAAAGTTAAAGTTGCTCCATTAATTTTGCTCCAGCTGTATTTGTGCAGAATATGATGCTTGTATCACCATTTGAAGGATTGTTTCAGTTATCTGCTGCACTAATAAGCCAACAGAACCAGCTGCTGTCTGTTAGTTTAAAGATGTGTATATAAGACAACCGGAAGTAAAGGTGAAATGCTGCTTTTAACAACCTGGACCTCATTTCTGGAATAAAATATGACCATTTACTCACTAATATAAGTTTGGTGTCATTAGAAGTCCATAGTTCAAACAACGTGTTCAGTTCAAATCTGAAGCAAACATTTTTGTTCTTCTACTAAGGTGGATTAGAACTTTTTGTGGTACACAGCACCAACTACTGGACAGGAGGAACCTAGCAGTCAATGTGACTCACTAATTTAAAAATGCAGGTCTTTCAACCAGGCGTGTGGCGCTGTGACATGTCAATCATCTGTGTCCAATCAGATTTCAGGGGAGTCCAGTGAAACCCCGGCCTCCACTCTAGCTCCACCCATGCCAGGAAGTGTTCAACATTTTACATTTCCTGTTTCACTGTGATTGAAAATTTTGCACTTCCTGTTTGAGTGTGAGCTTGCCAATGAGTTCCTGTGACATTTCATGGGCTCTCGTCTATCAATCCAGGAAGTGTTTAACATTTGAACATTTCCCATTTTCCTGTGGATTAAGAAACTGGCACTTCCTGTTTAGGACTCCATGTACCATGAGTGAGCTTCGAGCCGCTGTGCTTCGATTCGCTTCGCTTGTAATATTTTACAAGTGCCCCTTTAATTGAAATTGATATCAAAAGACCGCAGGGTACAAAATAGCTCAAAACATCCATGAGTTGCAAATTTGAATAAGCACGTGTGTTTCAGGGAGGAACAATTAGCTCTTTTATTAAGGTGCATATTCATCTCAACATTTAGCTAAATATTTAGCTTGATGTTTGTAAATATTAGGCTAAATGTGTAAATACATAGCATAAACTAATCTGCTAAAGTTATAGGTTGACAGAAATTTGATAATGTAGTATCTGCCTTTTTTTCTCCTTAATTTTTGCTCTTTATCCGTAGGTAAAAGGAAATTCTAAACTGAAATATTACTAGTGTTCCCATGTCAATGAAATCAAATGTGATTCTTTTTCTCCTTCAAATAAACCAGTTAAGTATGAAGATAAGCCTCATTTTAAACATTATTATTATTATTATTTTGTCAGTGTACATGACATTAAAAAGAGTTGCCAGCTACTGGAAAATTTTTGTAAAAACATATACAGTGAGGCAAATAAGTATTTGATCCACTGTTTTCCCAGTTTTCCCACCTACAAAGAATGGAAAGGTCTGTAATGTTTATCTCACTGCTTCTGTGAACTCTGATAGCAAGCAGGGGCGCCTGAGCTGCCTGCAGGGGGCACCAATTTTCCAATTCCACACACAGCAACAAGATTTTTTTTTTTCAGTACTCGTGCCCACCGTGCCTCCCCACCAAAAATAGCACCCTGGGCGGCGGCCCATACTAAAAACCACCACTGAAGACCATTGGGTATTTGCGAAGGCTTCGCATCCATCCATCCATCTGTCTGTGCTCAGCATAAATCCAGTCTTATTACTGCCAGAGTCTTCAAATTTACAGGCAACATTCTTGGGACACAGACCTTGGACAAGTTCAAAGATGGCTAATCTTGATCTATTTTAAGACATATTTTCAGAGCCTAAAATGTCACATTCCGTATCAATCTGTTCAGTTTTTTTTTTTTGTTTGTTTGTTTTTTTTTTAGTAGTGGCTGTGACAGCCAATCAGAGTAGAGCTGAACCATGACGTCAGTGGCTGGTCTCTCCAAAATTGCTTCATTTTGTCTGTTTATATACATGTTTCTCATATATGGGCGACATCTAGGCTTCCCTCTACTGGTGGTTGGCTCTCACTGCGGTATTGTATCACTTCCTGTTCCAGAGCACAGCGGTGTTTTGCTGTATCTGTTAGCTGTTTAATCTGCGCAGTTAGATTGATCTAGTTAACTAGATAACGATTTGTTTCACAGTGTAATCTTCAAGTGCCTTAACTAAAGCACTCCCTCTGCTGAATCACCTCTAAATTATTTACACATTATTCACTTTGTGTGTTTTTAGGAATCCGCTAGCTTAGCGCAGCTACTAGCTCTTAGCCGATTTAGCATGGCGGCTTCTCCTGTCTCTCTTGCACTTTTCTGCTCTGGGTGTGAAATGTTTAGTTATTCCTCAGCCTCCTTTAGCAGTAATGGTACTTGTAATAAGTGTAGCTTATTCGTAGCTTTGGAGGCCAGGCTGGGCGAATTGGAGACTCGGCTCCGCACCGTGGAAAATTCTACAGCTAGCCAGGCCCCTGTAGTCGGTGCGGACTAAGGTAGCTTAGCCGCCGTTAGTTCCCTTCCAGCAGATCCTGAGCAGCCGGGAAAGCAGGCCAACTGGGTGACTGTGAGGAGGAAGCGTAGTTCTAAACAGAAGCCCCGTGTACACCGCCAACCCGTTCACATTTCTAACCGTTTTTCCCCACTCGGTGACACACCCACCAAGGATCAAACTCTGGTTATTGGCGACTGTTTTGAGAAATGTGAAGTTAGCGACACCAGCAACCATAGTCAACTGTCTTCCGGGGGCCAGAGCAGGCGACATTGAAGGAAATTTGAAACTGCTGGCTAAGGCTAAGCGTAAATTTGGTAAGATTGTAATTCACGTCGGCAGTAATGACACCCGGTTACGCCAATCGGAGGTCACTAAAATTAACATTGAATCGGTGTGTAACTTTGCAAAAACAATGTCCGACTCTGTAGTTTTCTCTGGGCCCCTCCCCAATCGGACCGGGAGTGACATGTTTAGCCGCATGTTCTCCTTGAATTGCTGGCTGTCTGAGTGGTGTCCAAAAAATGAGGTGGACTTCATAGATAATTGGCAAAGCTTCTGGGGAAAACATGGTCTTGTTAGGAGAGACGGCATCCATCCCACTTTGGATGGAGCAGCTCTCATTTCTAGAAATCTGGCCAATTTTCTTAAATCCTCCAAACCGTGACTATCCAGGGTTGGGACCAGGAAGCAGAGTTGTAGTCTTACACACCTCTCTGCAGCTTCTCTCCCCCTGCCATCCCCTTATTACCCCATCCCCGTAGAGACGGTGTCTGCTCCCAGACCACCAATAACCAGCAAAAATCTATTTAAGCATAAAAATTCAAAAAGAAAAAATAATATAGCACCTTCAACTGCACCACAGACTAAAACAGTTAAATGTGGTCAATTAAACATTAGGTCTCTCTCTTCTAAGTCCCTGTTAGTAAATGATATAATAATTGATCAACATATTGATTTATTCTGCCTTACAGAAACCTGGTTACAGCAGGATGAATATGTTAGTTTAAATGAGTCAACACCCCCGAGTCACACTAACTGCCAGAACGCTCGTAGCACGGGCCGAGGTGGAGGATTACCAGCAATCTTCCATTCCAGCTTATTAATTATTCAAAAACCCAGACAGAGCTTTAATTCATTTGAAAGCTTGACTCTTAGTCTTGTCCATCCAAATTGGAAGTCCCAAAAACCAGTTTTATTTGTTATTATCTATCGTCCACCTGGTCGTTACTGTGAGTTTCTCTGTGAATTTTCAGACCTTTTGTCTGACTTAGTGCTTAGCTCAGATAAGATCATTATAGTGGGCGATTTTAACATCCACACAGATGCTGAGAATGACAGCCTCAACACTGCATTTAATCTATTATTAGACTCAATTGGCTTTGCTCAAAATGTAAATGAGTCCACCCACCACTTTAATCATATCTTAGATCTTGTTCTGACTTATGGTATGGAAATTGAAGACTTAACAGTATTCCCTGAAAACTCCCTTCTGTCTGATCATTTCTTAATAACATTTACATTTACTCTGTCGGACTACCCAGCAGTGGGGAATAAGTTTCATTACACTAGAAGTCTTTCAGAAAGCGCTGTAACTAGGTTTAAGGATATGATTCCTTCATTATGTTCTCTAATGCCATATACCAACACAGTGCAGAGTAGCTACCTAAACTCTGTAAGTGAGATAGAGTATCTCGTCAATAGTTTTACATCCTCATTGAAGACAACTTTGGATGCTGTAGCTCCTCTGAAAAAGAGAGCTTTAAATCAGAAGTGCCTGACTCCGTGGTATAACTCACAAACTCGCAGCTTAAAGCAGATAACCTGTAAGTTGGAGAGTAAATGGCGTCTCACTAATTTAGAAGATCTTCACTTAGCCTGGAAAAAGAGTCTGTTGCTTTATAAAAAAGCCCTCCGTAAAGCTAGGACATCTTACTACTCATCACTAATTGAAGAAAATAAGAACAACCCCAGGTTTCTTTTCAGCACTGTAGCCAGGCTGACAAAGAGTCAGAGCTCTATTGAGCCGAGTATTCCTTTAACTTTAACTAGTAATGACTTCATGACTTTCTTTGCTAATAAAATTTTAACTATTAGAGAAAAAATTACTCATAACCATCCCAAAGACGTATCGTTATCTTTGGCTGCTTTCAGTGATCAATCAATCAATCAATCAACTTGTTTCTTATATAGCGCCAAATCACAACAAACAGTTGCCCCAAGGCGCTCCACATTGCAAGGCAAGGCCATACAACAATCATGAAAAACCCCAACGGTCAAAACGACCCCCTATGAGCAAGCACTTGGCCACAGTGGGAAGGAAAAACTCCCTTTTAACAGGAAGAAACCTCCAGCAGAACCAGGCTCAGGGAGGGGCAGTCTTCTGCTGAGAGTGGTTGGGGCTGAGGGAAAGAACCAGGAAAAAGAGATCAATCACTAATGATTAAATGCAGAGTGATGCATACGGAGCAAAAAGAGAAAGAAACAGTGCATCATGGGAACCCCCCCACAGTCTACGTCTAAAGCAACATAACCAAGGGATGGTCCAGGGTCACCCGATCCAGCCCTAACTATAAGCCTTAGCGAAAAGGAAAGTTTTAAGCCTAATCTTAAAAGTAGAGAGGGTATCTGTCTCCCTGATCTGAATTGGGAGAAACCAGTGATGCCGGTATTTGGTTAGACTCTTTCTCTCCGATTGTTCTGTCTGAGTTATTTTCATTAGTTACTTCCTCCAAATCATCAACATGTCTATTAGACCCCATTCCTACCAGGCTGCTCAAGGAAGCCCTACCATTAATTAATGCTTCGATCTTAAATATGATCAATCTATCTTTATTAGTTGGCTATGTACCACAGGCTTTTAAGGTGGCAGTAATTAAACCATTACTTAAAAGCCATCACTTGACCCAGCTATCTTAGCTAATTATAGGCCAATCTCCAACCTTCCTTTTGTCTCAAAAATTCTTGAAAGGGTAGTTGTAAAACAGCTAACTGATCAACTGCAGAGGAATGGCCTATTTGAAGAGTTTCAGTCAGGTTTCAGAATTCATCATAGTACAGAAACAGCATTAGTGAAGGTTACAAATTATCTTCTTATGGCCTCAGACAGTGGACTCATCTCTGTGCTTGTCCTGTTAGACCTCAGTGCTGCTTTTGATACTGTTGACCATAAAATTTTATTACAGAGATTAGAGCATGCCATAGGTATTAAAGGCACTGCGCTGCGGTGGTTTGAATCATATTTATCTAATAGATTACAATTTGTTCATGTAAATGGGGAATCTTCTTCACAGACTAAGGTTAATTATGGAGTTCCACAAGATTCTGTGCTAGGACCAATTTTATTCACTTTATACATGCTTCCCTTAGGCAGTATTATTAGACGGCATTGCTTAAATTTTCATTGTTACGCAGATGATACCCAGCTTTATCTATCCATGAAGCCAGAGGACACACACCAATTAGCTAAACTGCAGGATTGTCTTACAGACATAAAGACATGGATGACCTCTAATTTCCTGCTTTTAAACTCAGATAAAACTGAAGTTATTGTACTTGGCCCCACAAATCTTAAAAACATGGTGTCTAACCAGATCCTTACTCTGGATGGCATTACCCTGACCTCTAGTAATACTGTGAGAAATCTTGGAGTCATTTTTGATCAGGATATGTCATTCAATGCGCATATTAAACAAATATGTACGACTGCTTTTTTGTATTTGCGCAATATCTCTAAAATTACGTGGGAAGTCCTTAAAGCGACAGTATCACCTCAAAATCTCTCATCAGCCGTTAAAATTTCACCGAAAACCAGCTTAATTTTTCGAACCGTGTCCACTTTGATGTGCCTCACAGGTTTAGAAAAATTTTGATCAAACAAAGCGCCAGTCTCTCAGCAACTTCTCAGACAAAGGAATTCCGACGAAGGGCTGGACGACTCCTCCCACAAGCAGTGCTCACAGGCGGATGACGTCACCGACAGGCGTGGAAAAACTCACGCATGCGCACTAGGGTTCAAGCATGTCTGACGTAAAAACATATGAATGAAATCCATATAGTTTTTGAAAAAAATAAAAAGGACCTATACTTTATTGACAGCCCTCGTATATTATGTAAAAGCTAGCGAGCAATAAACGCTTCTAAAACTGAAAATGCTGTTTTTGTGACCTGATAACACAGCTGGAGTCATTTACAAGACATTTTGCAAACATGAGCATACATGCTAACTTCCTTTAACTCAAAGCTAACTTCCTATGGAGTTAAAATCGTCTCATTAATACCTGCAAATGCACAAATGGTGATCTACAAATGTTCCTTGACTTGCACAGCTTCTGCTCTTAAAACGTAAATATTGTTTTTGATTGTTTGATTGATAAAGGGGCTTTACTGAACATGTACAAATTGTACGTAAGACAATAGGATCTTAATAATTAATTAGGTAGGTAATAATAATAGAAATAAATGTCAATAAATAAATGATGAGAAGGATTTTTGTAAAATACATGTAACATGAATGAAAATATTAAATTGTGAAAATAAGTTGTTCTCTTTCTGACAGTATGTAATATGTGTGCAACCATTGTGTGAAGTTTTATTGAAATCCACGTAATGGTTTTTGAGGATTTTGTAAGACTCATAGACAGATGAACAGGGTGTATCCACACACATTCAAATTTTGTTTACCAAGGTCACGCCTTAGGAATCACTGTGTGTATCTGGACAATTGTAACTTCCCAACAAATTTGATAAATTTGTCTTAATTTCTTTGGAAAGTTAATTTGTTTATGACAGGTCTCATTTTTCAAGAGGTTTTAACAGAGAAAAACATGGGTTTGCAACAGATTTGCCAAATACAGGCCAATAAATGCCAAAGACCTTTCATCTGTTCTTTTCTGTCATTTCAAAATGGACAAAAGGTAACCAAAATTTTTAAGTTGTTCAAGCACATTGTTATTATTCTGAGTCATTTTTGATACTTCTTGAGACAGGCACAAATTTGTGGTTCCAAAGTTAAGGAAAAAGTTACTTAAGGCTGCATAATGTGTTAAAGAAGTCATTGATGGAATTTTGTTGAGACAACAAAAAGCATGACTCAGTCCTTGTAACCCATGAACATTTTTCAATTGAATGCCGTAGATATCAATGTGCTCTACCAAATGGCCATTAAAGAGGTAAGGTGTTTTTTTTTGTTTTTTTTTTTTTGCATGAGTCCTAGACAGATGTACATTTGATGAGTTTCTGCCAAACAAAGAGATGTGCAGCTCTCAAGACTTAAAAAGTTTGGAGAAATCAGAAGACGATGTTGAAACCTGCTTCATCAAAGTAAAGACAGCTGTTCCTAGCTGTTTTGACAGACTGTTTACATGACTAATCTGACTCACTGGTTAGCCCTGGGAAGTTAGTAACTGAGACCATGTGGCTACACAACAGCACAAACAACACTGACTTATGACACCACGGAGCAGGACTGCTCTGAATCACACATTTATAATATATGGATTGTTCTCATGTAACAGGTCATTGTAATGGGGACATGTAATACTGGTCAGGCTGATGTGCACAGTGAGGAGAGCAAAGATCAGATGAGCGATTTGATGAGCGGGGGGCAGCACAGTGGCTTAGTGGTTAGCACTGTTGCCTCACAGCGAGGAGGTCATGGGTTCAATTCCCGCTTGTGGCCTTTCTATGTGGATTTTGCATGTTCTCCCAGTGTTTGCGTGGGTTTCCTCCGGGTGCTCCGGTTTCCTCCCACATCCAAAGACATGCGGGTTAAGTGGATTGGTATCTTTAAATTGTCTGTAGGTGTGCGAGTGGGTGTGACTGTGTTTGTCTGTTAGTGGCCCTGTGACAGACTGGCGTCCTGTCCTGGGTGTACCCCGTCTCGCGCTCTATGCCTGCTGGGATAAGCTCCAGCCCCCCACGACCCTTAATTGGACTAAGTGGTTGAAGATGAGTGTGTGTGTGTGAGTTTGTGTTGGTGTTACGGGTTCCTTTTTATTACCAAGACAAAAATTTCTGTGGTCTATGTGTTTTTAATGTGACCCACTGTGTGCACTGAGCCATCATTTACAGCATCTCTGGTCAGCAGTCAGCTGGGAAGCGGCTCACTGTGCTGTGTGCGCTGTGACGCGACTGGCCAGTCCCCATCTATCAGCATTCCATGCAAGTGTGCTCCCCCCCGGCACACCACATGTGTTGCGGAGGGGGCGAAACACACGCATGGCACATTGTGTTGAGGGGGGAGCCCACACTCTGGCAGCCACATGTGTTGATTTTTTGCAACGCCACACTCATGGGGGCACTTAGACAAATTTCACATCCAGCTCGAAAGTCATCGTCACTATTTTCATGCTAACACCGCTCGCTGCACACTTAGAAAATGTGTGGCCATTTGCGCTGCCATCCAAAGCTCCCTCCACCAACCCATCACCACCAACCGGGCCCTGTCCACCCCAGGGTATGGGCTCTGCCTCCTTTGATCGGGTCGTGGAGCCAGGAAATACGTTTATGTTGAAACACATGGAATAACTGGTTGGACAGCAAAGTGAAGCATCACAAATGTTTCTGAAAAAAAGCAGAAATTTCCTTTTTTTGGCCATTTCTTAGAGAATATGAATAACACAAAACCTTTTTTCACTCATGGTTAGTGGTTGGGTGAAGCCATTTATTGTCAAACAACTGTGTTTACTCTTGTTAAATCAAAATGACAACAGAAACTATCCAAATTACCCTGTTCAAAGTTTACATCCATCAGAAAAAGTGTCATGTTGTCTTTACCATAAGTGTAAAGTGTAGTGTGCTTGATGATGTCCCTGTGTTGTGTGCAAAAATAAAAGCACCTCCTTGTGGCAGAGTGCAGAAAGGCAAAACCTCTGGCTTGGTCTTTGTTGTTCCACGCAGATTGCCACAATAACTACAATTAATTATTTATTCCAGCCAATAGTTTCCTGGCCCCGCCCAAAGTGTCTGATGAGCCCTTTTGGGTCATTGCAATATAAGAACAATGTCAATTGGCCCAAATTGTCTGTCTGGTATTAGGTCGCGATTTACATGATTTAACAACAATGTCAAAACGGATGACGTGATTGCTGGGCCGGTTGCTAAGCCTGTAAATTGCTGTGCTGTAATGCATTATGGGAGTTCAGGGTTTTGGGGTTTTAAGTGTGGTTATTGGGGTTCATGTTGGCTTAACAGTGTTGTTAGTATTGCTGATTTGTTGTGTTTTGTAGTTCAAATGGTTTTGTCAGTTTGGTTGAGTGCCATGTTGTTGTTACCTAAAGTGTGAACTGTGTTTGATGACTTCCGCCATTGTCTCTATGTTGCTGTGTGTAAAAATATAAGCGCCTGTGGCAGAGTGCAGAAAAGACTAAACCTCTGGCTGGGTCTTCGTTCTTCCACGCAACTCACCACAATAATATGATGAATTATTTTTTCCATTGCATTGCATCAGGTAGCTAACAGTGTTAACATGCTGAAGGCATTTCGGGGTGAGGTTCCCCAAAACTGACCTACCCAAATAAATTGTGTTTCGTTGGGGGTGGGAATAGATGGTGGTGGCTTTGAGCAGAGTTTCTCCCCATCATTTTGACATGCATTGCAGGTGTCGTATGGACAACCAGGTGTTCACTCTTCAGAAGTTTGTGGAAAAAAAAGATTTTTCTTTCATATTATGAAATTGTCAAAGGTGGATGGTACACTCAGAGGCTTGACTAATATGAAATACTGTGAATAAAAAACGTTGACTTGCTCTTTAAGGGTCTCACTCTGTAAGGTTTATAACACACTCATTTCATGTGTTCATGCTATTTTGTCAAGTTGCTGCTTCCATGAAGTGGGAGTCTGTGTTCTCGGTCTTTTTTTCCCCCCCTCTGTTATGTCACTGATTATTTTGCATCGTGTGTAACAGTTACACAGTAACACTCTCCTGCCAACAGGCGCCAAAACAAAGTTTGGCAAAATCATCTGCTTCTTACGGTTTTTTCACATATACTTTTCCCGTTTCAGTAATCATCTTTAAATGACTTTTTCTTGTGAGAACAAGATGTAATAATTACATTTTACATATTTCTATGGCATAATCACATTTTGAATTAAAGCAATGTTTAATTTCCAATTAAATGTTTCCAAAATATTTCACATTCTTGTCTTAATTTCCAACCTGAGGTATTTGCTGTTTGCTTTACGTGTTTAACTTTTTATTTATTTATTTATTTTATGTATTTATTTGTATTTTAGATGTAGTTATTCTTTGCACTTTTTCTTGAGAAAATCTCTTCTGGGGGAACTCAAATAATTGCAGTTTTCAGTTCAGTGGGGTCTTTGTGGTTGTGGTGGATTTTGTTACGGTGTGGGTTACGCTCCCTTGCAGATGGGCGCTTTTATCGCTGGCTTGGTTTCACTCACAAATAGACGACAGACTATAATGACAGCATAAGGCTCCCCTTTGAAACAGACAACACATTGTTCACTTTTTCTATTTGCATTGAAATAAAACACCTAATTCAGTGTGCAACAGTGTGACCAACTGGCCAGACTCATACACACACACACACACACACACACAAACGTTTGTGTTAATTAAGCAGGCACTGGTTCTGGTTTTCAGAGTTCATGCTGTATTTCTCATTAACTGAGAAGCAACAATGTGAAGAGAAACAAGCTTTAAAAATACATAAATATAATTTGGCAGGATTTCAGTCAGAATGAACTTGTGTACTTGGATGTGTAACTTTCTTCATGAACAGCAACAATCATAATAGTTCTTTCTACAAAAGCCAAAAAGTAAAAATGAATATTTGTAATATGTAAAAAACACCTTTAATCCCCAAATATGGTCATAACAAATGTCATAAATGATAAGTCACGCGTTAAACATTATTTTATCATCTCCAAACCCAAAGTACTGAGACCAAATGTCTGGGTTTCCACGACAGTGCTGTTCACATGTTCATACATAGTCTCTTCTGGTGGCTCCGTTGACTGACATGGTCTTTACAGCTGAGTAGCTCACCCGAGGAGCCGCGGCGACGTCACCGCTGGATACGGTAGCTGCTCTTGGGGGGCAGGAGCAGCAGAGCAGGGCTCCCCCAATGATGAGGAGGCAGGAGGCAGCCCAGCCAAAGTACAGAGCATTACCAAACTCTCTCTTTGCCGTCTCCTCCAGCATTGGGTCGTAGAAGCCCAAGACGATGGCGTTGGCTGTCCAAGACACGGCCACCAGCATCAGCAGCCCAGCCACCATGAACGTCACTCCAGCTGCCAACATGAGCCACGGCTTATTGCTGACATCCCGACTGCAGTTGGTACACTTTGCACCAGCAATGGACAGCCCAATGCCCACAATGCACAGCACCATGGAGACAATGACCAAAGCACGAGCCGCCTGCAGGTCCACCGGAAGCCCCAGCATGGATTCATGCACTTTACAGTGCATCTGTCCTGTACTCTGCACTGAACAGTTCATCCACAAGCCTTCCCAGATCACCTGGGAAATAACAATGTTCTGACCGATGTAAGCAGTTACTCGCCACATGGCAGGCCGCAGGCAACCATCACCCCCAGCCAGCCAGCCATGGCCAGGATTATCCAAAGATCTCTAAGCCCGCAGAGGCCATTGTTGGAGCTGAAAGTGAGCGGAGTCTCTTTTCTGGGACCCACGTTGCTCCGTGTCTGCAGGCTCAGCCCACCTGATTGGAGACAATATCGGAGCCCGTTGGCTCAAAGTCATTGACTTTTAGTGAGAGAGAGAGAGAGGGGGGGAGAAACTGATTCTACCTGCTTTTACACCAACTGAAGGTGGAGTCAGTTTCAGGCGGCATCATGTTACTTTCAAAGTAAAACTGCATTTGGGGATACTTTAATATTTTGTAGCTTTCTGCACATCAACTATCACAGTCACGTGGAAGAACTGAGGGAAACCTGAGAAGTTCATTTTTGATGTGGTTTAAGCAAGTTTCTTTCAAAGTTTAGATGACAGTAACACAACAGAAAGTACATGTTCTGTATGATATTGTTGATTTAAGTCAAAAGAGCATTGACATGAAAGCATTTGTTGACTTATATCTGCAACTGCAGTATCTGTGGACTAGCATCTGCTCTATTTTGGATTCCATAAAGTCTCGGCGTATTTGAACCTGGATGAAAACTGCTAAATCACCTTCTGAATGAAATATGTGTGGAAGAAAAAAAAAAAAAACAGCAACAATGACAGGCCTTGTTTTTGTAATAACCAAGAACATAAAACCTACTGGTTTCATGTTAGCAGGCCATGTGTCAGCAGGACTGTCTGAGATTTTATGAAATGGAATAAATCAAAAATGGAAAAAAATAAATCATCTATTTTCTCATATACAATGTTCATGACTGCAAGGGTAAGAATATTTATGTGTGTTGAAGGACTGAACATTCTATTCAGGTCTGCTATGCCTCATTGAGTAGAACATTTCATTCAACAAGGCATCATCTTTCAAGGAATGACAATATTTACATATTAACATTCATTATTTGTTCTATATGACACTTAAATAGATCCCAATCACTTGAAATTTGACTTGAAATTAGAGTGGTGTTTCTTTAATGACACGGAAACCGAGGGCAGGGGGCAGAGGAGGTTCTGTGTACAACCAGTAGGTCACTCGGGTGGTTCTGATAGAGCGACACAGCCTCTGAGGACCCCAGTGGTATGTATGGAAACACATCTACCTTCCTGAATCCACTGAATATGAGGTACAGCTGCTAAGATGACCACATGAACACTGCTGCGACTGGATTTAGCTTCCTTGTATCATGGAAGCATTTTTTTTTTTACGAAAACCTAATGGAGCCGTTGCAATAAAGGAAAATGTCTGAGAGAAATATGCACAATGAATGAATTGGTGACAAAGGTCAATTTCGGTTTGTACAGGGGTCAAAAGATAAAGTTGCTCCAATTTTGGTAAAAAATTATGCAAATTATTGTGTCACCATTCTTGCTGTTTTTACCCCATAACTCCATAATATTCAGCCACAGATGGTCCAAACTTTACTTTTTTGGAAACTTTGTGATCAGACAAATAATGCGGTGTAGTTTTCAATATGATTGGAGCATTTAAAAATTTTTACCCATGTGTAATTCTTCCATTGACCCCGATCTGGCTGCCTATTGAACATTTAGGTGACTAACGTGCTTTTACTATACAAATAATGGATGGTAAGGAGTCCAACTTAGAGAAATATTGGATGAAGAAAAGTTATATTGGACGACTTGCCATCCATCAATTGTTATGTTCTCCACCCCCCTCCCAAATTAAGCAAACAACAAAGAGTCAAGTAAATTAGATCAATTAATTTTGTGTGAACAGCATATGATTGATTCTGAATGCGATGAATGCTTCTAAAACGTCAGTAGCATGCTTGTCTACCTTCTTAGTGTTTTTGGCATCCTTGGAGTTCAATATTTCCACCAGTTCCTCCTCTGTGAACTCAGCAAACGTCGCTAGCAGACGGTTTTCTGCTGTTGTTGACATGTTTGTTGCCATTTTTTCAGCCAGCGTCTGTCAGCAAGTTCCTGACTTCCGCTACGTCATTAGTGATGTCATCTCATGAATAATTGTATGCCACGCTCTGATTGGCTAGCTGTTGGCAGTAAGCTCTAACGCTATCGGTCAGTGGGAACCGATCCAATATAACTTTTGGTCCTAGCCTTTTTGGATCCCTTTGGATCCAACATAACTTCTGGCGCCAAGCATGCCAAAATACAGGTAAATGATGGACAGAATTTGTGCCATATTTGGTACTTGTTTCACCATTTGAAAGATTCCCCTGTAATATTCTGTTATCTGCTTCTCTACTGAGTGAGGAGTTGTACAGTTTGATCACCTGAGGGACAAAGGAGTTTTTCAGTCTGTTGGTCCTGCACTTGGGAAGGAGCAGTCTGTGACTGAAGAGGCTCCTCTGGTTACTGATGATGGTGTGCAGAGGGTGACTGGCATTGTCCATAATGTACAACAGTTTGTCCAGTGTTCTCTTATCTGCCACCATCAACAGAGTCCAGCTTCATGCCAACCCAGAGCCAGCCCGCCGATCCGTCTTGTCCAGCCTGGATGTGTCCTTCTTGGATGTTCTGCCTCCCCCAGCACACCCACAGTGTTAAAAGAGGATGCTGGCTACCTACAGACACAGACTGGCAGAACATCCACAGGAGTTTCCTGCAGATGTTATATGACCACAGCCTCCTCAGAAAGTCCAGCCTGCTCTGTACCTGACCTGTACAGGTGGTTGGTGTGGGTTGTCCAGATGAAATACACCACAGCAGACGTCAAACATAAATACACACTGGGATTTAATGGAGGTCTCCAGGGTAGGTAATCCTTAAATACTGCCTTTGCATGGGATCATTATTTAGAATGCGGAAAGGAAAAGACCAAACTTTGTTAACATTTGTGCAAAGTAACAAAAGTTCTCAACTTACACAAATGCGTTGTTTCTTATTTGGTTTTCACTACAGCTGAAGCTGGAAACTGCAGTTCACTTGTCTCAGCAGGGGGCATTCATGTCTCTGGTCCTCAGCCTTTTAACTTTAAGAGATGCCCGGGAAGACCTTACGGAGTCATGAGGTCACTGCACAGAAGTGACTGAGAGGCTGATACATCCATCCATTTTCTATACCCACTTACTCCAGTTAGGGATCACAGGACTTTATTAGAGATGCACCAGTAAAATATGTATAAAGTATCACTACTATTGGGAATTTCATGGCATAAGCACCAAATCTTGCACAAATCTGATGTGTTGTGTTCTTACACACTGAACCCATTCCAACCACAATTCCATTGATTTAAATATATGAGGTTGACATGATGTCAAATTTTTGTTTCTTTTTATGTTTCAAACAGTGCAAGATTTGGTGCTTTTTACCATTAAACACACAATTGTTTGCTTTCTTATTACACTATAATTGTATGTTGTTATTTAGATGGTGGAAATAAAATATTCTACTGTATGTGCCAAAGAGCAAAACAGGCACAGCGGTCATCCACCATGGTTGTCTGAGGTCAGTCATATGAGTGCCTCCTCCTATAGACGCCTTTACTGTGTCAAATCTTATGCGTAATCACGTTCTCGCTGGGGAGGCCGAGATTTCGTTGTCAGTGTAAACAAGTGTTTGCGGGTGGTGGAGTGGACAAGCAACAAGCAACTTGTTTGCAACATTGCGTTGCTATGGAGGTGAGTTCAACCAAAATATGTATTGTGTTTAACTACGATATATAATTGTGAGTCTTTAATGTGAGTTTTTTAAAAAAAAAAAAAAAAGAAAAAAAAAAGTGTTGCTGCTAGGGTTGCGTGTCGAGAACCGGTTCTTTTCAGATATCCTTAAGAAATGATTTGATTCCCTTATCGGCCCTTCAGAGTGGCCGTTATTTTTGGGGGTGTTTGTCAGGAAAATGATCATTTCTCTACATTGATTACAGACCCTGCAGCGGGTCTGTATAATCAACCGTTTCTGCAGCGCGGCTTTGCTTTGAAGCTTGAACCAATGAAGCAGTGCTTCAACCTTCGATCTGCTGCTTTGTTGGTTCTTTGTTTTATTTTGCTTTATCTTAATTTTCCCCCACTAAAGCCCTAAAGAACATATGTCTGTGAGTAATATTTACCTTTTTTATGTTAAACCGACCTGTTATGGTCTTCTGAAACAGTTGATAGATGTCTTTTCTAACTTAAAAACAGGACCAATGCTAACGCGTTAGCATGTCTACGGCATTTTCAATGTTAAAGTTAGCATTAAGCTGAGCCATTATCAAGCCTCCCTCTCCAGCATGCAAAGGATTGTGGGATAATCTAAAACTGTTATATGGGGCACTACATTCTTTCTCAAAACCTGATACAACAAGCTACATATTAATGGAAGTCAGATACTCGATACGTGTGACAATATTGATACATTTGTGTGCTTAGTACTTAGATGCTTTCATAAATTATAGTGTATGGTGTTTGTGTGGAACCCAGTTTTTTAATACTTTAGTGATAATGTTTATTCTGTGCTGTATTAGTATTTTCTTGTGCACAGTCATTTTCACCTTTTTGTTGCCTTTACCCTGTCCCAAATTAACATCACAACCTACATGTTTGTTTGATAAGATTAGTAACACCAAGAGCCTTCATATTTTTCAAATTTATGTTTTTTTTTTCTAATCCCAACTGACCTGATTTCAAAGCTAAATCCCCAAACAGGCCCAGACAGAGAGAGAGAGAGTGAGATGGCAAGGTTACTGTATTTGGGTACAAATGTACACTCCGTTGCTAGTTTATCAGGTACACCTGGTGAAATGCCCTGCAGCAAATCTCCCTTCAAGAAGAAATGAAGATGCATCCTCTTAAAAATCAATACCGTGAGCCACTACTGATGATGGCTGCGTGATGCCTTATTTAGCATTTGGCTGTTTTTTTCTGAGCCCAGATGACAGTGTCTATTCAGAACAGCGCTCAAAGCACAGTTCAGTTTACTTTCTTTGGAGTCCTTTTTTTTTCAGTAGACAAAATACCAGATTCTTCATAAAGTTTTGTTTGACCATGACTGCCTCCAATCAGCTTCAGATCCCACCAGGTGCAGAATAGTGCTGTGCAATACTGCAAGATTTAGTATCTGTTCAATACCAAGTAAATACAGGGCCAGTGTTATAATTATTCTTCTCTACAAGAGTCAAGACAGACGTTAGACTACCAGAGCAAGAATTTTAGCTGAGGAAGCTTCTGTGATTTGAAGCGAAACGTCCTCACGTCAAGCAACCCAGTCCAGTCGAAGATTCAAGCTTCTCTACTGTGCATTTCTTGTCTTATCCAGAAGGATGATTAAATGCAGAAACAGACCCAGGAACCTAAAAATGTCACTTTTTCCTCTTTTATTCACCAGGATGGATATAAGTTGCAACAGTCAAAGGCTTCTGATTAACAATGATGATGTCATAAACAAGTTGCATGTGTTCCACAGGTATATACTCTCTTTAAAAGAGGTGCTGAATTGAAAAGAAAAACCTCTGAGACCTTTTGACCTGCACACATATTTAGTCTTATTGTACTGTACTGCAGGTAGAGGGCGCTGTTATTGCATCCTTGCTTTGCAGAGTGTCTGATCTTTTTAGTGCAGCAAATAACTGAAACAATACTTCACATGGTGATACAAGCACTAAATCCAGCACAAATTCTCCTTAGACATTACTCTTTTGCAAAAACCGACGGGCCACTTGAATTTTCAATAGGCAGCCATGTAGGGGTCAATTGAAGAATTACACAGGGGTTAAAATATAAAATCTCCAATCTCCAGTCATATTGAAAACTATACCACATTATTTATCTGATCATAAAGATTACAAAAAGGTATAGTTTGGACTATCTGTGACTGAATGTTTTGGAGTTATGGGGTAAAAACCTTAAGAATGGTGACAATTTCAGTTTGTACAGGGGTCAAAAGTTAAAGTTGCTCCAATTTTAGTAAAAAATGGTGCAAATTGTTGATTGAGCTACTTGGATTAATAAATGGAATAGTTTTGACTGTGTTGAGTGCTTGGTCTGTAAAGTAAAGGTCAAATAATGCTGACGTCCATTGAATTCTATGACATGTGACATATGTTACCCCATAACGTGATAACTAAGCATGATACATGGTGCAAACTATTCCTTTTTAAAACCCTATAAACTCAACCAATATTTTGCATCACCTTTGAACTTGACCCTTGTATAAACTTCTTGTTGTTTTTACCCCATAACTCTATAGAATTCAGTCATAGATAACTTTTTGGAATCTTTACAGTCAGACAAATAATGTGGTATAATTTTCAATATGACTGGAGCATTTTTATATTTTAACCACTATGTAATTCTTCAATTGACCCCTACATGGCCGCCTATTGAAAATTCAAGTGGCCCGTCATTTTTTTTTTTCAAAAGAGTAATTTCTAAGGTGTACTTTTGCAAAAATTGGTACTTGTATTACCATTTGAAGGATTCCTCTGTAAATATTCTGTTATCTGCTGCACTATTTAGATAACACTACTCTTTGAGGTTTGCTTCCCCAGTGAACAATCATTTCGTACACATCTCAAAAATCAACTGAAAGGTTCACGCAGTGTGTTCTTCAACAAAATATCTGATATCTCTATTGTTTCCTCGCTAGTCATGAATGATTCAAGATATATTCATTGACTTGGAAATGTTCATGCATGGTCATGCCTGACTTGGCTGCAAAAGTGACGTCTGCATTAAATTAATCATTTTATTTAGTTTGTTTAGTTTATAGGATGTAGGGACTGAGTGTGTCTGTAATTCCTAAATGGTTATGGTGATATTTTGTTAAACCCACTGAATGAAAGCTCAAATTCTGCACTAGAAGCACATCTTGATTGTTTCATTTGAACTCTGTTGTGGTGGTGTACACAGTACACAAACAAAACTACAGAAATTTTCACTGCCCCATTACTTACGGACCTGACTACTATTGCCAAATATTCATTCAGGACATTTTCATAGCATTACTATAATGCTAATATTGGGGTGTTTAATGCAGTTAAAGTTTTCATAATTCCAATTCTACATTCTCTACAAATGTGCATGTAGCCACTTGCAGAGCGCTTGGCTGCACATTCACCTATCGGGGTGGAGTGTGAGCGAGTCGGACCGGTTTCTGAGAGCTGCAGGTTTCTGTTGTAGGTTGTTGTTTCCGTCTCACAGGACGCTTCATCGCTAACAGACAGTTTACGATCAATACTTTGTGTTTCCATTCAATTCAAACCTGTGCTTCCTCTCAGGTTTAAATGAAATGTTCCAAAGTTCATTTCCGATTACGTATGCAGGGTCAAATCCTAACATAGGTCGCCTCAAGGTGCTACAACTGAACAAGGTTTAGACCCATCAGACCTATTGCTTGAGGATCCCCCTTGTTGTATCTAAGAAAAGCTGAGTCCCCCCCAAAAAACAAACAAACAACAACAAACAATATTAACAAACCAATAAACGAAATATAAAAATAACCTCATTCCAAATCTTTTCAGCACACATATACATTTAATCAACCCCATCTCATGTCAGTTCGTGATAGCGTCACGAAAAGTGATTTAATCTATTAGTTTGCGACGTCATCACAAAATTCTGTTTTATTGAGATGTGAGGACTATATATATATGACTGTGTGAAATTGTAAATAAAATGTTTTCGAACTTACTTTTTGTTGTTCTGTATGTTCATTTTAGAGTTTATAAAATTAATATTTTTATAAGTTTTTTAAACTTTAAGATTTAAAATACAACCTTATAGTAATATTACGTTTTCACAGTATTAACTAGATATAAAATTTGGCTCCTAATAACTTGCCCTCAGAATAATTTGTTATGATATTGTAAATTACTCCAGACTAACTTACCAGAGCACAAAATTTATCTTCCTACCACGTTAACAGTTGCGTCCACCCAGCCGTTTTCCGGTGGAGTGCACTAGTGACCTGCAGGGGGATTCGTACCCCTCTGCAGGGGGTGATGAGAAACTCCCCATCATGACCTTTCAACATGACCTCCTCTCAATGCAAAACTTAAAAATATAAATGTTTCATCTTGTAACTTACCACAGTGAGTTTTAATAACTTCACTTTTTCATTCTCTGGAGTTCTCAAAAAATCTTTGTTTCTTTTCTGCAGTGTTCACACGATATGAAAACTTCCCGAGGCCAAAAATACAACTTGTACCTTCAACATGTTATCTGTTGCATAACAAAATCTGCTTCAGTCCCAGACACGTGATTTTGTCCGTGTTCGTGATGAACTCCGCGCTCTCACGCATTGTTGTCGGTTTGTTCCGGTTCAGTACTTTTCCCTTGGTTTGGTTTCCTGTCTCACAGACATATTTCAAAGATATGAATATTCAAGCCTCTTGTGAGCATCCTGACCCCTTATTGGTCCCAAGTGTTGTGTTCATGTTGCAGATTTATATCATAACGTCTGCACCAAGGTGATCATTTCAGAACTACTGCTGATCTCAACTGCTTTAGTTCCTACAGGTTTTTCTTGTTGCTTCTCGGTGTCCCTGTTCTACTGAACCCTTCGTTGTAAATGTATTTCTGTTCATTTTTTTGTGTTTATTCACAAGCTGTCCAGAGTTGTGTTATTTCAATTCACTTCATTTCTGATTACGTATGCAGGGTCAAATCCTAATAGGTCACCTCAAGGTGCTACAACTGAACAAGGTTTAGACCCATCAGACCTATTGCTTGAGGATCCCCCTTGTTGTATCTAAGAAAGGCTGAGTTCCCCCCCAAACAAACAAACAAACAAATATTAACAAACCAATAAACAAAACATAAAATAAAATAACCTCATTCCAAATCTTTTCAGCACATATATACATTTAATCAACCCGATCTCATGTCAGTTCGTGATAGCGTCACGAAAAGTGATTTCATCTGTTAGTTTGCGACATCATCACAAAATGAGTCACATTTTCGTGGCGGTATTACAAAATGAATTTGTATAGTATCACTAAAGTTGGGGTGATATGAGGGAGGGGTGTGGTTAGAGGTAGGGTTAAAAATAGTGAACTAAACTTCACTAAGTCAAGAAAATATGATGCATTTCATGATGGTATGAGCAAAAAAAAAAAAAAAAATGTGGGACTGAGCTGCATTTAATTATACATTATTCCCACTTTTGTTTTTGGTTCATCCAAAGAAAAAAAATCTTTTTGGTTAAATTTGACTGACCAGTGTTTGTTGTTATGGCTTTTTTAAGACACTCACTTCTAATTTTGACACCATCAGAGCAGACAAACTAGGTTGAGAGCCAGGGTCAACTCAAGACCTTCTGTGATAAGCGCCCCCCCCCCCCCCCCCCGCTCCCCGATAGTTTTTAATTAAAGGAAGAAACCTCAAGCAGACCAGACTTAGGGAGGTGACCATCTGTTATGGACATACGAACAAATAAACCAAAAAGCATAAGATTAACAAATCATGCAATGACAGATTGTTGCAGCTCAACAATCACATATAGCTCCAGTGTTCCAAATTATCGTATCTCAATATTGTCATATAAATTGTCATGCAAATCATTATATACATGCTGTCCATATTCTTGAGCCGCGTAGGTGGGTAGGGAGAGTTCCCATGGGATGAAAAAGCTTTTCAACCAAACATCCCTGGTTCTCAAGCCCAGGCACCTAAGTGCCTAAGATAAGATATTTAGGTTCCCTTAGTAAACACTAGTAGAGTTCCACCTTAGATTTGGAATGTATAATAGAAGATATACCTTAATTATTTTCATATCAATATGATATGATATGACTAGATTTGACACAAAGTGCAGCAACAGTGAAAATTAAACATTCTTAAACAAAACAGTAATAATACCACAGTTATTTGCACTCATCATAAGGTTAGGATACTGTGCCCTCCAAAAGTATTGGAACACTTGGAATTTCACACATTTTAATTTGTTTATGCCATTTTAAATACAAGAAATACAAAATAAATAAAGAAAGAAATAAAGAATAAAAATTTCTAAAATTATCTTCCTCAAACTCAAACTGAAAGCAAATCTCACCCATATTGGCCTCTCTTCATTGGCTTCCTGTTAATTCTAGAATAGAATTTAAAATTCTTCTTACTTATAAGGTTTGAATAATCAGGTCCCATCTTATCTTAGGGACCTCATAGTACCATATCACCCCAATAGAGCGCTTCGCTCTCAGACTGCAGGCTTACTTGTAGTTCCTAGGGTTTGTAAGAGTAGAATGGGAGGCAGAGCCTTCAGCTTTCAGGCTCCTCTCCTGTGGAACCAGCTCCCAATTCAGATCAGGGAGACAGACACCCTCTCTACTTTAAGATTAGGCTTAAAACTTTCCTTTTGCTAAAGCTTATAGTTAGGGCTGGATCAGGTGACCCTGAACCATCCCTTAGTTATGCTGCTATAGACGTAGACTGCTGGGGGTTCCCATGATGCACTGTTTCTTTCTCTTTTTGCTCTGTATGCACCACTCTGCATTTAATCATTAGTGATCGATCTCTGCTCCCTCCACAGCATGTCTTTTTCCTGGTTCTCTCCCTCCCCAACCAGTCCCAGCAGAAGACTGCCCCCCCTGAGCCTGGTTCTGCTGGAGGTTTCTTCCTGTTAAAAGGGAGTTTTTCCTTCCCACTGTAGCCAAGTGCTTGCTCACAGGGGGTCGTTTTGACCGTTGGGGTTTTACATAATTATTGTATGGCCTTGCCTTACAATATAAAGCGCCTTGGGGCAACTGTTTGGTGTGATTTGGCGCTATATAAAAATTGATTGATTGATCTCTAAAACTTGATAAAACCTGTAAATAGTAATCAGATTTATTGCCAGTTTTCTTTAGACAAGTCGGGGGATGGAAACATGAACTTTTCCAACTCACTGAATGTGTCTTGGACTTTATTACATCAATTATGAAGAAATACAAAAGTTTCTTTCACCAAAACATCATATCTGGGCTTTCTGTCAAATTGTAGCTGAACTTTCAGGTCTTCTTTTTAAGAAACCTCCTCTACACCACTTCATCAGGAAGCTGGATTTATATTTTTAATTATTTATATCAAGTTGTAGAGATTTGCTTTCAGTTTGAGTTAAGGAAGATAATTTTAGAAAAAAATGTATTTGAAATGGAATAAACAAATTAAAATGTGTGAAATACCAAGTGTTCCAATACTTTTGAGGGCAACTGAGAAACACTGAGGAGCAGCATCTTACATCTCATATATAGTGCAGCAGATAAGAGAATATTTAGAGTGGAATCCTGCAAATGGTGATACAAACATCAAATCTGGCACAAATAATCCATAGACATTAACTCTTCTAAAAAAAAACTGATTGGCCACTTGAATTTTCAATAGGCAGCCATGTAGGGGGTCAATTGAAGAATTACACAGGGGTCTAAATTAAAAGATGCTCAAATCATATAGAAAACTACACCAGATTATTTGCCTGATCATAAAGATTCCAAAAAGGTATAGTTTGGACAATCTGTGACTGAATGTTCTGGAGTTATGAGGTAAAAGCAGCAAGAATGGTGACAAAGGTCAGTTTCAGTTTGTACAGGGTTCAAAAGTTAAAGTTGCTCCATTAATTTTGCTCCAGCTGTATTTGTGCAGAATATGATGCTTGTATCACCATTTGAAGGATTGTTTCAGTTATCTGCTGCACTAATAAGCCAACAGAACCAGCTGCTGTCTGTTAGTTTAAAGATGTGTATATAAGACAACCGGAAGTAAAGGTGAAATGCTGCTTTTAACAACCTGGACCTCATTTCTGGAATAAAATATGACCATTTACTCACTAATATAAGTTTGGTGTCATTAGAAGTCCATAGTTCAAACAACGTGTTCAGTTCAAATCTGAAGCAAACATTTTTGTTCTTCTACTAAGGTGGATTAGAACTTTTTGTGGTACACAGCACCAACTACTGGACAGGAGGAACCTAGCAGTCAATGTGACTCACTAATTTAAAAATGCAGGTCTTTCAACCAGGCGTGTGGCGCTGTGACATGTCAATCATCTGTGTCCAATCAGATTTCAGGGGAGTCCAGTGAAACCCCGGCCTCCACTCTAGCTCCACCCATGCCAGGAAGTGTTCAACATTTTACATTTCCTGTTTCACTGTGATTGAAAATTTTGCACTTCCTGTTTGAGTGTGAGCTTGCCAATGAGTTCCTGTGACATTTCATGGGCTCTCGTCTATCAATCCAGGAAGTGTTTAACACTTTGAACATTCCCAGTTTCCTGTGGATTAAGAAACTGGCACTTCCTGTTTAGGACTCCATGTACCATGAGTGAGCTTCGAGCCGCTGTGCTTCGATTCGCTTCGCTTGTAATATTTTTACAAGTGCCCCTTTAATTGAAATTGATATCAAAAGACCGCAGGGTACAAAATAGCCTCAAAACATCCATGAGTTGCAAATTTGAATAAGCACGTGTGTTTCAGGGAGGAACAATTAGCTCTTTTATTAAGGTGCATATTCATCTCAACATTTAGCTAAATATTTAGCTTGATGTTTGTAAATATTAGGCTAAATGTGTAAATACATAGCATAAACTAATCTGCTAAAGTTATAGGTTTGACAGAAATTTGATAATGTAGTATCTGCCTTTTTTTCTCCTTAATTTTTGCTCTTTATCCGTAGGTAAAAGGAAATTCTAAACTGAAATATTACTAGTGTTCCCATGTCAATGAAATCAAATGTGATTCTTTTTCTCCTTCAAATAAACCAGTTAAGTATGAAGATAAGCCTCATTTTAAACATTATTATTATTATTATTTTGTCAGTGTACATGACATTAAAAAGAGTTGCCAGCTACTGGAAAATTTTTGTAAAAACATATACAGTGAGGCAAATAAGTATTTGATCCACTGTTTTCCCAGTTTTCCCACCTACAAAGAATGGAAAGGTCTGTAATGTTTATCTCACTGCTTCTGTGAACTCTGATAGCAAGCAGGGGCGCCTGAGCTGCCTGCAGGGGGCACCAATTTTCCAATTCCACACACAGCAACAAGATTTTTTTTTTCAGTACTCGTGCCCACCGTGCCTCCCCACCAAAAATAGCACCCTGGGCGGCGGCCCATACTAAAAACCACCACTGAAGACCATTGGGTATTTGCGAAGGCTTCGCATCCATCCATCCATCTGTCTGTGCTCAGCATAAATCCAGTCTTATTACTGCCAGAGTCTTCAAATTTACAGGCAACATTCTTGGGACACAGACCTGGACAGTTCAAAGATGGCTAATCTTGATCCATTTTAAGACATATTTTCAGAGCCTAAAATGTCACATTCCGTATCAATCTGTTCAGTTTTTTTTTTTTGTTTGTTTGTTTTTTTTTTAGTAGTGGCTGTGACAGCCAATCAGAGTAGAGCTGAACCATGACGTCAGTGGCTGGTCTCTCAAAATTGCTTCATTTTGTCTGTTTATATACATGTTTCTCATATATGGGCGACATCTAGGCTTCCCTCTACTGGTGTTGGCTCTCACTGCGGGTATTGTATCACTTCCTGTTCCAGAGCACAGCGGTGTTTTGCTGTATCTGTTAGCTGTTTAATCTGCGCAGTTAGATTGATCTAGTTAACTAGATAACGATTTGTTTCACAGTGTAATCTTCAAGTGCCTTAACTAAAGCACTCCCTCTGCTGAATCACCTCTAAATTATTTACACATTATTCACTTTGTGTGTTTTAGGAATCCGCTAGCTTAGCGCAGCTACTAGCTCTTAGCCGATTTAGCATGGCGGCTTCTCCTGTCTCTCTTGCACTTTTCTGCTCTGGGTGTGAAATGTTTAGTTATTCCTCAGCCTCCTTTAGCAGTAATGGTACTTGTAATAAGTGTAGCTTATTCGTAGCTTTGGAGGCCAGGCTGGGCGAATTGGAGACTCGGCTCCGCACCGTGGAAAATTCTACAGCTAGCCAGGCCCCTGTAGTCGGTGCGGACTAAGGTAGCTTAGCCGCCGTTAGTTCCCTTCCAGCAGATCCTGAGCAGCCGGGGAAAGCAGGCCAACTGGGTGACTGTGAGGAGGAAGCGTAGTTCTAAACAGAAGCCCCGTGTACACCGCCAAACCCGTTCACATTTCTAACCGTTTTTCCCCACTCGGTGACACACCCACCAAGGATCAAACTCTGGTTATTGGCGACTGTTTTTGAGAAATGTGAAGTTAGCGACACCAGCAACCATAGTCAACTGTCTTCCGGGGGCCAGAGCAGGCGACATTGAAGAAATTTGAAACTGCTGGCTAAGGCTAAGCGTAAATTTGGTAAGATTGTAATTCACGTCGGCAGTAATGACACCCGGTTACGCCAATCGGAGGTCACTAAAATTAACATTGAATCGGTGTGTAACTTTGCAAAAACAATGTCCGACTCTGTAGTTTTCTCTGGGCCCCTCCCCAATCGGACCGGGAGTGACATGTTTAGCCGCATGTTCTCCTTGAATTGCTGGCTGTCTGAGTGGTGTCCAAAAAATGAGGTGGACTCATAGATAATTGGCAAAGCTTCTGGGGGAAAACATGGTCTTGTTAGGAGAGACGGCATCCATCCCACTTTGGATGGAGCAGCTCTCATTTCTAGAAATCTGGCCAATTTCTTAAATCCTCCAAACCGTGACTATCCAGGGTTGGGACCAGGAAGCAGAGTTGTAGTCTTACACACCTCTCTGCAGCTTCTCTCCCCCCTGCCATCCCCTTATTACCCCATCCCCGTAGAGACGGTGTCTGCTCCCAGACCACCAATAACCAGCAAAATCTATTTAAGCATAAAAATTCAAAAAGAAAAAATAATATAGCACCTTCACTGCACCACAGACTAAAACAGTTAAATGTGGTCAATTAAACATTAGGTCTCTCTCTTCTAAGTCCCTGTTAGTAAATGATATAATAATTGATCAACATATTGATTTATTCTGCCTTACAGAAACCTGGTTACAGCAGGATGAATATGTTAGTTTAAATGAGTCAACACCCCCGAGTCACACTAACTGCCAGAACGCTCGTAGCACGGGCCGAGGTGGAGGATTACCAGCAATCTTCCATTCCAGCTTATTAATTATTCAAAAACCCAGACAGAGCTTTAATTCATTTGAAAGCTTGACTCTTAGTCTTGTCCATCCAAATTGGAAGTCCCAAAAACCAGTTTTATTTGTTATTATCTATCGTCCACCTGGTCGTTACTGTGAGTTTCTCTGTGAATTTTCAGACCTTTTGTCTGACTTAGTGCTTAGCTCAGATAAGATCATTATAGTGGGCGATTTTAACATCCACACAGATGCTGAGAATGACAGCCTCAACACTGCATTTAATCTATTATTAGACTCAATTGGCTTTGCTCAAAATGTAAATGAGTCCACCCACCACTTTAATCATATCTTAGATCTTGTTCTGACTTATGGTATGGAAATTGAAGACTTAACAGTATTCCCTGAAAACTCCCTTCTGTCTGATCATTTCTTAATAACATTTACATTTACTCTGTCGGACTACCCAGCAGTGGGGAATAAGTTTCATTACACTAGAAGTCTTTCAGAAAGCGCTGTAACTAGGTTTAAGGATATGATTCCTTCATTATGTTCTCTAATGTCATATACCAACACAGTGCAGAGTAGCTACCTAAACTCTGTAAGTGAGATAGAGTATCTCGTCAGTAGTTTTACATCCTCATTGAAGACAACTTTGGATGCTGTAGCTCCTCTGAAAAAGAGAGCTTTAAATCAGAAGTGCCTGACTCCGTGCTATAACTCACAAACTCGCAGCTTAAAGCAGATAACCTGTAAGTTGGAGAGTAAATGGCGTCTCACTAATTTAGAAGATCTTCACTTAGCCTGGAAAAAAGAGTCTGTTGCTTTATAAAAAAGCCCTCCGTAAAGCTAGGACATCTTACTACTCATCACTAATTGAAGAAAATAAGAACAACCCCAGGTTTCTTTTCAGGACTGTAGCCAGGCTGACAAAGAGTCAGAGCTCTATTGAGCCGAGTATTCCTTTAACTTTAACTAGTAATGACTTCATGACTTTCTTTGCTAATAAAATTTTAACTATTAGAGAAAAAATTACTCATAACCATCCCAAAGACGTATCGTTATCTTTGGCTGCTTTCAGTGATCAATCAATCAATCAATCAACTTGTTTCTTATATAGCGCCAAATCACAACAAACAGTTGCCCCAAGGCGCTCCACATTGCAAGGCAAGGCCATACAACAATCATGAAAAACCCCAACGGTCAAAACGACCCCCTATGAGCAAGCACTTGGCCACAGTGGGAAGGAAAAACTCCCTTTTAACAGGAAGAAACCTCCAGCAGAAACCAGGCTCAGGGAGGGGCAGTCTTCTGCTGAGAGTGGTTGGGGCTGAGGGGAAAGAACCAGGAAAAAGAGATCAATCACTAATGATTAAATGCAGAGTGATGCATACGGAGCAAAAAGAGAAAGAAACAGTGCATCATGGGAACCCCCCACAGTCTACGTCTAAAGCAACATAACCAAGGGATGGTCCAGGGTCACCCGATCCAGCCCTAACTATAAGCCTTAGCGAAAAGGAAAGTTTTAAGCCTAATCTTAAAAGTAGAGAGGGTATCTGTCTCCCTGATCTGAATTGGGAGAAACCAGTGATGCCGGTATTTGGTTAGACTCTTTCTCTCCGATTGTTCTGTCTGAGTTATTTCATTAGTTACTTCCTCCAAATCATCAACATGTCTATTAGACCCCATTCCTACCAGGCTGCTCAAGGAAGCCCTACCATTAATTAATGCTTCGATCTTAAATATGATCAATCTATCTTTATTAGTTGGCTATGTACCACAGGCTTTTAAGGTGGCAGTAATTAAACCATTACTTAAAAAGCCATCACTTGACCCAGCTATCTTAGCTAATTATAGGCCAATCTCCAACCTTCCTTTTGTCTCAAAAATTCTTGAAAGGGTAGTTGTAAAACAGCTAACTGATCAACTGCAGAGGAATGGCCTATTTGAAGAGTTTCAGTCAGGTTTCAGAATTCATCATAGTACAGAAACAGCATTAGTGAAGGTTACAAATTATCTTCTTATGGCCTCAGACAGTGGACTCATCTCTGTGCTTGTCCTGTTAGACCTCAGTGCTGCTTTTGATACTGTTGACCATAAAATTTTATTACAGAGATTAGAGCATGCCATAGGTATTAAAGGCACTGCGCTGCGGTGGTTTGAATCATATTTATCTAATAGATTACAATTTGTTCATGTAAA
The DNA here is from genome assembly GCF_902500255.1 of Thalassophryne amazonica. Classification (NCBI taxonomy): domain Eukaryota; kingdom Metazoa; phylum Chordata; class Actinopteri; order Batrachoidiformes; family Batrachoididae; genus Thalassophryne; species Thalassophryne amazonica. The sequence goes on from NC_047106.1 coordinate 133,685,896, forward strand.
TGGGGAATCTTCTTCACAGACTAAGGTTAATTATGGAGTTCCACAAGATTCTGTGCTAGGACCAATTTTATTCACTTTATACATGCTTCCCTTAGGCAGTATTATTAGACGGCATTGGCTTAAATTTTCATTGTTACGCAGATGATACCCAGCTTTATCTATCCATGAAGCCAGAGGACACACACCAATTAGCTAAACTGCAGGATTGTCTTACAGACATAAAGACATGGATGACCTCTAATTTCCTGCTTTTAAACTCAGATAAAACTGAAGTTATTGTACTTGGCCCCACAAATCTTAAAAACATGGTGTCTAACCAGATCCTTACTCTGGATGGCATTACCCTGACCTCTAGTAATACTGTGAGAAATCTTGGAGTCATTTTTGATCAGGATATGTCATTCAATGCGCATATTAAACAAATATGTACGACTGCTTTTTTGTATTTGCGCAATATCTCTAAAATTACGTGGGAAGTCCTTAAAGCGACAGTATCACCTCAAAATCTCTCATCAGCCGTTAAAATTTTCACCGAAAACCAGCTTAATTTTTCGAACCGTGTCCACTTTGATGTGCCTCACAGGTTTAGAAAAAATTTTGATCAAACAAAGCGCCAGTCTCTCAGCAACTTCTCAGACAAAGGAATTCCGACGAAGGGCTGGACGACTCCTCCCACAAGCAGTGCTCACAGGCGGATGACGTCACCGACAGGCGTGGAAAAACTCACGCATGCGCACTAGGGTTCAAGCATGTCTGACGTAAAAACATATGAATGAAATCCATATAGTTTTTGAAAAAAATAAAAAGGACCTATACTTTATTGACAGCCCTCGTATATTATGTAAAAGCTAGCGAGCAATAAACGCTTCTAAAACTGAAAATGCTGTTTTTGTGACCTGATAACACAGCTGGAGTCATTTACAAGACATTTTGCAAACATGAGCATACATGCTAACTTCCTTTAACTCAAAGCTAACTTCCTATGGAGTTAAAATCGTCTCATTAATACCTGCAAATGCACAAATGGTGATCTACAAATGTTCCTTGACTTGCACAGCTTCTGCTCTTAAAACGTAAATATTGTTTTTGATTGTTTGATTGATAAAGGGGCTTTACTGAACATGTACAAATTGTACGTAAGACAATAGGATCTTAATAATTAATTAGGTAGGTAATAATAATAGAAATAAATGTCAATAAATAAATGATGAGAAGGATTTTTGTAAAATACATGTAACATGAATGAAATATTAAATTGTGAAAATAAGTTGTTCTCTTTCTGACAATATGTAATATGTGTGCAACCATTGTGTGAAGTTTTATTGAAATCCACGGAATGGTTTTTGAGGATTTTGTAAGACTCATAGACAGATGAACAGGGTGTATCCACACACATTCAAATTTTGTTTACCAAGGTCACGCCTTAGGAATCACTGTGTGTATCTGGACAATTGTAACTTCCCAACAAATTTGATAAATTTGTCTTAATTTCTTTGGAAAGTTAATTTGTTTATGACAGGTCTCATTTTTCAAGAGGTTTTAACAGAGAAAAACATGGGTTTGCAACAGATTTGCCAAATACAGGCCAATAAATGCCAAAGACCTTTCATCTGTTCTTTTCTGTCATTTCAAAATGGACAAAAGGTAACCAAAAATTTTTAAGTTGTTCAAGCACATTGTTATTATTCTGAGTCATTTTTGATACTTCTTGAGACAGGCACAAATTTGTGGTTCCAAAGTTAAGGAAAAAGTTACTTAAGGCTGCATAATGTGTTAAAGAAGTCATTGATGGAATTTTGTTGAGACAACAAAAAGCATGACTCAGTCCTTGTAACCCATGAACATTTTTCAATTGAATGCCGTAGATATCAATGTGCTCTACCAAATGGCCATTAAAGAGGTAAGGTGTTTTTTTTTGTTTTTTTTTTTTTGCATGAGTCCTAGACAGATGTACATTTGATGAGTTTCTGCCAAACAAAGAGATGTGCAGCTCTCAAGACTTAAAAAAGTTTGGAGAAATCAGAAGACGATGTTGAAACCTGCTTCATCAAAGTAAAGACAGCTGTTCCTAGCTGTTTTGACAGACTGTTTACATGACTAATCTGACTCACTGGTTAGCCCTGGGAAGTTAGTAACTGAGACCATGTGGCTACACAACAGCACAAACAACACTGACTTATGACACCACGGAGCAGGACTGCTCTGAATCACACATTTATAATATATGGATTGTTCTCATGTAACAGGTCATTGTAATGGGGACATGTAATACTGGTCAGGCTGATGTGCACAGTGAGGAGAGCAAAGATCAGATGAGCGATTTGATGAGCGGGGGCAGCACAGTGGCTTAGTGGTTAGCACTGTTGCCTCACAGCGAGGAGGTCATGGGTTCAATTCCCGCTTGTGGCCTTTCTATGTGGATTTTGCATGTTCTCCCAGTGTTTGCGTGGGTTTCCTCCGGGTGCTCCGGTTTCCTCCCACATCCAAAGACATGCGGGTTAAGTGGATTGGTATCTTTAAATTGTCTGTAGGTGTGCGAGTGGGTGTGACTGTGTTTGTCTGTTAGTGGCCCTGTGACAGACTGGCGTCCTGTCCTGGGTGTACCCCGTCTCGCGCTCTATGCCTGCTGGGATAAGCTCCAGCCCCCCACGACCCTTAATTGGACTAAGTGGTTGAAGATGAGTGTGTGTGTGTGAGTTTGTGTTGGTGTTACGGGTTCCTTTTTATTACCAAGACAAAAATTTCTGTGGTCTATGTGTTTTTAATGTGACCCACTGTGTGCACTGAGCCATCATTTACAGCATCTCTGGTCAGCAGTCAGCTGGGAAGCGGCTCACTGTGCTGTGTGCGCTGTGACGCGACTGGCCAGTCCCCATCTATCAGCATTCCATGCAAGTGTGCTCCCCCCCGGCACACCACATGTGTTGCGGAGGGGGCGAAACACACGCATGGCACATTGTGTTGAGGGGGGAGCCCACACTCTGGCAGCCACATGTGTTGATTTTTTGCAACGCCACACTCATGGGGGCACTTAGACAAATTTCACATCCAGCTCGAAAGTCATCGTCACTATTTTCATGCTAACACCGCTCGCTGCACACTTAGAAAATGTGTGGCCATTTGCGCTGCCATCCAAAGCTCCCTCCACCAACCCATCACCACCAACCGGGCCCTGTCCACCCCAGGGTATGGGCTCTGCCTCCTTTGATCGGGTCGTGGAGCCAGGAAATACGTTTATGTTGAAACACATGGAATAACTGGTTGGACAGCAAAGTGAAGCATCACAAATGTTTCTGAAAAAAAGCAGAAATTTTCCTTTTTTTGGCCATTTCTTAGAGAATATGAATAACACAAAACCTTTTTTCACTCATGGTTAGTGGTTGGGTGAAGCCATTTATTGTCAAACAACTGTGTTTACTCTTGTTAAATCAAAATGACAACAGAAACTATCCAAATTACCCTGTTCAAAGTTTACATCCATCAGAAAAAGTGTCATGTTGTCTTTACCATAAGTGTAAAGTGTAGTGTGCTTGATGATGTCCCTGTGTTGTGTGCAAAAATAAAAGCACCTCCTTGTGGCAGAGTGCAGAAAGGCAAAACCTCTGGCTTGGTCTTTGTTGTTCCACGCAGATTGCCACAATAATACAATTAATTATTTATTCCAGCCAATAGTTTCCTGGCCCCCGCCCAAAGTGTCTGATGAGCCCTTTTGGGTCATTGCAATATAAGAACAATGTCAATTGGCCCAAATTGTCTGTCTGGTATTAGGTCGCGATTTACATGATTTAACAACAATGTCAAAACGGATGACGTGATTGCTGGGCCGGTTGCTAAGCCTGTAAATTGCTGTGCTGTAATGCATTATGGGAGTTCAGGGTTTTGGGGTTTTAAGTGTGGTTATTGGGGTTCATGTTGGCTTAACAGTGTTGTTAGTATTGCTGATTTGTTGTGTTTTGTAGTTCAAATGGTTTTGTCAGTTTGGTTGAGTGCCATGTTGTTGTTACCTAAAGTGTGAACTGTGTTTGATGACTTCCGCCATTGTCTCTATGTTGCTGTGTGTAAAAATATAAGCGCCTGTGGCAGAGTGCAGAAAAGACTAAACCTCTGGCTGGGTCTTCGTTCTTCCACGCAACTCACCACAATAATATGATGAATTATTTTTTCCATTGCATTGCATCAGGTAGCTAACAGTGTTAACATGCTGAAGGCATTTCGGGGTGAGGTTCCCCAAAACTGACCTACCCAAAATAAATTGTGTTTCGTTGGGGTGGGAATAGATGGTGGTGGCTTTGAGCAGAGTTTCTCCCCATCATTTTGACATGCATTGCAGGTGTCGTATGGACAACCAGGTGTTCACTCTTCAGAAGTTTGTGGAAAAAAAAGATTTTCTTTCATATTAATGAAATTGTCAAAGGTGGATGGTACACTCAGAGGGCTTGACTAATATGAAATACTGTGAATAAAAAACGTTGACTTGCTCTTTAAGGGTCTCACTCTGTAAGGTTTATAACACACTCATTTCATGTGTTCATGCTATTTTGTCAAGTTGCTGCTTCCATGAAGTGGGAGTCTGTGTTCTCGGTCTTTTTTTCCCCCCTCTGTTATGTCACTGATTATTTTGCATCGTGTGTAACAGTTACACAGTAACACTCTCCTGCCAACAGGCGCCAAAACAAAGTTTGGCAAAATCATCTGCTTCTTACGGTTTTTTCACATATACTTTTCCCGTTTCATTAATCATCTTTAAATGACTTTTTCTTGTGAGAACAAGATGTAATAATTACATTTTACATATTTCTATGGCATAATCACATTTTGAATTAAAGCAATGTTTAATTTCCAATTAAATGTTTCCAAAATATTTCACATTCTTGTCTTAATTTCCAACCTGAGGTATTTGCTGTTTGCTTACGTGTTTTAACTTTTTATTTATTTATTTATTTTATGTATTTATTGTATTTTAGATGTAGTTATTCTTTGCACTTTTTCTTGAGAAAATCTATTCTGGGGAAACTCAAATAATTGCAGTTTTCAGTTCAGTGGGGTCTTTGTGGTTGTGTGGATTTTGTTACGGTGTGGGTTACGCTCCCTTGCAGATGGGCGCTTTTATCGCTGGCTTGGTTTCACTCACAAATAGACGACAGACTATAATGACAGCATAAGGCTCCCCTTTGAAACAGACAACACATTGTTCACTTTTTCTATTTGCATTGAAATAAAACACCTAATTTCAGTGTGCAACAGTGTGACCAACTGGCCAGACTCATACACACACACACACACACACACACACAAAACGTTTGTGTTAATTAAAGCAGGCACTGGTTCTGGTTTTCAGAGTTCATGCTGTATTTTCTCATTAACTGAGAAGCAACAATGTTGAAGAGAAACAAGCTTTAAAAAATACATAAATATAATTTGGCAGGATTTCAGTCAGAATGAACTTGTGTACTTGGATGTGTAACTTTCTTCATGAACAGCAACAATCATAATAGTTCTTTCTACAAAAGCCAAAAAGTAAAAATGAATATTTGTAATATGTAAAAAACACCTTTAATCCCCAAATATGGTCATAACAAATGTCATAAATGATAAGTCACGCGTTAAACATTATTTTATCATCTCCAAACCCAAAGTACTGAGACCAAATGTCTGGGTTTCCACGACAGTGCTGTTCACATGTTCATACATAGTCTCTTCTGGTGGCTCCGTTGACTGACATGGTCTTTACAGCTGAGTAGCTCACCCGAGGAGCCGCGGCGACGTCACCGCTGGATACGGTAGCTGCTCTTGGGGGGCAGGAGCAGCAGAGCAGGGGCTCCCCCACTGATGAGGAGGCAGGAGGCAGCCCAGCCAAAGTACAGAGCATTACCAAACTCTCTCTTTGCCGTCTCCTCCAGCATTGGGTCGTAGAAGCCCAAGACGATGGCGTTGGCTGTCCAAGACACGGCCACCAGCATCAGCAGCCCAGCCACCATGAACGTCACTCCAGCTGCCAACATGAGCCACGGCTTATTGCTGACATCCCGACTGCAGTTGGTACACTTTGCACCAGCAATGGACAGCCCAATGCCCACAATGCACAGCACCATGGAGACAATGACCAAAGCACGAGCCGCCTGCAGGTCCACCGGAAGCCCCAGCATGGATTCATGCACTTTACAGTGCATCTGTCCTGTACTCTGCACTGAACAGTTCATCCACAAGCCTTCCCAGATCACCTGGGAAATAACAATGTTCTGACCGATGTAAGCAGTTACTCGCCACATGGGCAGGCCGCAGGCAACCATCACCCCCAGCCAGCCAGCCATGGCCAGGATTATCCCAAAGATCTCTAAGCCCGCAGAGGCCATTGTTGGAGCTGAAAGTGAGCGAGTCTCTTTTCCTGGGACCCACGTTGCTCCGTGTCTGCAGGCTCAGCCCACCTGATTGGAGACAATATCGGAGCCCGTTGGCTCAAAGTCATGACTTTTAGTGAGAGAGAGAGAGAGGGGGGGAGAAACTGATTCTACCTGCTTTTTACACCAACTGAAGGTGGAGTCAGTTTCAGGCGGCATCATGTTTACTTTCAAAGTAAAACTGCATTTGGGGATACTTTAATATTTTTGTAGCTTTCTGCACATCAACTATCACAGTCACGTGGAAGAACTGAGGGAAACCTGAGAAGTTCATTTTTGATGTGGTTTAAGCAAGTTTCTTTCAAAGTTTAGATGACAGTAACACAACAGAAAGTACATGTTCTGTATGATATTGTTGATTTAAGTCAAAAGAGCATTGACATGAAAGCATTTGTTGACTTATATCTGCAACTGCAGTATCTGTGGACTAGCATCTGCTCTATTTTGGATTCCATAAAGTCTCGGCGTATTTGAACCTGGATGAAAACTGCTAAATCACCTTCTGAATGAAATATGTGTGGAAGAAAAAAAAAAAAACAGCAACAATGACAGGCCTTGTTTTTGTAATAACCAAGAACATAAAACCTACTGGTTTCATGTTAGCAGGCCATGTTGTCAGCAGGAATGTCTGAGATTTTATGAAAATGGAATAAATCAAAAATGGAAAAAAATAAATCATCTATTTTCTCATATACAATGTTCATGACTGCAAGGGTAAGAATATTTATGTGTGTTGAAGGACTGAACATTCTATTCAGGTCTGCTATGCCTCATTGAGTAGAACATTTCATTCAACAAGGCATCATCTTTCAAGGAATGACAATATTTACATATTAACATTCATTATTTGTTCTATATGACACTTAAATAGATCCCAATCACTTGAAATTTGACTTGAAATTAGAGTGGTGTTTCTTTAATGACACGGAAACCGAGGGCAGGGGGCAGAGGAGGTTCTGTGTACAACCAGTAGGTCACTCCGGGTGGTTCCTGATAGAGCGACACAGCCTCTGAGGACCCCAGTGGTATGTATGGAAACACATCTACCTTCCTGAATCCACTGAATATGAGGTACAGCTGCTAAAGATGACCACATGAACACTGCTGCGACTGGATTTAGCTTCCTTGTATCATGGAAGCATTTTTTTTTTTTACGAAAACCTAATGGAGCCGTGCAATAAAGGAAAATGTCTGAGAGAAATATGCACAATGAATGAATTGGTGACAAAGGTCAATTTCGGTTTGTACAGGGGTCAAAAGATAAAGTTGCTCCAATTTTGGTAAAAAATTATGCAAATTATTGTGTCACCATTCTTGCTGTTTTTACCCCATAACTCCATAATATTCAGCCACAGATGGTCCAAACTTTACTTTTTTGGAAACTTTGTGATCAGACAAATAATGCGGTGTAGTTTTCAATATGATTGGAGCATTTAAAAATTTTTACCCATGTGTAATTCTTCCATTGACCCCGATCTGGCTGCCTATTGAACATTTAGGTGACTAACGTGCTTTTACTATACAAATAATGGATGGTAAGGAGTCCAACTTAGAGAAATATTGGATGAAGAAAAGTTATATTGGACGACTTGCCATCCATCAATTGTTATGTTCTCCACCCCCCTCCCAAATTAAGCAAACAACAAAGAGTCAAGTAAATTAGATCAATTAATTTTGTTGTGAACAGCATATGATTGATTCTGAATGCGATGAATGCTTCTAAAACGTCAGTAGCATGCTTGTCTACCTTCTTAGTGTTTTTGGCATCCTTGGAGTTCAATATTTCCACCAGTTCCTCCTCTGTGAACTCAGCAAACGTCGCTAGCAGACGGTTTTCTGCTGTTGTTGACATGTTTGTTGCCATTTTTTCAGCCAGCGTCTGTCAGCAAGTTCCTGACTTCCGCTACGTCATTAGTGATGTCATCTCATGAATAATTGTATGCCACGCTCTGATTGGCTAGCTGTTGGCAGTAAGCTCTAACGCTATCGGTCAGTGGGAACCGATCCAATATAACTTTTGGTCCTAGCCTTTTTGGATCCCTTTGGATCCAACATAACTTTCTGGCGCCAAGCATGCCAAAATACAGGTAAATGATGGACAGAATTTGTGCCATATTTGGTACTTGTTTCACCATTTGAAAGATTCCCCTGTAAATATTCTGTTATCTGCTTCTCTACTGAGTGAGGAGTTGTACAGTTTGATCACCTGAGGGACAAAGGAGTTTTTCAGTCTGTTGGTCCTGCACTTGGGAAGGAGCAGTCTGTGACTGAAGAGGCTCCTCTGGTTACTGATGATGGTGTGCAGAGGGTGACTGGCATTGTCCATAATGTACAACAGTTTGTCCAGTGTTCTCTTATCTGCACCATCAACAGAGTCCCAGCTTCATGCCAACCACAGAGCCAGCCCGCCTGATCAGTTTGTCCAGCCTGGATGTGTCCTTCTTGGATGTTCTGCCTCCCCCAGCACACCACAGTGTAAAAGAGGATGCTGGCTACTACAGACACAGACTGGCAGAACATCCACAGGAGTTTCCTGCAGATGTTATATGACCACAGCCTCCTCAGAAAGTCCAGCCTGCTCTGTACCTGACCTGTACAGGTGGTTGGTGTGGGTTGTCCAGATGAAATACACCACAGCAGACGTCAAACATAAATACACACTGGGATTTAATGGAAGGTCTCCAGGGTAGGTAATCCTTAAATACTGCCTTTGCATGGGATCATTATTTAGAATGCGGAAAGGAAAAGACCAAACTTTGTTAACATTTGTGCAAAGTAACAAAAGTTCTCAACTTACACAAATGCGTTGTTTCTTATTTGGTTTTCACTACAGCTGAAGCTGGAAACTGCAGTTCACTTGTCTCAGCAGGGGCATTCATGTCTCTGGTCCTCAGCCTTTAACTTTAAGAGATGCCCGGGAAGACCTTACGGAGTCATGAGGTCACTGCACAGAAGTGACTGAGAGGCTGATACATCCATCCATTTTCTATACCCACTTACTCCAGTTAGGGATCACAGGACTTTATTAGAGATGCACCAGTAAAATATGTATAAAGTATCACTACTATTGGGAATTTCATGGCATAAGCACCAAATCTTGCACAAATCTGATGTGTTGTGTTCTTACACACTGAACCCATTCCAACCACAATTCCATTGATTTAAATATATGAGGTTGACATGATGTCAAATTTTTGTTTCTTTTTATGTTTCAAACAGTGCAAGATTTGGTGCTTTTTACCATTAAACACACAATTGTTTGCTTTCTTATTACACTATAATTGTATGTTGTTATTTAGATGGTGGAAATAAAATATTCTACTGTATGTGCCAAAGAGCAAAACAGGCACAGCGGTCATCCACCATGGTTGTCTGAGGTCAGTCATATGAGTGCCTCCTCCTATAGACGCCTTTACTGTGTCAAATCTTATGCGTAATCACGTTCTCGCTGGGGAGGCCGAGATTTCGTTGTCAGTGTAAACAAGTGTTTGCGGGTGGTGGAGTGGACAAGCAACAAGCAACTTGTTTGCAACATTGCGTTGCTATGGAGGTGAGTTCAACCAAAATATGTATTGTGTTTAACTACGATATATAATTGTGAGTCTTTAATGTGAGTTTTATTAAAAAAAAAAAAAAAAGAAAAAAAAAAGAGTGTTGCTGCTAGGGTTGCGTGTCGAGAACCGGTTCTTTTCAGATATCCTTAAGAAATGATTTGATTCCCTTATCGGCCCTTCAGAGTGGCCGTTATTTTTGGGGGTGTTTGTCAGGAAAATGATCATTTCTCTACATTGATTACAGACCCTGCAGCGGGTCTGTATAATCAACCGTTTCTGCAGCGCGGCTTTGCTTTGAAGCTTGAACCAATGAAGCAGTGCTTCAACCTTCGATCTGCTGCTTTGTTGGTTCTTTGTTTTATTTTGCTTTATCTTAATTTTCCCCCACTAAAGCCCTAAAGAACATATGTCTGTGAGTAATATTACCTTTTTTATGTTAAACCGACCTGTTATGGTCTTCTGAAACAGTTGATAGATGTCTTTTCTAACTTAAAAACAGGACCAATGCTAACGCGTTAGCATGTCTACGGCATTTTCAATGTTAAAGTTAGCATTAAGCTGAGCCATTATCAAGCCTCCCTCTCCAGCATGCAAAGGATTGTGGGATAATCTAAAACTGTTATATGGGGCACTACATTCTTTCTCAAAACCTGATACAACAAGCTACATATTAATGGAAGTCAGATACTCGATACGTGTGACAATATTGATACATTTGTGTGCTTAGTACTTAGATGCTTTCATAAATTATAGTGTATGGTGTTTGTGTGGAACCCAGTTTTTTAATACTTTAGTGATAATGTTTATTCTGTGCTGTATTAGTATTTTCTTGTGCACAGTCATTTTCACCTTTTTGTTGCCTTTACCCTGTCCCAAATTAACATCACAACCTACATGTTTGTTTGATAAGATTAGTAACACCAAGAGCCTTCATATTTTTCAAATTTATGTTTTTTTTTTCTAATCCCAACTGACCTGATTTCAAAGCTAAATCCCCAAACAGGCCCAGACAGAGAGAGAGAGAGTGAGATGGCAAGGTTACTGTATTTGGGTACAAATGTACACTCCGTTGCTAGTTTATCAGGTACACCTGGTGAAATGCCCTGCAGCAAATCTCCCTTCAAGAAGAAATGAAGATGCATCCTCTTAAAAATCAATACCGTGAGCCACTACTGATGATGGCTGCGTGATGCCTTATTTAGCATTTGGCTGTTTTTTCTGAGCCCAGATGACAGTGTCTATTCAGAACAGCGCTCAAAGCACAGTTCAGTTTACTTTCTTTGGAGTCCTTTTTTTTCAGTAGACAAAATACCAGATTCTTCATAAAGTTTGTTTGACCATGACTGCCTCCAATCAGCTTCAGATCCCACCAGGTGCAGAATAGTGCTGTGCAATACTGCAAGATTTAGTATCTGTTCAATACCAAGTAAATACAGGGCCAGTGTTATAATTATTCTTCTCTACAAGAGTCAAGACAGACGTTAGACTACCAGAGCAAGAATTTTAGCTGAGGAAGCTTCTGTGATTTGAAGCGAAACGTCCTCACGTCAAGCAACCCAGTCCAGTCGAAGATTCAAGCTTCTCTACTGTGCATTTCTTGTCTTATCCAGAAGGATGATTAAATGCAGAAACAGACCCAGGAACCTAAAAATGTCACTTTTTCCTCTTTATTCACCAGGATGGATATAAGTTGCAACAGTCAAAGGCTTCTGATTAACAATGATGATGTCATAAACAAGTTGCATGTGTTCCACAGGTATATACTCTCTTTAAAAGAGGTGCTGAATTGAAAAAGAAAAACCTCTGAGACCTTTTGACCTGCACACATATTTAGTCTTATTGTACTGTACTGCAGGTAGAGGGCGCTGTTATTGCATCCTTGCTTTGCAGAGTGTCTGATCTTTTTAGTGCAGCAAATAACTGAAACAATACTTCACATGGTGATACAAGCACTAAATCCAGCACAAATTCTCCTTAGACATTACTCTTTTGCAAAAACCGACGGGCCACTTGAATTTTCAATAGGCAGCCATGTAGGGGTCAATTGAAGAATTACACAGGGGTTAAAATATAAAATCTCCAATCTCCAGTCATATTGAAAACTATACCACATTATTTATCTGATCATAAAGATTACAAAAAGGTATAGTTTGGACTATCTGTGACTGAATGTTTTGGAGTTATGGGGTAAAAACCTTAAGAATGGTGACAATTTCAGTTTGTACAGGGGTCAAAAGTTAAAGTTGCTCCAATTTTAGTAAAAAATGGTGCAAATTGTTGATTGAGCTACTTGGATTAATAAATGGAATAGTTTTGACTGTGTTGAGTGCTTGGTCTGTAAAGTAAAGGTCAAATAATGCTGACGTCCATTGAATTCTATGACATGTGACATATGTTACCCCATAACGTGATAACTAAGCATGATACATGGTGCAAACTATTCCTTTTTAAAACCCTATAAACTCAACCAATATTTTGCATCACCTTTGAACTTGACCCTTGTATAAACTTCTTGTTGTTTTTACCCCATAACTCTATAGAATTCAGTCATAGATAACTTTTTGGAATCTTTACAGTCAGACAAATAATGTGGTATAATTTTCAATATGACTGGAGCATTTTTATATTTTAACCACTATGTAATTCTTCAATTGACCCCTACATGGCCGCCTATTGAAAATTCAAGTGGCCCGTCATTTTTTTTTTTTCAAAAGAGTAATTTCTAAGGTGTACTTTTGCAAAAATTGGTACTTGTATTACCATTTGAAGGATTCCTCTGTAAATATTCTGTTATCTGCTGCACTATTTAGATAACACTACTCTTTGAGGTTTGCTTCCCCAGTGAACAATCATTTCGTACACATCTCAAAAATCAACTGAAAGGTTCACGCAGTGTGTTCTTCAACAAAATATCTGATATCTCTATTGTTTCCTCGCTAGTCATGAATGATTCAAGATATATTCATTGACTTGGAAATGTTCATGCATGGTCATGCCTGACTTGGCTGCAAAAGTGACGTCTGCATTAAATTAATCATTTTATTTAGTTTGTTTAGTTTATAGGATGTAGGGACTGAGTGTGTCTGTAATTCCTAAATGGTTATGGTGATATTTTGTTAAACCCACTGAATGAAAGCTCAAATTCTGCACTAGAAGCACATCTTGATTGTTTCATTTGAACTCTGTTGTGGTGGTGTACACAGTACACAAACAAAACTACAGAAATTTTCACTGCCCCATTACTTACGGACCTGACTACTATTGCCAAATATTCATTCAGGACATTTTCATAGCATTACTATAATGCTAATATTGGGGTGTTTAATGCAGTTAAAGTTTTCATAATTCCAATTCTACATTCTCTACAAATGTGCATGTAGCCACTTGCAGAGCGCTTGGCTGCACATTCACCTATCGGGGTGGAGTGTGAGCGAGTCGGACCGGTTTCTGAGAGCTGCAGGTTTCTGTTGTAGGTTGTTGTTTCCGTCTCACAGGACGCTTCATCGCTAACAGACAGTTTACGATCAATACTTTGTGTTTCCATTCAATTCAAACCTGTGCTTCCTCTCAGGTTTAAATGAAATGTTCCAAAGTTCATTTCCGATTACGTATGCAGGGTCAAATCCTAACATAGGTCGCCTCAAGGTGCTACAACTGAACAAGGTTTAGACCCATCAGACCTATTGCTTGAGGATCCCCCTTGTTGTATCTAAGAAAAGCTGAGTCCCCCCCAAAAAACAAACAAACAAACAAACAAACAAATATTAACAAACCAATAAATGAAATATAAAATAAAATAACCTCATTCCAAATCTTTTCAGCACACATATACATTTAATCAACCCCATCTCATGTCAGTTCGTGATAGCGTCACGAAAAGTGATTTAATCTATTAGTTTGCGACGTCATCACAAAATTCTGTTTTATTGAGATGTGAGGACTATATATATATATGACTGTGTGAAATTGTAAATAAAATGTTTTCGAACTTACTTTTTGTTGTTCTGTATGTTCATTTTAGAGTTTATAAAATTAAATATTTTTATAAGTTTTAAACTTTAAGATTTAAAATACAACCTTATAGTAATATTACATGTTTCACAGTATTAACTAGATATAAAATTTGGCTCCTAATAACTTGCCCTCAGAATAATTTGTTATGATATTGTAAATTACTCCAGACTAACTTACCAGAGCACAAAATTTATCTTCCTACCACGTTAACAGTTGCGTCCACCCAGCCGTTTTCCGGTGGAGTGCACTAGTGACCTGCAGGGGGATTCGTACCCCTCTGCAGGGGGTGATGAGAAACTCCCCATCATGACCTTTCAACATGACCTCCTCTCAATGCAAAAACTTAAAAATATAAATGTTTCATCTTGTAACTTACCACAGTGAGTTTTAATAACTTCACTTTTTCATTCTCTGGAGTTCTCAAAAAATCTTTGTTTCTTTTCTGCAGTGTTCACACGATATGAAAACTTCCCGAGGCCAAAAATACAACTTGTACCTTCAACATGTTATCTGTTGCATAACAAAATCTGCTTCAGTCCCAGACACGTGATTTTGTCCGTGTTCGTGATGAACTCCGGCGCTCTCACGCATTGTTGTCGGTTTGTTCCGGTTCAGTACTTTTCCCTTGGTTTGGTTTCCTGTCTCACAGACATATTTCAAAGATATGAATATTCAAGCCTCTTGTGAGCATCCTGACCCCTTATTGGTCCCAAGTGTTGTGTTCATGTTGCAGATTTATATCATAACGTCTGCACCAAGGTGATCATTTCAGAACTACTGCTGATCTCAACTGCTTTAGTTCCTACAGGTTTTTCTTGTTGCTTCTCGGTGTCCCTGTTCTACTGAACCCTTCGTTGTAAATGTATTTCTGTTCATTTTTTTGTGTTTATTCACAAGCTGTCCAGAGTTGTGTTATTTCAATTCACTTCATTTCTGATTACGTATGCAGGGTCAAATCCTAACATAGGTCACCTCAAGGTGCTACAACTGAACAAGGTTTAGACCCATCAGACCTATTGCTTGAGGATCCCCCTTGTTGTATCTAAGAAAGGCTGAGTTCCCCCCCAAACAAACAAACAAACAAATATTAACAAACCAATAAACAAAACATAAAATAAAATAACCTCATTCCAAATCTTTTCAGCACATATATACATTTAATCAACCCGATCTCATGTCAGTTCGTGATAGCGTCACGAAAAGTGATTTCATCTGTTAGTTTGCGACATCATCACAAAATGAGTCACATTTTCGTGGCGGTATTACAAAATGAATTTGTGATAGTATCACTAAAGTTGGGGTGATATGAGGGAGGGGGTTGTGGTTAGAGGTAGGGTTAAAAATAGTGAACTAAACTTCACTAAGTCAAGAAAATATGATGCATTTCATGATGGTATGAGCAAAAAAAAAAAAAAAAAAATGTGGGACTGAGCTGCATTTAATTATACATTATTCCCACTTTTGTTTTTGGTTCATCCAAAGAAAAAAAAATCTTTTTGGTTAAATTTGACTGACCAGTGTTTGTTGTTATGGCTTTATTTAAGACACTCACTTCTAATTTTGACACCATCAGAGCAGACAAACTAGGTTGAGAGCCAGGGGTCAACTCAAGACCTTCTGTGATAAGCGCCCCCCCCCCCCCCCCGCTCCCCGATAGTTTTTAATTAAAGGAAGAAACCTCAAGCAGACCAGACTTAGGGAGGTGACCATCTGTTATGGACATACGAACAAATAAACCAAAAAGCATAAGATTAACAAATCATGCAATGACAGAATTGTTGCAGCTCAACAATCACATATAGTCCAGTGTTCATACTGATGGAACAGTTGAAAGGGCAACAGAAAGGTGAAGATTCTAGTCTCAGAGAAATGGACCTGCACCTGCCGCGATGGGTTTGCACAGCACACACTTTGTCTTTCAGGTGCTTGTGAGCACAAATAGTTGTAGCAACAGGTGTAGGAGGCGTTGGAGGCAGGGACGACATTACACGATTTGCACACGATTCCTGTGTCATGCGCACTAAGTGTGCACTTCGTCCAAACTTTGCACAATGTGTGAAGGGGCCCTTAATCATGCATTAATCCTTCAGACAGATTATTCCAGGTGTTTGTCATAAAATAATAACTAGAGCACTGCGCTAAAAAATATATAAAAGTTTGGGCACCCCTGATGATTTCCATGATTTTCCTTTATAAATCATTGGTTGTTTGGATCAGCAATTTCAGTTAAATATATCATATATCAGACAACCACAGTGATATTTGAGAAGTGAAAAGAAGTTTATAGGATTTCCAGAAAAAATACATCAATAGTTAATAGATAAACACTTCCTATAGCTTCCACTGAGAGTCTATATATATATAAATAAAAACTGAGAACAGAAATGAATAAAGTGAAAAATGACACTGAACACTGAAGGTTTTCTTTTTCGTCATCTTTGAGGAAGCTGTCAGGTTTTTGTTTGTATCATGTGATAATGTGTCACACCCGACAAACACGTATGACTCAGTGAAGATAACACGACATGCACTGAAACTATGACCACAGTGGAACGGCCTCGGGGCATGCAGTGATGACATCACACGCTAAAAACAGACACAGCCCACGTACACGGACTCATACGCACGTGATACCTGAAACCTAAACAATCCAAACAGTGTAACTATGGGCATTTCTTGGTTACATCATTGATTTTATTTACACAAAAACCATGTCTGATGGATTGGTTGGTTTTGGCTAAAAAACAACAACAACAAAAAAAAACGCAGCATCATTTTAAGAGCTTTTAATATTTAAATGCTACAGTTAAAGCAAAACCCATGTGAGAAAGGAGGACATTAATAGAGAAGACATCATTTTATAAGTGAAACTTCAGCCTATATTTGGTGGCTTCCCTCACTAAGTTCTTTTTTGCATTGTCACTCAGTTTTTTCAAACTGCTTACTCCAGACAGATTTACATACAGTACCATGGTATACTATGTATTTCTTAATGATTCATGTAAATATAGTCGAAGGCCTACCTCGCAACTTGCTGTACATGTTTTGGACAAGCACGCATCACAGGGTTTGGTAGCTCACAGCCGGGATGCAGGAATCCGCGGGAAGGTTTGGGAAAGAGTATGGACATAGTACTTATAAAGGACAGGTTGCATGCCTGACTTGCATGAGGCGTGGGGAACAGTGCATCGTTAGCCCATGCAAAGCTTATTTCTGATGCATGTGATCAGTATATGTGTGCAACCAGTTTCATAAGCCAGGCGTACAGGCCGCACTTGTGACTTACATGATTAGCATGGTAGCTTGTGCCTGTCCTCAGCTTCTATCATCTGCCTATGGAGGTCCAACACCCTCAGTCATGTACCGGTATGGCGAAAGTCATCTTCTTCCCTTCTACAATGCGACACGCTATAGGATCTCCCCAATATATATAGTGGGAGTCTTGCCACTTGTGTCGCATGCACTACATGCACGACACACATAGGGGTGGAAAGTGAGATTTACTCCTCTTTTGCGGGCCGCACAAATCGCAAGTGTGGAGTATTTGTAGTACTTCTGAGGCATGTCACTCGTACAATGACCATGTGTCACTCGTGCATCTTACTATCATCGCATAGCCCCTACTAGCCGCGCTCCTGACTTGCTTCAGGTGTACAAAAGGAGTACGGGTCTGGTATGTACTGTAAGCATTCTTGATTTTTTTTTTTTTGTGAGACCCGTAGAATTTGCATGTGCAGGACCAAACCTCTCCGCAGCCAGTCTGCGACTCTCTACAGCAATGAAAACACAAATAACATGCAAGTCTCAAGCAAGCTTTTGCCATATTTTTGCCGGTAATGGTACGTATGGCAGGTTGTGAGTTTTACATATGACATATTCAGTGATTAGAAATGTTCACGTATCCATCCCCTGACTTGTCCAAAGAAAATCAGTTATGAAGATTTACTATGAATTCAGTTACCCATGTGCCAATTTTATATTTTTAGCTGTAGGTAACTTTTTTTTTTTTTTCTTCTAAAATACACTTTTTTTCTGCATGAATCCATACATCTGTTATTCATGGCTATGACAGAAATGTCAAAAAACACAAAATAAAACAAAACAAAATAAAACAAAACTGATTTCTCATCCAGTCATTATAAGATTATTATAATCTTAATTATAATAATCTGAATCATTATAAGATTAACATTATAAGATTAACTTTTTAAAGTTAAAAAGTCTTATTTTTGCAATGCACAGCTACTCAAACAACAAAATATATGGCATCAAAACCACGGTTAAAACTTTGCATTGAATGACGATCAAGGATTCTCAAGATTTCATTGAACTAGTAGTCAGTGCCGACACGCCCAAAAGCTGTGGCTCGTCCTAACTGCACCTTAACTACTATGACTGTGTTGATCTTTTTGAATAACCCCTCATATTCAAGCAGTGATTCTTGTTGAACTTGGCAGATGTATGTTTTGTAACTGTATGCACGTATTTCCTGTACACTCTGAAAGGCCACTGTGTTCCAGACATGCGGTGCTTGTGTTTGCTCTCCAGGCTGAGCTGGTAAACACATTTTGTGCTTGGTTTCTGTGCATCATGACCCAGCCAGTTTGACTGATGGGTTGGACTCCTTAATGAGGGCAAAAGACGACAGTTACTGTGAAGTCTGGGCTTGTCTACCAAATACCTGCTGACACACAAATGTCAGAGTTAAGTGTTGTACCTGTTTGAACCACAGAGCTGCTGTTCTTTCTCCAAGGAATCATAATTGAATTAATGGCAAAAAAATGTATTTGCAACATCAAAGGCTAAGAATTCCCTTTATCGCAGTTCTAAATAGTCACATTAATGCACATATCCTGCTTTGACTGATGCAGTGATTTCAGAGGTTCAGAAAGCAGCTGCAAACACATCTCATATTTTGTTTGTGAATTTAAGACTGAAACTTTTTTTTTAGTCCCATCAGTGGTTTAACTTGTGACCTGAGCTCTGAATCCGCTCGTCTCTCCTCAGTCTTAATTGCTGAAATTCCTCTCTACCTCCTTCTGTGTGGAACCCAATCCCCAAATCCAGGCCCAAGTGGCTTTAATGAACGTATGTTGGATTGGATAAAATAGAGCCATTATAATCCCAAAGGCACTTTTTGGCTCTTAAACACTGCTTCCATTCATTTCTGAAAAGATCTGATTTTCTCTCTACGGCTCTTCGCCCCCTATCACGATTCACTTGTTTTTTTTTTTTAAACCAGGACTCCTTTGGCTTTGTGTTCTCCGTGTGCCCAACATCTCCCTGATGTCTTGTCACCGGTGTGGAAAACTGTCCTTAAACCAAGTCGGATCACTGTCCAGAACCTCGCACATTTCCGTCGGAGAAAGCTGTCAAGATATCTTTGTAAGGTCAGATTTCATCTGTTTTGTTAATACGCAATAAATGTATTTTTGCTCATTCTCATATCTTGTAATCTGATGGTGTTTTTTGTTGTTGTTTTTTGTTGTTTTGTTTTGTTGTTGTTGTTGTTGTTGTTTTTACAACTGGGTGAATAAGTTGTGTTGCTCTCGATTTTTAATTCCCACTATATCTTTAAAAATATGAAACATGTTGGATGTTGGCTATACAAACGTGCGCCGCTGTGTGCACAGGTCCGTTTATGTCAGGTTGAATATGCAGTTTATTTGGCTACAAATTAAAGTTACTAACTTGGCCTTACCGACAGTTTAATCTCCTCTAAAATCCTACTTTGTCAAAGTCAGTTTTATGAAGAGCAGATTTACACTATTTTTAGAGCATTTTGTAAATTTTTCAGTCAAATTTATTTGACTGTAAATGTCTGTAAAAAAAAATGCTCAAACTCTGAAGAAGAGGATAAGAAGGAGGATGTATTAACATCTGAAACATATTTTTATGTGCTCAAACTTTCAAGAACACATACGACTTTTTCATTTTTGGTTTGTGATTTGGACACATTTCAGCAGATGTGAGAAAAAGACAAGTTTGTGTTTTGAAGTTTTGCTCAAAGACATGAAATTCAACAGTGAAGGAGATCAAACAGTAAAGATCAAAGATTAACAGGCAACTTGGCAAATAATTAAAACACAAAAATTCCTCACGTTTGTCAAACATTTATTTCATCATTGCTTTGGGAAAAGAAGAAAATGCATCATTTAGTTCTGTGAAATATTTTATGAACAAAAATAATAATAAATAAAGAAACCTTTAAACTAAGGAATAACAGGCAACAGCATATTTCGGAAGGCGTGGCTGATGATTTTTTTCTAAGTATTTTTGTTGTCTGCACCTGTGACTCACATGCTGGTTCTTCCACCTTTAACTTTCATGAGCCTAAAACCTACATGATGACACATCCTCACCTGGGAGTGTGTGTGTGTGTGTGGGTGGGGGGGGGGGGGGGGGGGGGGGGGAGCATCACGTCACAGCTTTGTGCGACAATGTATGTGTGCACAAAGCCCTTCCCATGTCAAGCGTATAAAAGTCCCACTCCAGTCTTACCCACACATTGACTCTTGAGGATCTTTCAGGCAAGACTTTACTGATATCCAAAGACAACTCTTTTTACGACCGTGCAAGAACGTTTCTGAGGAGACATGGTGGCAGCTGGCCTTCAGATTATGGGCATTGCCCTGTGCATTTTCGGCTGGATTGGGGCTATCATTGCCTGTGCCCTGCCCATGTGGAAGGTGACGGCCTTTGTCGGACAGAACATCGTGACCGCTCAGACGACGTGGGAGGGCATCTGGATGAGCTGCGTGGTCCAAAGCACGGGCCAGATGCAGTGTAAAGTTTATGATTCCATGTTGGCCCTCGACCAGGACCTCCAGGCTGCCCGTGCCCTCCTCATCATCTGCATCCTCATTTCCATCATTGGCATCATCCTAGCCATAGCAGGAGGTAAATGCACCAACTGTGTGGAGGATGAGGTCTCCAAAGCCAAGATCTGTGTGGCAGCTGGAGCAGTCTTCATCATTGCCGGGATTTTGTGCCTCATCCCTGTGTCCTGGACGGCTAACACCATCATCAGCAACTTCTACAATCCACTGTTGGCTGGTTCTCAGAAGAGAGAGCTGGGAGCTGCTCTCTTCATTGGTTGGGGAGCTGCTGCGCTCCTCATCATCGGTGGTGGACTTCTCTGTGCCAACTGTCCTCCCAAGGATAACTACTCTGCCAAATACTCAGCCCCCCGTTCATCCGCACCAAAGGGCTACGTTTGAGAACACCAAGAGACTCAAAAATAGACTCAAATGGCATTTTGGTCCATATGTTTTTCATTTATATTGTCACAAAACGTGTGATGTCGGTTTTAATTTGTGTGTAAAGTACGGTTTGACACTTTCATGTGGAGCTTTGGCACGTCAGGATGTCAAAATGAAGCTATGAGACATGAACCACACCCAACCAATGGTTTATTACAGACAGCATTCCAAAACTCTGTCACAGGAGAGAATGGTTTATGTGCTGTAAAAATATGTGCTTGTTTTGTGCATGCTAATTTTGTGCATTTTTTTTATTTTTTATCAATTTGTACCTTTTTATATTCTGTTTTATTGAGATGTGAGGACTATATATGACTGTGTGAAATTGTAAATAAAATGTTTTCGAACTTACTTTTGTTGTTCTGTATGTTCATTTTAGAGTTTATAAAATTAAATATTTTTATAAGTTTTAAACTTTAAGATTTAAAATACATGTTTCACAGTATTAACTAGATATAAAATTTGGCTCCTAATAACTTGCCCTCAGAATAATTTATGATATTGTAAATTACTCCAGACTAACTTACCAGAGCACATAATTTCTCTTACTACCACGTTAACAGTTGCGTCCACCCAGCCGTTTTCCAGTGGAGTGCACTGGTGACCTGCAGGGGGATTCACACCCCTCTGCAGGGGGTGATGAGAAACTCCCCATCATGACCTTTCAACATGACCTCCTCTCAATGCAAAAACTTAAAAATATAAATGTTTCATCTTGTAACTTACCACAGTGAGTTTTAATAACTTCACTTTTTCATTCTCTGGAGTTTTGAGATTCAGAAGTTTGGCAGTTTTCTTTAATGTTTGAAACTGTTTAGGGAAATTTCTTTCAGGAGATTAAGCTGTCAGGTCTTGGTCCTGACATGCTCGCTCTGAGTTATTACTTGTGCAACACTGCCTCTTGCTGTACAAAAACGTAGCACGATGTATCACACCCTGTTGTATCTCTTATGTCCCAATCGGCAACAAATCAAAACTGAGCTGTTACGTTGTGTTTGTCACATCACATCATACGTATTTATTAGTGGGTGGCAAATATTTTAATTTTAAACTGACAAGAGGGTGCAACACCCACGCATTCCATGTTTGACACAGAGTGATGCAAATGAATTCTTTGTGATTCAGTGGTACCATAATAACCTGTTTCCCAACCTGGGATCTGGGCCTCTCTTTTATCGAGGGCCTCAGGGTTTGTCTGCTCTGGGGTTGTCAAAATGAAAACTTTGTCTATTATATGAAGTCATAATAACACACTTAACCCCCAATCAAAGCTAATTAAAATATAATTTTTTGGGGGATGAACCAAAGAGAGAAGGGGGAAAACCTATCATGTATATTTTTATTTATTTATTGGGGGAAAATTGTAACACATCACTTTATTCCTTTTTGGGGGCATTCAATTGCACTGGGGGGGCTCGCCCTTTCTTGGGTACAAGTGTGTGTGTGTGTGTGTGTGTGTGTGTGTGTGTGTGTGTGTGTGTGTGTGTGTGTGTGTGTGTGTGTGTGTGTGTGTGTGTGTGTGTGTGTGTGTGTGTATGTGTGTGTGTTGGGGGGCTCAAAAGAAAAATGATTGGAAACCACTGCGCATTATGCAATTCCTCAGTCAACCGTTAACTCCGCAACACAGATGCGGATCAAACTTGCACTCTAAAAATGAACCGCTGTGTCAACAAGAGAACATGATGTAATAATTTGCATCGATTTTTTTTTTAAGTTATTTCAACTCAATTAGAGAAGTCTTGAAGAGACGTCAGTTGAAAGTTGAAACAAAAAAGTTGAAACAACTTTTTTAAAAAATCTATGCAAATTGTTATATCTCGTTTTCTCATTGAGACAGCGGCTCATTTTTAGAGTGTAGTCTATTCATTGAGAGTGCCACTTTGTACCTCTTTGTCATAAATGAGAGTGATTGAGGCACTTTTGATTTAGATATAATGCAAAATGTACATCAAATGGGCTTTTCAATATTAAATTGAAATGTCCACAAAATCCATAATCTGGATCAGATCCAGATCAAACTTTGTCAGTCGATAAAGAATACCATCCTACATAAATCTCTCAAATATGAAAGAAATGTTGTCTTTTTTGACAGAGTTATGCACATTTGAATGTTTATTCAATGTTAAAGATAGGGATTTTTCCAATTTTCCAAGCTTGTTCCTGACTTTGACCTTTAACCTACAACCTTGAAAATTGAATCACTTCTTGCCTATCAGGATATGAATCTTCAGTAAAAATATCATAATGATATATGAAAAATTGTGGGCCCCAGGCTGTTCAGAAAAAGACAAACAAACAAACACAAAAACTTAATTGGTAGAGAAAATAAAAACACTTTCTGCAATGCTGACCCTCACTCACTCTATCACTTTTGTTACAAACTGGATCAAATCTCTGAGTTATTTTGTTCACACACAGACAGACACACCGGACCACAAACAATACTCCCTTACACTGTGTAATTATGGACCTTCTCTGTTTTATAGTCTTAGCACATTCGCTCTTTGTTGAGTCTCAATGTAGTTTTCCCAGATCAGATTCTTAATCAAAGTAACAAGTAATTTTTATTATTATTATTATTATTTTTTTTTTTTTTAGGATTTTTTAGAAACTTTTGAGAGCTTTTTCCAGTTGAATAACTGATTATGAGATTTTCACATAACTGCATTCACTGGTCACTTAACAGTTTTCTTTGCCTTATTGGTGAATAAGAAAAGCGACCTTGATGCTGCAGAATTCTGACATGTTAACAGTCCTGAAGGTCATTAGGTGTCTGTTTATGTGTAAACTGCAAACAGCATCAAGGGCTGAGAACTGCTGCATCACACAACATACCCACATACATGTGAGTGTGTACACACTGAAACTCTATAAATACTCCCTCACAACCATCCTACTTGTGTTTCTTTTGGGATTCAACTCTGCAAGGAACAAAGCACAGCCATGGTTTCTCAGGGGATCCAGATCATTGGCATGGCCATGGCTTTGATCGGCTGGCTTCTGGTCATGGTGGTGTGCGGGTTGCCCATGTGGAAGGTCACTGCCTTCATCGGTGCCAACATCATCACGGCACAGAATATCTGGCAGGGCATGTGGATGAACTGCGTGGTTCAGAGCACAGGCCAGATGCAATGCAAAGTGTATGACTCCATGCTGGCGCTGCCTCAGGACCTGCAGGCTGGTCGCGCCATGATCATCATTTCCATCCTGGCTGGGGTCTTTGGCATGGTGTTGTCCATCGCTGGTGGGAAATGCACCAATTGCATTGAGGATGAGCGATCCAAAGCGAGGATTTGCATCCTGTCTGGAATTTTCTTCATCGTCTCGGGGTTGCTCTGCCTTATTCCCGTGTCGTGGACAGCCCACACCGTCATCGTCAACTTTTACAACCCGCTGCAGGTGGCCCAGAAGTATGAGTTAGGAGCGGCCCTGTACATCGGCTGGGCAGCCTCTGCACTGCTGCTGATGGGAGGGGGGCTGCTGTGCTGGAACTGCCCCCCCAAAAATGAACAGTACCACTATGTGCCCAAATTCACACCTGTGAAGTCCAGTGCTTCAACAAGAGAATATGTATAAGATGCATTACATTTCCTATGTGGATGCTGGAGGTCAAACACAATGGCTACAATTCTCCAACACCAGAGGTCAACACATTGACTGGAAAAGTGTTCACATCTTCAGATCAACCGCTGCAACAGTATGATGATTTTTATTTGTATCTTTATTTCTCACAGCTTCTTTGTCATCATTATATTAGCAACTAACAACGTGAATAAGGTTAGATTCCCTGATTTGAGGCCCTCGGACTGTGATTCCTGGATCACTCAACCATCTAAATGGAACTGAGCCGTCTACATATCTGCCAACAGAAAGACTGGAGCCAGTTAAATAGGAACTACACTCAAAAATCAAGGCAAAATTGGTTGTTGGAATTATACATCCATGTGACAAAAGCAGGATGTGCTGAGTGTTAAAGTCTTGTGTATGATGGTTGGAAATATTTGAAATGGGCAACTTCAATAACTGTCATCTAGAAATGTTTTTTGTGGCAATTCATTAAATGAATAATGGAGGAAATTATGTAACACTTTCCTAATCTGTGGTGACTGAATTATCACTGCACACAATAGTAGTTGGAATTAAAAACACTATGCTAAGAATCTGTTCTTTTTTGTAAAGCTGTTGTAAAAACTTTTTATTTGCATTTTGATGCAACAGTAATTGTTCCTAATTCATGTTGATGCAGGTTATATTTCTGTACTTCTGAAGCTTGTAATCTTCTGAATCTGTAAAAAAAAAAACGATAATCTCACTGGTGGATGAGTGTTAAAGTACTTGTAAGACAACCCAAGAAAAGACCTACACTGAAAAAAGAACCAACTTAAAAAAGCACTACAACTGGTAAAACCTGAATGAATTAAGTAACTCTGACTTACAAACTTAAGTTCAAACAACTTAATTCATTCAGGTTTTAACAGTTGTAATGCATTTTAAGTTGGTTCAACTATTCTCTTTTTTTCAGTGTATAATGAAGCAAAGTGCCTGGGCCAGTATGCACGAAGCATCTCAAAGTTCTCTCAATTAGCTCCTAACTTAACCTAAAATTTCCTGGCAAGGAATCTTAGCTTAAAAGTGAGTCGGGGGTGTCTGAGAGCGAGTCTGAGTGAGAAGGAGACTGAAACTCCTATCTTAGTGAGGAGGCGGGGTTGACCCTGTTGCTAGGTATGACGTGGTCCTGTAAGAGCTGTGATTGGTTGTCACGGAATGGGAAGGGGAAATAAAATAATAAATGCACTCTGCGCTTCTACATATTAATGAACAGTAAAATCAACCGATCATATAACTGCATTAAGAAATGTGTAATCATGAAAATAATTTAATATCATGATAATGATACTCAGCAAAATTAAACTAGAGTGATCGCAGGTCAGTTGCTAAACCTGTAAACTCTTGTGGTGCAATGCAATATGGGAGTTCTGGGTTTTGGGGTTTTAAATGTTGTTATTGTGGTTCATGTTAGTTTAACAGTGTTGTTAATGTTATTTATTTATTGTGTTTTTGTAGTTCAATTGGTTTAGTGAGTTAAGTGTCACCATGTTGTCACCATAAGTGAAAAGTGTATCGTGTTTGATGCTGTCTGTGTTGTTTTATCTGAAAAATAAGAGCGCCTCCTTGTGGCAGAGTGTCAAAAAGACAAAAGATCTCACTTGTCTTTCATTCCACGCAGTTCACAACAAAATGAATTGTTACACAGCTTGAAGATGTTTGAACATATCTCATTCACATGCCGATTATCTACATATTAAAAGTGTGCATGGGAGTGTGAGTTTATAAATAAGTTCAATGTAAGTACATAATATAATTGTAAATATGTTAAAATTACATGCATGACACAAGAAAGTGAAAACACATTTCCATTGTTGTCCATTTAAAAATCAAATGAAATAGAAATAATAATAAAATAAAATATCAATAATAATAATAGTAATGTCTGTACGAGTATATGATAACAACAACCTAAACAATTTCTAAATCCATTAGGACAGTAAATTAACATAAATAATTACGTATATCAAGCTGGTAGCATGCTACTGACTCACTGTCATCCTACATATTGAGAATATCTGTGCTTCCTCTCTGTCTTTTTTAGCAGTTTGTCTGCTTAAGACACTCTTTGGCTTATTAAAAGTCCTCCTCACTACTCTTACCAGTTTGGCACCTTAGGAGCCCTCTTAAAGCCTAAGGTGCTTTGTGGACAACTTTCATCTTACCAAGGAAAAATTCTAAGAAATGTCTAATAATTCGAGAAATTCTAAGATTTTTCTTAGAATAACGTCACTAGGAGCTATTTTTAGCCTTAGGATGCTTCGTACATACAGGCCCCTGGAGTTTTACCTATACACTTGGGAGAAACTGAGGCATAGTATCCCTTTAAAAAATCGTGAGTGAATGAATGAATGAATGAATGAATTAGTTAATAAGTGAATAAATATATGGTTGGATGGGTAGATAGATGGATACAGTCAGGTCAAAAAGTTTTTGTACAGTGACATAATTTGACATTATTGTCTCTGTAAACCACCACAATGGAATTGAAATGAAGCAGTCATGATGTACTTATCGGGCAGACCTTTAACTTTAATTCAAGGTTTTTAGTTCATATATTACATTAACCATTTAAGAGTTACAATTATTTTGATATATTATCCCTCCATTATCAGAGGCTATTACGCAATTGGGCAAAATAAATTTATTCATCGGGTAAATGTGAGGCATAATTGTAAAGCGCTTTGAGTGTCTGATGCATATGGAAAAGTGCTATATAAATGCAGTCTATTCACCATTCATTTCTCTTGGCCCATTAAGTTTAAGAGACGATTGGGAAAGGTTACTGAATCATTAAGTCACTTGACAGAGGTGTTTGGTGATGCTGACATCTTTGCAGGAGAATGAAGGTCCAAGTCTGATTGTTGTGTTTTTATGTTTTCTTGATGTTGTGTATTTATATATATATATTTATATATATATATATATATATATATATATATATATTGTCTGATCATTTTTTAATAACATTTACATTTACCCTGATGGACTACCCTGCAGTGGGGAATAAGTTTCATTACACTAGAAGTCTTTCAGAAAGCGCTGTAACTAGGTTTAAGGATATGATTCCTTCTTTATGTTCTCTAATGTCATATACCAACACAGAGCAGAGTAGCTACCTAAACTCTGTAAGGGAGTTAGAGTATCTCGTCAATACTTTTACATCCTCATTGAAGACAACTTTGGATGCTGTAGCTCCTCTGAAAAAGAGAGCTTTAAATCAGAAGTGTCTGACTCCGTGGTATAACTCACAAACTCGTAGCTTAAAGCAGATAACCCGTAAGTTGGAGAGGAAATGGCGTCTCACTAATTTAGAAGATCTTCACTTAGCCTGGAAAAAGAGTTTGTTGCTCTATAAAAAAGCCCTCCGTAAAGCTAGGACATCTTTCTACTCATCACTAATTGAAGAAAATAAGAACAACCCCAGGTTTCTTTTCAGCACTGTAGCCAGGCTGACAAAGAGTCAGAGCTCTATTGAGCTGAGTATTCCATTAACTTTAACTAGTAATGACTTCATGACTTTCTTTGCTAACAAAATTTTGACTATTAGAGAAAAAATTACTCATAACCATCCCAAAGATGTATCGTTATCTTTGGCTGCTTTCAGTGATGCCGGTATTTGGTTAGACTCTTTCTCTCCGATTGTTCTGTCTGAGTTATTTTCATTAGTTACTTCATCCAAACCATCAACATGCTTATTAGACCCCATTCCTGCCAGGCTGCTCAAGGAAGTCCTACCATTATTTAATGCTTCGATCTTAAATATGATCAATCTGTCTTTGTTGGTTGGTTATGTGCCACAGGCCTTTAGGGTGGCAGTAATTAAACCATTACTTAAAAAGCCATCACTTGACCCAGCTATCTTAGCTAATTATAGGCCAATCTCCAACCTTCCTTTTCTCTCAAAGATTCTTGAGAGGGTAGTTGTAAAACAGCTAACTGATCACCTGCAGAGGAATGGTCTATTTGAAGAGTTTCAGTCAGGTTTTAGAATTCATCATAGTACAGAAACAGCATTAGTGAAGGTTACAAATGATCTTCTTATGGCTTCGGACAGTGGACTTATCTCTGTGCTTGTTCTGTTGGACCTCAGTGCTGCTTTTGATACTGTTGACCATAAAATTTTATTACAGAGATTAGAGCATGTCATAGGTATTAAAGGCACTGCGCTGCGGTGGTTTGAATCATATTTGTCTAATAGATTACAGTTTGTTCATGTAAATGGGGAATCTTCTTCACAGACTAAAGTTAATTATGGAGTTCCACAAGGTTCTGTGCTAGGACCAATTTTATTCACTTTATACATGCTTCCCTTAGGCAGTATTATTAGACGGTATTGCTTAAATTTTCATTGTTACGCAGATCATACCCAGCTTTATCTATCCATGAAGCCAGAGGATACACACCAATTAGCTAAACTGCAGGATTGTCTTACAGATATAAAGACATGGATGACCTCTAATTTCCTGCTTTTAAACTCAGATAAAACTGAAGTTATTGTACTTGGCCCCACAAATCTTAGAAGCATGGTGTCTAACCAGATCGTTACTCTGGATGGCATTTCCCTGATCTCTAGTAATACTGTGAGAAATCTTGGAGTCATTTTTGATCAGGATATGTCATTCAAAGCGCATATTAAACAAATATGTAGGACTGCCTTTTTGCATTTACGCAATATCTCTAAAATCAAAAAGGTCTTGTCTCAGAGTGATGCTGAAAAACTAATTCATGCACTTATTTCCTCTAGGCTGGACTATTGTAATTCATTATTATCAGGTTGTCCTAAAAGTTCCCTAAAAAGCCTTCAGTTGGTTCAGAATGCTGCAGCTAGAGTACTGACGGGGACTAGCAGGAGAGAGCATATCTCACCCGTGTTGGCCTCTCTTCATTGGCTTCCTGTTAATTCTAGAATAGAATTTAAAATTCTTCTTCTTACTTATAAGGTTTTGAATAATCAGGTCCCATCTTATCTTAGGGACCTTGTAGTACCATATTACCCCATTAGAGCGCTTCGCTCTCAGACTGCGGGCTTACTTGTAGTTCCTAGGGTTTGTAAGAGTAGAATGGGAGGCAGAGCCTTCAGCTTTCAGGCTCCTCTCCTGTGGAACCAGCTCCCAATTCAGATCAGGGAGACAGATACCCTCTCTACTTTTAAGATTAGGCTTAAAACTTTCCTTTTCGCTAAGGCTTATAGTTAGGGCTGGATCGGGTGACCCTGGACCATCCCTTGGTTATGCTGCTTTAGACGTAGACTGTGGGGGGGTTCCCATGATGCACTGTTTCTTTCTCTTTTTGCTCCGTATGCATCACTGCATTTAATCATTAGTGATCGATCTCTGCCCCCCTTCACGGCATGTCTTTTTCCTGGTTCTTTCCCTCAGCCCCAACCAGTCTCAGCAGAAGACTGCCCCTCCCTGAGCCTGGTTCTGCTGGAGGTTTCTTCCTGTTAAAAGGGAGTTTTTCCTTCCCACTGTGGCCAAGTGCTTGCTCATAGGGGGTCGTTTTGACCGTTGGGGTTTTACATAATTATTGTATGGCCTTGCCTTACAATATAAAGCGCCTTGGGGCAACTGTTTGTTGTGATTTGGCGCTATATAAGAAAAAAGTTGATTGATTGATTGATATATATATACAGTGAGGAAAATAAGTATTTGAACACCCTGCGATTTTGCAAGTTCTCCCACTTAGAAATCATGGAGGTGTCTGAAATTTTCATCTTAGGTGCATGTCCACTGTGAGAGACATAATCTAAAAAAAAAAAAAAAAAATCCAGAACTCACAATGTATGATTTTTTAATAATTTATTTGTACGTTACTGCTGCAAATAAATATTTGAACACCTACCAACCAGCAAGAATTCTGGCTCACACAGACCTGTTAATTTTTCTTTAAGACGTCCTCTTATTCTGCACTCTGTACCTGTATTAATTGCACCTGTTTGAACTTGTTACCTGTATAAAAGACACCTGTTCACACACTCAGTCAATCTCACTCCAACCTGTCCACCATAGCCAAGACCCAAGAGCTGTCTAAGGACACCAGGGACAAAACTATAGACCTGCACAAGGCTGGGATGGACTACAGGACAACAGGCAAGCAGCTTGGTAGAAGACAACAACTGTTATGATTATTTATTAGAAAGTGGAAGAAACACAAGATGACTGTCAATCTCCTTCGGTCTGGGATTCCATGCAAGATCTGACTTTGTGGGGTAAGGATGATTCTGAGAAAGCTCAAAACTACACAGGAGGACCTGGTCAGTGACCTGAAGAGAGCTGGGACCACAGTCACAAAGATTACATTAGTAACACATGATGCTGTCATGGTTTAAAATCCTGCAGGGCAGCAACGCCCCCCTGCTCAAGCCAGCACATGTCCAGGCCCGTTTGAAGTTCACCAGTGACCATCTGGATGATCCAGAGGAGTCATGGGAGAAGGTCATGTGGTCAGATGAGACCAGAATAGAGCTTTTTGGAATCAACTCCACTTACCATGTTTAGAGGATGAGAACAACCCCAAGAAAACCATCCCAACCGTGAAGCATGGGGATGGAAACATCATACTCTGGGGGTGCTCTTCTGCAAAGGGGACAGGACGACTGCACCGTATTGAAGGGAGGATGGATGGGGTTGTATTGCGAGATTTTGGCAAACAACCTCCTTCCCTCAGTAAGAGCACTGAAGATGGGTCATGGCTGAGTCTTCCAGCATGACAATGACCCCAAACACACAGCCAGGACAACTAAGGAGGGGCTCCGTAAGAAGCATTTCAAGGTCCTGGAGTAGCCTGGCCAGTCTCCAGATAAATAAATTATTAAAAAATCATACATTGTGATTTCCAGATTTTTTTTATTTTTTTTTATTATGTCTCTCACAGTGGACATGCATGTAAGATGAAAATTTCAGACCCCTCCATGATTTCTAAGTGGGAGAACTTGCAAAATCGCAGGGCATGAGCATGCGTGATTTTTTGCACGCCTGTCGGTTGCGTCATTTGCTTGTAAGCAGCCTTTGTATGAGGATGGGTGGAGATACCAAATTGACCTGTATGCCTGTTGTCACAAATTTGCAACATACTAGTATTATTAGTATAACATTATAACATACATTATTACCAAAATACCAAAATTACTATTTATTTTTTGTGCAAAAGTGAAATTAATAATCTCAACATTATTTACCATCTACTTAAAGGCAAAAACACACACAAAACATTTTTTTATATACAGCTATATAAATTCAGGTGTTAAGTGGTTAAACCGGTTGTACCGCTCCTTAATCTGTGTGATGCCCATAGGATAGTCACCGAAAGCCATCTGAATAATCCGAATGGTTTCCACCTGGTTGTCGCCCAGTTTCTGGCAAAATTTGATGCAGTCGCGCTGCTCCATTCATTCTGCCATTTCCTTGCAAAGAAAAAACGAGAGACTCCACCCATCCTCACACAAAGGCTGCTTACAAGCAAATGACGCAATCGACAGGCGTGAAAAAAATTCACGCATGTGCACGATGGTTCAAGGTTGGCTCATGCAAGCACACGTGATTCAAATCCATCAGGTTTTTGCAAAAAATAAAAAGGTCGGATACTTTTCTAACAGACCTCGTATATGTATATATATATATATATGATTTTGTTTTTCTCACTGTGTGACTACCTGGTTCTTTTCAAAGAAAAGTATATATATATATATATATATGTGAATTAGACATTCATTTTTATTTATATTCACTTTGCGTGGTTGCCCTTTCTCGGCGGGTGGTGGGTGCGGTCGGCTGGGGGCTGCGTTCCAGCATGGGATGATTTTGTTCCAATCCTTCGCTGTCAAAGCACAGAAAAAAAAGAAAAGCAGCCAGAGAGTTGACTGATGACATGAGTTTTCTATTGACAGGAGCCCCATTTTACGCTCCATTCGCAGCCTTATAGGGAGAAACGATCAACAATTATGTTAAATCTGACTTCATAAATCGAATCTACGTATCTGAATTGACCACAAGTTTTCATGCCTTAAATGTAAATAATGGCAGAGAAGTCAGCCAGAGAATCAACAGTGATTACAAGCACAGAGCGTGCAATTTCCACTGACAGCACGAGACTGCTGCAGCGCTTCAACCTTTCAAGCTGGCGGGCCCGCAATCCGCTCAGGGCAGGCCTTTTGTACAGCTCGATCCTATCTAGTAAATCTGTGGTGTGGTCACTTTGAGTGACACCTAGTGTGCCAGGTCCAGGTTCTAGCAGTAGCTGCTAGCTGTTGCAAACCCGACCTTGTCTGCCCTTTCTGAGCATTTTATTACAAATATGTGCAATAATGTGCCTTTCTACACATTTAATGGTTCTGACACCTAAGAAGTCTGTGCTACAATATTTCCACTGAGTGAAATTTTAATATCATTTAATTTATATGGTAGCATCGTTATTACTACTTAGAAGATATTGATATCTTGGTGATGTTTGCTACAACGATGGTGCCACACTTATTGAGACAATATGATTGTCATTTAAAAGTATGAAGAAACTTGTACTGAGTGTCATCAAATATTCAGTAATATAGTAATATGTCATCTTGTATTTATAGTAATAGGGCTGCTGAGGCATTCATAGTTTAGATTTTGTTAATAAGTCTCATGGATGGTCCATCACAAAATCAGCCAAATCCATGTTTGCATGATAATAGCCCAAATGTTAAAACTGCGTTTTCGAAGGTCCAAAACAAGGCATTGTTTTACAATGGGTGCCACGCCTTTTCTCGTCGCTGTGTGAAAGAAAGAGGAATCTAGTTCATCCAGAAGAACTCACCTGACAACGCCCTATCCTCCTCCTACCTGTTCCCTAACTAACAGCAGCAGAGAGAGCTGATTCAGTGTGACAGTACTGAGCTCTCAACAGCAAGAACAGTAAACTGACAGCTGTCTCTTTCCTGCCACACACGAAGCGTGTTGATCATGGGGAAGATTGGCAAGGAGGTGGCGGGTCAGATCATAAGCTTCATAGGCTTGGTGGGGGTGGCAGTGTCCTGCGGGGTCCCCATGTGGAGAGTGACCTCGTACATTGGAGCCAACATTGTGTCAGGCCAGATAGTGTGGGACGGCCTGTGGATGAACTGCGTGATGCAGAGCACGGGGCAAATGCAATGCAAACTGAACGAATCTGTGATGAGCCTATCCAGAGACCTGCAGGCTGCGCGAGCCCTGGTCATCATCGCCCTCATCATCGGATTCATCGGCTTCATGATCACCTTCGTCGGAGCCAAATGCACTAGCTGCCTGAAAAAAGATTCCTCGAAGTCTAAAGTGGTGATCATAGGGGGCTGCCTCCTCATCGTTTCAGCCGTTGTGGTCCTCATCCCTGTCTGTTGGTCAGCCACCGTCACCATCACAGACTTCATAAACCCTGCGACTGTTGACACACAAAGGAGGGAAATCGGGGCCTCAATTTACATCGGATGGGGATCTTCTGCAATTCTTTTAGTCGGTGGAATCATCCTAACCACTTCTTGCCCTCCGCAAAAGCCCATGTATGGATATCCAGGCTATCAACCAACGCCCTTGTACCCTTACTATGGGCCAAAGACGAACCCAGGAAACTATGGACCTGTCTACGTTCCCCCATCCAGCAGACCCTACACAGCCCCAGGCTCATATGTACCCAACAAACCATACGCAGCCCCACCGAGTGCATACTCTGGTGGACGGTACATCTAGGATCTGACAGGACGGAGTGAGAACGAAGACTGAGATTTCTGCCCTGTTCTTTGTAATAACTTGTTTCATTGAAAATGAAAATCGCACCAACATGGACCCTCAGTTGTTGAGGTTTGTACTTATTCTAGTATATTGCTAGGAGAAAAAAAATGTTTCACTAAAGCAATCACTGCAGCCTTTGATTATTATGAATCAATAATAATGTGCTCTTTTGGATCTGTAAACTTTTGAAGGCGTTAAAGTTTTTGAAGGCGTACTGTGTCATTGTGGCCGTGTGTTTGGAAAAGTGATGAGCTTTTCACCGGAAAGTCAGCATTTATTTCTTCATCAAACAAAGAAAATTTTTTTTATATAATGATGTATGTTGTGTATGTTCTCTGTAAACTTCATTTAAGTTTTGAAATTGCTGAAAGAAATGTCAATAAAATATTTGTCTTACTGGACAGCGCATGTGGTTGTTGAGTCAAATGTATTTTTACAGTCCTATGAAAAATACAAGCGTGCTCTGTGTGTGTGTTGTGTGCCGTGTATGTGTGTGTAAGAGAGAGACCAGATTCGCTGCTCTTTCAATCTAATAATACTTTATTTATGATGAAACTTTTCATGTCTCCAGTATTTTGTTCTTTACAATGAAACATTAGTTTAGCAGTTATAATAATGTTTATACACTGTGTGTGTGTGTGTGTGTGTGTGTGTGTGTGTGTGTGTGTGTGTGTGTGTGTGTGTGTGTGTGTGTGTGTGTGTGTGTGTGTGTGTGTGTGTGTGTGAGAGAGAGAGAGAGAGAGAGAGATATGTACAGGGAAAAAAGACAATCTTACATTTTTTGTAAATACTCATAAGAATGACTTTAAAAGTTGCTGATAATTTCATTTTCATGGCTTTTTTTTTCTTACCCACTTACTCCAATTATGTAATTCACCAAAATGTGTGAAATACAAAAGGAAGCACAAAACAAGCCCAGTTGACCTGAGAGTCAGGAACATTATACTGTTATTTTACAGTAAATCTGTACTGTTATTCTACAATGTTTCTACTGTGACATACAGGACTTTATGACTGTAAAATGCAGATAGGCCACTTTCCTCCCAAACAGAATGTCCCTGGTTCAAGGGGTAGCTGGTGAAGTCACCCCACTGCAAACTCACCCCAAGTGATGTCACCCCACTTTTTCGGTAAGTCACCCCACTCTAGGTGAAGACACCGTTGTGTATTCATTTTTATTATATTCAGTACTTTAATATTTCCCAATCACATAATCCCCCTGGCGGCCCCCAGTGCTTCCCAAAATGCACCACAGTGCGATCAGAGTTCCGGCATCTCACAGTCCAGCTAGTTCATGGGCGATTACGATGATGACACGTTCTCCCAAATTGAGGGGGTTATCTAGAGGAAGTGAAGCACCTGTGATGGACTTCTGCTCTGCCCCGATGTTGTAAGTAAGTAAGTAAATTTTATTTATAGCACTTTTCACAGATAAAAATCACATAGTGCTTCACAATGAAAATATAACATTTCAAAACTATATAAAACAATAGAATACACCATAAAACAACACATTAATTAAAAGCTGTCTGAATAAAAATGTCTTCAGCTGCTTTTTAAAAGAGTGAATTGAGTTTATACAGCATAAAGACAGAGGAAGAGAATTCCACAGCCTTGGTACCACTACCTGAAAGGCCCGATCCGCGTACGTGGAACCAACAGCAACCTTTGACTTGACAATCTAAGAGCTCGGCATGAAGAATAAGGTTTTAGCAGGTCAGAGATATACTGAGGAGCTTGACCATGTAAGGCCTTAAAAGTTAAAACTAAAATTTTAAAATGAAACCTACAATTTACTGGCAACCAATGAAGAGAAACCAAAACTAGAGTGATATGGGATTTTCTATTGGTGCCAGTTAAAAGCCTTGCCGCAGCATTCTGTACAGACTGAAGGCGATCCGAAGCTGATTTACTGAAACAAGTAAAAAGACCATTACAATAATCCAAACGAGAAGAGATAATGAATAATCATCTAAATTTCAACCTTTGACACCAATAAGACATGTCCAATTTAGACAAGTTGATGAAGGAGATCAAGGAGCTCCAAAATCTTGTTAAAGAAAAGGATAAGATTATTAAGAAACTTGAGCAACGGGTGGATGAACTTGAACAATATTCTAGAAAAGATGATGTTATAATAACTGGTTTGGAAACAAAACATCAGTCGTACGCGAGGGTGGTGGATTCTGGTGGAGCCAGTGGAGAGGATGCACCACCTGAAGAACTACAAACACTAGAACAGCAAGTTACAAATTTTTTATATCAAAAAGGTGTTGTCATACATCAAGATACTATACCAGACAGTCACACAATTCCATCCAAAGACAGTAAAAATAAACTACCTAATATTATAATACGATTTACAAGCAGAAAATACAAAAATGAATTATTAAGACAGGCAAAGAATCTGAAAGGAACACGTCTATATAAATGAGCATCTAACGAAAAAAAATGCAGATATTGCCAGGGAAGTAAGACTATTAAAAAAACACATCAGAAACACATTGTTGCTACATGGGTCTGGAACTGTAGGGTTTGGATTAGAGTGAAAGAAGGAACAAAGGGTATACAAATCAGAGACATGGAGGACCTTACAAAGTACAGACCTGAGTAGACAAATAAATATGACGTCAGTTGGTAGTATGACCAACAAAAAAATCAGATCAAATATGGAAACAGATGATAAAATATGTGACATAGACACCAATATTGATGAAAGTATATTTGACTTGACTACAATTGGTTGTATTATATGGAAAAACAATTAAATAGTGAAAAAATTACTGAAGATACCCTGTCACTCATACATATAAACATCCGAAGCTTGTATTGTAAAATGTCAAAAATAAAAGATTATTTAAACCAATTTAAAAATAGATTCAGCATTGTTGCAATCACAGAATCTTGGCTTAAAAAATGACCTCATGGCTGATATTCAAATGGAGGGATATGAGCTATATTTTGTAAATAGAAGAGATAAAAAAGGCGGAGGTATTGCGGTATTGCTTTGTACATAAAAACAGATCTGACGTAAAATTGTAGAAGAAAGTCATAGAAATTGTAAAGTGGAAATTGTACATGAAACATCTAAAAATATTCTAATCAGTTGTGTATACAGAGCACCAGACTCTTGTGTTGTGAAATTTACAGATAGAATAGAGCTATTCCATCAAATCAAAAACAAAACGCTCTTTATGTGTGTAAGTTTATGTCGGTGACATTAATGTAGCATATAATTCATTTATGAAAATACTGTTGAAATCATATAATAAAAATTGTAAATTAATAAAAACTAGTAAGAAAAGAGTAAATAAACCATGGCTGACCAAGGGAATAAAAAATGCTTGTGTAAAGAAAAACTATTTATATAGGTGCTTTATAAAAATGCAAACAAAGGAAACAGAACATAGATACAAAAATATAAAAATAAACTATTGACAATAATTAGGAAACAAAAAAAAGATTATTATAGTGAACAATTGAATAAGAGTAAAGATAATATGAGGGCAACATGGGGAATTATAAAAAGTGTGATGGAAAGTGATGGAGTGAAATCAACTTTTCCGAATTACCTTGTCAAGGAAAATAAAGAGATATATGACATAAAAGAAGTTGTAAATGAGTTTAATGATTATTTTTCAAAGGTAGGATCAAGTCTGGTGGGAAATAAACCAATAGTAGAAGATAAATTAAATACAATTGTAAATACAGTCAATAGGATTTTCCTTGACAATGTGGAAAAAGATGAAATAATATGAATAAGGAATATTGTAAAAAAAAAAACTGTGTAAGCAAAAGATCAACTGACTATGAAGATTTAGACATGATGACTGTAAAAAGTATAATAGAAACTGTTATTGAACCATTCACTTACATTTGTAATCTGTCTGTCAACAGGAATTTTTCCAGACGAAATGAAAATTGACAAGGTAGTTCCATTATATAAAAATGGAGAGAAACATAACATTTCAAATTACAGGCCAGTGTCATTGCTTCCACAGTTTTCTAAAATTATGGAAAAAGTTTTTGTGACAAGGTTGGATAAATTCATTGAGAAACATCATATTTTAAATAATGCTCAGTATGGATTCAGAACAAAACATTCGACAGCTATGGCAATTATGGAATTAACAGAGAAAATATCAACAGCAATAGATAATAAGGATTATTTTGTAAGTGTTTTTGTTGACCTGAAAAAAGCTTTTGATGTTATCGATTATTCAAGATTGCTTCACAAGTTACAACAATATGGAATAAGAGGGATTGCACATCAGTGGGTAAAAAGCTACTTAGAAAATAGAAAACAGTTTGTTCAGATAAATAACACTAAGTCAGAATTGTGTAATATTATTTGTGGAGTACCACAAGGGTTGGTACTTGGACCCAAACTGTTTATTTTGTATATCAATGATTTTGTGAATGTATCTAATGTACTTGGTAGCATTTTATTTGCTGACGATACAACATTATTTTACTCTGGATCAGATATACAGGAAGTAGCACAAATGATAAATACAGAGTTGGAAAAAGTTAAATATTGCTCTGATATAAACAGATTGTCACTTAATCTTAATAAAACAAATTTCATATTGTTTAATGACAGAGTAAAAAAAAGTGATGTGTCATTAAAAATAGATGGAATGGACATTCAAAGGGTAAAAGAAATGAAATTTTTAGGAGTTATGATTGATGAAGATTTTACATGGAAGTCACACATAAATTACATAAAAGGAAAGATAGCGAAAACCATCGCTGTTTTGCATAAAGTTAAATATTCATTAAATAGTTATGGATTATTAACATTGTACAATTCATTGATTGTTCCATATTTGACTTATTGTGTAGAAATCTGAGGATCAACATGTACAACTTATACACAACCTGTATTTATTTTGCAGAAAAGAGCTTTAAAAGTGATTAGCAACAGTCGTTTTAGAGATCCATCTAGTCCATTGTTCATTAAGTATAGGGTACTTAAATTTCATGATTTAGTTGATTTAAAATTATTACAAACAATGTACCAAGCGAATAACAATACCTTACCAATAAACATTCAAAATATGTTTGAAAAAAGAGTAAGTAGTTATAATATGAAGGGCATAGAAGTCTTTAAAAAAACAAGATTCAGAACCAAGATAAAGGAACGGAGTATTGCAGTGAATGGTGTAAAATTATGGAACAACCTCAACAAAGAAATCAAAGAATCAAGGTCACTTAAATTATTTAAAAAATGTATTAAACTTGATGTATTTCGTAAGTATAAAACTTTGAAATAAGTCAGTGGGCTGTGACAAAGCTAAAAATGTAATCTGTTAATAGTGTTTTAGAATGTTTGAAGTTTAAAATGTAATCTGTTAGGGATGTAGTCTTTTAAATAATGGTTAAAATTATGCAATAAATCAGTGGCATGTGACAAAGTCATAGAAATGTAATCTGTTAAATTATGTTGATTAATGATGCTTGATATTGCAAGATTGTATTGTAAAAAAGGGGCAGAATACATAACACTTGTTCTTCCAATCTGCTCCTTTTCATTCAATGGATGGTAATGTTTTGTTATTTCTGCTTTTCTGTTTTTTTTTCTTTTAAATGAATGAAATAAATATTATAAAAAAAAAATAATAATAATCTGAGTTTTGAAATATACCTTAAATGATAAAAACAATTTCGAACCAGCTGTTTGGAATGAAGCTCGAGGGACATTGAACTGTGGCTTGACTGAACAGAAGAGCCTAAGAAGCTGATATGCCGCCTAATTTCTGAAAACATATGGTCAGGAGCAATAATCAATGTTTCTGTTTTATCAGTATTTAACTGAAGGAAATTGTTGTTTAACCATTGCTTGATTTCCATCAGGCAATTATTTAAAATAGACAATTTATAAAACTCAGAGGCTCTGAAAGAACAATATAATTGAATGTCATCAGCATAGCGATGATAAGAAATGTTATTGTAATGAATATATACAGTAAAAAGAGAAATGGACCCAGAACAGATCCCTGAGGTGCCCCACAAGACAACATTGTTGTTTCAGACATCACTTGATTCATATAAACAGTAAAGGATCTCTCAGATAAATATGACATAAACCATTTTAAAACAACACCAGTAATCCCAAACAGAGCCCTAAGCCTGTTGTCTTATTGTCTGTACTTCATGAGGTTTATTTCACAACTGTGAAACAGCAAATAGTTGTATTTGTAGTCTTAGTTTGAGAACTCATTTGTCACAGTGTTTGAACAATGGTTTTGTCCTTCAAAGAGGGAATGCTCAGGGTAGCTTAACTGCGATCCTTCTCAGGTCCTTGTACAGTTTCAGCAGTGAGTGTTTATTCTTCACCAGCAACTTTCTTCACAGTTTGGGTAACACAGACTCTCTTGATCATATACTGTTTCCATGTTTCAAGAGTTTCGAATAACCATTTGAGGCTAGCTATATATGCTTATTAAAAAAAAATAAATTAAGAATGACTAGTTTAAATTTAGGGACCTGCCATTGTGATTTTTAGAACTGACCAGTGCTCCCTGCATCTCATGGCTTTTTACCTTACAATTACATCCCCCTACCTTAAAACATCATCTCACAAACAAAACTTGAGTAACAACAGTGTATTATGCCACTGGTGTTTATAAATAATTTATTTCATGAACATATAATAATTGACATATTGCATTACTGGAGTGGGGTGACTTCACCTGGGGTGAGGTCGCAGAGGGGTGACTTCACTATGAACCGTTCAAGGCCAGCCATGTCCCATTCTCCTTGTACAGCTGGAGTTATATAAAGAATCCTAAATCAACATCTTGTGCTGACTCTGAGGAAAATGGAAGAAGCCCAGTGAAATCTCAATGAAGTGTTATTTTTTGCAGAATTTTTGTAAGGTTTGTAACAACGATTCTTCTTTCTAACACTG
Organism: Thalassophryne amazonica; assembly: GCF_902500255.1. Lineage (NCBI taxonomy): Eukaryota > Metazoa > Chordata > Actinopteri > Batrachoidiformes > Batrachoididae > Thalassophryne > Thalassophryne amazonica. The sequence continues at coordinate 133,727,383 of NC_047106.1, forward strand.
ACTAGACTGGTTACCAAACAAAAAAGCCACATGCTGCTATAGTTGAGGTAATCAATTATGGCCAATTGAATTTAAAAAAAGAACAATTTTGTTGACAAAAGCTAATGAGACCATAACAGGACATCCTATGACATCTAACATCCGGTGATACTCCCACCATTGTTGGTATGTTTCTTCTTGAACCTGAAACCAGTGACTAGACCTGATCGTTTGGAAACCTGTCTAATCAGTGTCAGAAGGAAGAATGTGGAGCACCATTACAAACCTCATTTACCTACAGACTGATGCTCATCGAAACTGCTCCCTGTCCACACAGAATATGTGAAGAATCTTGTTGGGCAGGTAAATCACCCACTGTACTGGTTTCAGGTCAGAGTGAAGAATGGTTTGACTCCACCTTCAAGAAAAACATCTTTATAACTGCGTGAACTGTGTCCTGGTCTTCATTTACCTTAACAACTGAACTGAGCCGACCTGCTCCTGAACACTATCCTTCCTCACTGCAGCGAGTCATCCAAACTAGACTTCACCATGGTGTCGTTGGGACGTCAGATGCTGGGCTTTGTCTTGGCTGCCATTGGCTTCTTGGGAACCATCATTATCTGTGCAATACCCATGTGGAAGGTCACTGCCTTTATTGGAGCCAATATTGTGACGGCACAGGTCATCTGGGAAGGATTGTGGATGAACTGTGTGATGCAGAGCACAGGGCAGATGCAGTGCAAAATCTATGACTCTCTGCTGGCTCTACCACAGGACCTTCAGGCTGCCAGAGCTCTTGTGGTTATCGCCATCCTCCTCGCCGCCTTTGGCATCCTCCTGGGTATCGCCGGGGGCAAATGCACTAATTTTGTGGAGGAAAAACGCGCCAAAGCCAGGGTTGCCATCGCTGCTGGGGTTGTCTTCATCTGTGCCGGTGTCTTGACCCTCGTCCCTGTCTGCTGGTCGGCCAACACCATCATCAGAGATTTTTACAACCCCGTCATAATCAACGCTCAGAGGAGGGAGCTGGGAGCTGCACTCTACATTGGCTGGGGCACAGCCGCTCTTCTCATCCTGGGAGGCGCGCTCCTCTGTAGCTCCTGCCCACCCAAAGAAGAAAGTCCAGAGTATCCAGTCAAGTACTCTGGAGCCAGGTCTGTTGTCAGCAGCCGGGCCTACGTCTGAGCGTTAAATTCCCCAGAGAAAGACTTCAGCTATTTTACAGTTTCTTAAGCAACCTCCTTTATTCTGAGTTCCTAAGAATGACATGAGGCCGTCGAAATTGTGCCACATTTTTAGAAGGGGCACAACATGAGAGGAGACTGATTAAAGTAATTTTGTGAAAAAGTAAGGACTGTTTGGTGAAGGAAAACGACTTTTTCTTTTTAAAAGAGGAGCACAGTGTAAATACGTGGTGTGAACCTGCAGAACTGGCGAGAAAATCTGGACTGAGTGAAAGATATTCTATGATATAAGTAAACCTTAGCTCATTTTCCTCTGTTATGTAAATCTCAGCTACATTGGAAGGATGTTTAAGAAGGTTTCAGCAGAACGTTGATGGAAGAAAATTTCTACAGTTGTGTTGTTTTATTGTGAATATATTCTACAGAAAATCTCAGAAATATCTATGTTCAGAATACAGTATCATAAAAAGCTTTTGTTTACGCAAATCTGTGATTTATAATAAAACATTTGTTTAAATGCTCTTCTGCTGTTGAATTGTCAGTTTTTAAAAAGTTACGATGATTTGAGGATTTTTTGTACTACAATGAAAATTCATATTTGGGTCGTACAATTTAAACAAATACGACTAAAGCTGTTTCTGTAGAAGGCTCATAAATTAATTTCAGTAAACAGAAATCAAAGGTGTGGGAAAGCAAAAACCTTTTCAAATTCCAAACTGAAAAAAATTGCTTGCTTCTTGATCAAAAAAGGGAAATACCAATGAACTATATTATCACGTCATCATCTTCATAAATATACGCAGGTGCATGTTGCATTTCTATCAAAACACTGTTTAATAAAAACTAAAATGTCATGATTTTTACATGTAATGCAAAGTACAAAGTATGACTGAGTAGAAGACAGTGTAACACAACAGGGTATACAAGTTCTTCAAGTAGGCGTTAAAGTAGTTCAACCTGTTTTACAATGTTAGTTTATTTTAGACACAACAGACAGTGTTTTACTTTCAGCATATATAAGGAGCATTGCTGCCTCCGTCAAATGCCCCATGTTTGTTGTTGGTTTACTTGTTCATCTGTTAGCAGGATTATCCACTGAATCAATGACATCAATATATACCTGAATAAAGACACATATCTTTTTAGGAATTATGAAAAATCCTGCAATTCTGTAACATAATTTGATTAAAATAAATACATTTGAGCATGAAAATTAAAGGAATAAACAGTACGCATTGAATCTTTAGCTCTAGTTTGGTTTGCTGAAACAGTACAGGGCTGCTGAAGCAGATCTGATTTGTTTTTCTTTTTGATGAAATGAAAAAGTCATGTGAAGAACTTAGATGAAGGCATGCAAAAAAAGAAAGAAAGAAAACAGATCATGCATACTAATAGTGCAGAAAACAGCTGTGGCCATAAGTTTACTCCCTCTGGCATTTTTTATTAGGCCCCATGTTATGTGCAGATGCAGGTTGAGGAGCGGACCGAACCCAGCGCTAAATAACCAGAAAGCGGTTCCACAAACAAAACGATTTTATTTCCCCTCCAGTGCAATAATTAGTGTACAACATAAATATTTGGTTTGTCTGGCGGAGTGAAGGACGGCGCGCTCTCCAGCGCCCAAAAGGATCGAAGCCTCGGCGCTTCTGGACTCAGATTCACCGCCAAACACCCCCCAGGTGGACACAACAAACTGACTCTGTGAAGGATGGAAAAGGTGAGGTAAGTCAACAGAGCTACAGCAAATATCTTTCAGAGGCACACACTATCAGCAACACATTCAGGTCTGAATTTAAGCTTTATGTAAATGAGCAGCTTCTCACAACAGGTGGAGGATCATCAGTCCGTACACCACGGCAGTGAGAAGCAAACTGCACAATTCTCATCAATGTTCAAATATACTGCGTAACAAAATGCCAAATTACTATTAACGATCATTCAGACAATAATCACCTCTGATGTGTGCTGACAGCATGTGTCCCTCACCCGTCCTCCTTCACAGGCACGATGTGTCAAACCCTGGCTCGGTCCTCAGCGTCTCACAAACGAACGTCACAAGGTCGAGTTCCCGGCAATTCTGCTCGAATCACTCATGGCTTAAATGCAGAACGTCATCTCATTATCTGCTTTAGCTGAAAGTCTTTAAGTTTACACGTGAGCATCATCCACAGGTGCTGCGAGTCAGTAGGCCTGCACGTGAACATCCTCCACAGGTGCAGCTAATAATGCTGATGAGGGTGAAGGACTCTTCTGCCAGCACCTTCTCCACAGACAAAAACCAGTTTGCATACCACCTGGAGAGCAAAGAAAAGAAAACAACACAAAAACATCCAGCCAAACCCCCCCCAACACACAACACCCCATAAAAAAAGAAAAAAATTACTTCATCATCCTTGGCACTAGAAAAAACGTGGTGAACAAGGTGGGTTTTTCTTTTTAATATTTTTTTTATTTTTATTAGAAACAGGAATGTATAATCTCATTTCACAACTGAAAGATGACACATACAGCACCTGCATACAAAGTAAGGAAATGAAAATATCAGCTATTTTTAAAATAAATCTTGTTTCCATGTTGAATACAGCCAGTATTCTGCACACTAGTAGTGTGATAAACATGCATACTGTGTGTGAGTGAGACGGCGCAACTGACTGTGTGGTTGCCGGCTTGGTAAACGTCAGCCGTCTTCGGCCAAAGTATACTTGCCACCTAGCGGATGTGCCGGTTCTTGCATCAGTTGTTCTGCTGTCAATTAAATAGGCCAAAAATAAAAAAATAAGAATTAAAAAAACATTTGATGTGGACCGATTGCCGGGCGGGGATGATAAACTAATGTTGTTTTATTATGGGGCCATATAGGAAGGAACCTCAAGCAGACCAGATTCAGAGGAGTGACCATCTGGGTTTGGTGACACTAACAAGAACAAAAAGTCAAAACAACAAATCACAACAAAGATTTGTCAAACATGCAAATACAAAGATGATGGAACTAAGCATCCAGGTACTTATAAAGTCCAGTGGCCATATTATAAAACATTTGTCCAAACAATCTCGTGATGAAGATCATGGAACATCTCAATTGTTTCCATAAGAGTTGTAGTTCAAAATACAAGTGATAAAAATTGAATGCAATAAAATTGTTGAAATATGAGAAGAACATGTCCATATGTTTAGACAGTTTTTTTTTCCAGAAAGTTTTGATCTAAAGTGGTGATCCCCTCCCCCCCCCCAGAATAACAAATCAAACACCTGCTCCCCCATGCACCTTCCCTGCATGATAGAAAACAAGGGAGTAAATGAATAAAAATATAAGCAAAGAAATGATCAATACATATTGTAGGAGACTTTGAAAAAAATTTATAAATGTTACAAATGTCACTAAACACACACACACACACACACACAGACACACACACACACACACACACACACACAAAGCCAGTCAGAACAATATATGGCTACTTAAGACAAATTAATATCAGGTTTGATGCATATTTCAGTAATATTCAAGTTCAAACACATTTGTCCTCAAAATGTACCGTCCATTTTGCAGTGCCTGATGTGTGACATGATTGGCCATAATAATGTGTCAGTAGATCCATAAAAAGTGGATCTAATGGGGGATTTTCAAGTTGCGATAGAGCTGCGCCTACGCGCATGCTATCCAGTTAGGGAGACGCGGTTTCGTTCAACAACAAGAACTGTCAAGAAACTTTCTGGTCACTGTTTGGAGTTGTGTGGAAGTAGGAATAGCCTTCTGAACGCTTGAATAATGATGTCAGTCGTACAAAGAAATCAAATAATAATGAAAACGTTCATTGCGCCCAGAATGTTGGTATTTTGGTCATTGAATTTTCCTAGCAATGAATGTAAAGCCACGGTTACACAGGGCTAACGAAGGACACCAAAGCCAAAAAGAAACCAGAAATCTGGACGTACGTTGACTTTCAGAGCTATCGTTTAACTGGCATCCAGCTTCGATCAGTCAGCCGCTCCGTGAGGCATCACAACAACGGATCGGCCAGCTGCTCCGTGAGGCATCATAACAATGGATTGGTTAGCCGCTCATGAGGCATCATAACAACCGGGAGTGACTACTGACCCGGTGGCCGGGCACCCACAGTCTGAGTTTGCTATTTGCCCGGCTGCTGTTTCTCTCTGGCCGGTGTGAGGGGTTCAGCTGTCCCCTCACACCGGGACCGCAGTGACAGTCTCTGAAAGAAGCTCCTCAGCAGACATCCGTCATTCTTCTGTTTTTTGCTCAGACTCGCAGACTGAGTGTTTCACTTTTTAATTTTTACTTTTTTGGAGAATACACAATGCTTCACAAACATGGTAACTGGCCCATAACAACCGATCAGTTAGCCGCAAGGCGTCATAACAAGCTGTTGTTTCTAATGACGCCAAACATGCGAGCAACAGGCTCACTAACTGGAAGTCTCAGCAGCACAACTTGAAAACTGTCCACTACCTCTACTTGCACAGCCTGAATTTCTGTCTACCTCTCATCCAGTAGGTATAGGTGGGCGGTGTTTCATTCCTCCACTTAAGAAGAATCAGTTATCCAACAATCAGCATTCAATCTGTATTTTCAATTGCTAGTTTATTCACAAGCCCCTTAAAATATTGCCAGTGAAGACTAAGAGGGATCTCAAACACTTTTGAAAGAGTTTTGAATACATATCACCCAAAAACTGAGGGGCAGGTCAATAGCTGAGCTTTGGACTGAGTGTACTTCGGTTATATTAGAATAAAACTGAGCTACTTTCTCTTTAGTAAAATCAATCTATAATGTTAAAGAGTAGACGTTTGTCTCATGCACAAATAAATGAGGCATGTACCTTGTTATTAAATTCCCATGCAACTTTATCCAGTTGTAATATTAGGCCTTCTTCCAATATGCCTCTAAGGGTACCAGAAGTGATGTCATAATGAGTGACTTTATATCTAGAATGTTACAATTCAAGCTCAAAAAAATTTTTTTCCTAAAGTGTAAGCAGATCCTAAGGGAATTTTCAAGGGCTAATATTTTTCTACGACACACTTAACAACAAAGCTTAATGGCCTGTTGGTGGAACTGCTTCAGTATCCTTTTATCTAAACATTTATTTATTTATCACATATCATCATGACAATGAAGGTTCCCAGTTCAAACCCCATCCTTGCCCATTCTCCATGTAATAAGGAGTTGCATCAGGAAGGGCATCTAGCATAAAACCCGTGCCAAGTCAACATGCAGATCCACATCGGATCTGCTGCGGAGACCCCGAGTGAAAACAAGGGAGCAGCTGAAGGGTCTTACTATATTATCATGACAATACTGAACAGTGATATTGCACCCTGCACGCTTGCCTCATGTTGCGCAGTCCAAGTGGTCACCAGTCTGGAAGGTTTTGAACATGTTCAAAGATTTGTGAATTAGGAAGGAATCATAAGCTGCAAACGTGAATCACTGGATGGAACCGGTGTAGCTAAGGGCTAGTATGTATCTTTTACAAATGGCTTTGGTTTTTATTTTGTTCGTGCATCTTGAAATAAATCCTTTCTGCCCCCAGGCAGCAGACAGGGATCAACTGGTGGCGGTGGAGTTGAAGAGGAAAAGCCTTGTTGGTGATTTGTAAGCTACAAGAGGTGGGTGAACACTTTTGACATTTAAGGAATGTGTGTTTCCTATTGACGCCTTTACGGTGTCAAATCTCGTGCGTAATCACGTTCTCGCTGGGGAGGCTGAGATTTTGTTGTCAGTGTAAATAAGCGTTTGTGGCAAATTGTTTGCAACATTGCGTCATTATGGAGGTGAGTTCAACCAAAATATGTATTTAGGTGTTTAACTAAGATAATCGTGTCTTGTCTCACAAACAATCGTGTTGCTGTTAGGGTTGTGTGTCGGGAACTGGTTCTTTTCAGGTATCCTTAAGAAATGATTCGATCCATTGACATCAATAGCCTTTTTGCTTAATGATTCTCTTATTGGTCCTTCTGAGTGGGCGTTGTTTTTGGGGGTGTTTGTCAGAAAAATTATCATTTCTCTACAATGATTACAGACCCTGCAGCGGGTCTGTAATCAAGCGTTTCTGCAGCGCGGCTTTGCTTTGAACCTTGAGCCAGTGCTTCGAGCTTTGTTGGTTCTTTGTTTTATTTAATTTTATCTTAATTTTTCCCTGCTAAAACCCTAAAGAGCATATGTCTGTGAGTAATATTTACCTTTTTATGTTAAACCGACCTGTTATGGTCTTCTGACACAGTTGATAGATGTATTTTATACCTTAAAAATGGGACAGGTGCTGACACGTTAGCATGTCTGTGGAATTTTCAATGTTAAAGTTAGCATTAAGCTGAGCCATTATCAAACCTCCCTCCCCAGTGCGCAAAGGATTCTGGGATACTCTAAAACTGTCAATTGGTTGAGATCTGATGACTAACGGGGAACACCTACTTCTGTTAGCAGATTACAGCTGTTGTTAATTAACTGATTCTGAATGAATACTTAAAATTTGAGTCTTCTGGTAGAACTTACGCTACGCTGAATGTTTGATGTTGCTGAAAGGTTGATAATTTATGGAAACTACCTATTAATGTGCTCTCTGGTGATTGGTAGGGGTATGAAAAAGAACCCCTTGGTACTGACAAAAATAAAAATGGCTGCCTGAAGACATTAAATTCCAGCTCAAAGATAGTCAGAGAGTGTGTACCTCTGCAAAGACCACATATGTTCTGGAAATATGTTCTAGATCAAATTCATAATGAAATGCCTAATTTTCTAGGGCTCTGACAATAACTTTGGACATACAGTAGTGTTCAGAATAATAGTAGTGCTATGTGACTAAAAAGATTAATCCAGGTTTTGAGTATGTTTCTTATTGTTACATGGGAAACAAGGTACCAGTAGATTCAGTAGATTCTCACAAATCCAACAAGACCAAGCATTCATGATATGCACACTCTTAAGGCTATGAAATTGGGCTATTAATAAAAAAAAAAGTAGAAAAGGTTGTGTTCACAATAATAGTAGCATCTGCTGTTGACGCTACAAACTCAAAACTATTATGTTCAAACTGCTTTTTTAGCAATCCTGTGAATCACTAAACTAGTATTTAGTTGTATAACCATAGTTTTGTGAGAATCTACTGAATCTACTGGTACCTTGTTTCCCATGTAACAATAAGAAAAATACTCAAAAGCTGGATTAATCTTTTTAGTCACATAGCACTACTATTATTCTGAACACTACTGTAGATAGATAGATAGATAGATAGATAGATAGATAGATAGATAGATAGATAGATAGATAGATAGATAGATAGATAGATAGATAGATAGATAGATAGATAGATAGATAGATAGATAGATAGATAGATGTGTGTGTGTGTGTGTGTGTGTGTGTGTGTGTGTGTGTGTGTGTGTGTGTGTGTGTGTGTGTGTGTGTGTGTGTGTGTGTGTGTGTGTGTGTGTGTGTGTGTGTAAAAGGTCAGTGAGTTTCTGGGCTACTGACAGACCCTTGCATCTTTCATCCAGTGCCACATTGATGTTTCTGGTTTCTGAGTCATAGGGAAAGAAAATAATTGTCAAAGAAAAGGTAATTGAACTTCATGAAACTGGAAAGGGATATAAAAAGATATCCAACAGACAACTATAGATAGATAGATAGATAGATAGATAGATAGATAGATAGATAGATAGATAGATAGATAGATAGATAGATAGATAGATAGATAGATAGATAGATAGATAGATAGATAGATAGATAGATAGATAGATAGATAGATAGATAGATAGATAGATAGATAGATAGATAGATAGATAGATAGATAGATAGATAGATAGATTTAATCTTCTGTGTCTTCAAGGACACTTTCTGGGATTATAACTTTATTTTACAATTACATTTTTTATTTATTTATTTTTGTTTAAGTGCCAAATCTCCAGTCAGACTCGGTTGACTTCCAAATCTCACAGAATAATATCTAAAGCTGTGAATAAATAAAACCATAGTCTGTGACTGAAGAACATGATGCTGAGGAAATGAGCCCCTCATTTCTGTTTTTCATGCTCTTAAATGATGTCAGCACTGTGTTGCTGGATGTTTCATCAGTGTGAACACACCCATCTCTGCTCTGCTCCACATCAATGAGTATCGCATGCTGAGGTTTCACTGCAATAAGAAAAAGAATCTACCTGAACCTGTTTTGACTCATGTTTGTGCCACAGATTCTCTGCTTCATATGTCAAAGTAGAAGTAAATGTCACACTGAAACAAACAAGCTGCTGCAACTCTGAAGGAGTTATTGAATTCTGTGGCTGTGACTGGAGAGACTGTCCATCATGCAACTCTTGTCTGTTGTATCACCAGTTACAGCTGATGGAGTGCAACAATGACTTTCATGCAAGAAAATAAATCAGGTCTATCCTGGGATTCTGGAATATTATGGCTGAATTTTTTTTCTTCTCTGGTCCACTGTACCATAAAGCTGTACAGCTGATGATGCAACAAATAAAAGTTGCACAACGTACATTTTCTCCAATCACAGGCACAGTTTGTACCGTATTTTCTGAAATATGTGTCGGTCCCCTCCCCCGTCCCAGTTTGGGATTTCCTGAGACTTGTACTCCGGTGTGACTCATATACTACTACTACTATAATAATATAAATAGAAGAACTATTTATACATGGCTTTTTCCCAGGAATCAAAGCACTACACAAAATAAGCTCCACCAATAAAAGAATAAACATCAATAATAAACATTCACTAAATCAATGTACAAAAATCCCAAATTCAAGACCTGATAAAAATGAAATGGTTGCACATTTTTTTTATTGTAGTGTTTCCAGTGCTGTGGCCAGCATTGTCCATCTGAACACTTCTTTTACATAAACCGTGTCAAATAAGATTCAATATGTTGTCCATCACACAGTTTTGCTTATTTTTGGAATTTAACAGTCCTTGTGTGACACACCGCAAGCTGAGAGCTTCCTGCAGACATCCACTCTTAACTTCTCTAGGTTGTTGTGGGTCAACAATCTGTCCATCTGAAGATTTATTTTACCCAAACTGTGCCAAATAACATCCAGTATGTTGTTCATCACACATTTATTTGTCTATCTGTCCATATCTGTGTTGAGAACTCACAAAAACCCTGTAATACAATCCTCAAATCTGTGCAGAAGAATACAACCCCTGGCAAAAATTATGGAATCACCGGCCTCGGATGATGTTCATTCAGTTGTTTTATTTTGTAGAAAAAAGCAGATCACAGACATGACACAAAACTAAAGTCATTTCAAATGGCAACTTTCTGGCTTTAAGAAACACTATAAGAAATCAAGAAAAAAAGATTGTGGCAGTCAGTAACGGTTACTTTTTTAGACCAAGCAGAGGAAAAAAATATGGAATCACTCAATTCTGAGGAAAAAATTATGTAATCACCCTGTAAATTTTCATCCCCCAAACTAACACCTGCATCAAATCAGATCTGCTCGTTGACATTGACCCTATGTCATGACATTGACCCAATGTGTCTTTTTGCAAGGAATGTTTTCACAGTTTTTGCTCTATGGCAAGATGCATTATCATCTTGAAAAAGGATTTAATCATCCCCAAACAGCCTTTCAGTTGTCCAAAATATTAACGTAAACTTGTGCATTTATTGATGATGTAATGACAGCCATCTCCCCAGTGCCTTTACCTGACATGCAGCCCCATATCATCAATGACTGTGGAAATTTACATGTTCTCTTCAGGCAGTCATCTTTATAAATCTCATTGGAACGGCACCAAACAAAGGTTCCAGCATCATCACCTTGCCCAATGCAGATTCGAGATTCATCACTGAATATGACTTTCATCCAGTCATCCACAGTCCACGATTGCTTTTCCGTAGCCCATTGTAACCTTGTTTTATTTTCTGTTTAGGTGTTAATGATGGCTTTTGTTTAGCTTTTCTGTATGTAAATCCCATTTCCTTTAGGCGGTTTCTTACAGTTCGGTCACAGACGTTGACTCCAGTTTCCTCCCATTCGTTCCTCATTTGTTTTGTTGTGCATTTTTCGATTTCTGGGACTTATTGCTTTAAGTTTTCTGTCTTGACGCTTTGACGTCTTCCTTGGTCTACCAGTATGTTTGCCTTTAACAACCTTCCCATGTTGTTTGTATTTGGTCCAGAGTTTAGACACAGCTGACTGTGAACAACCAACATCTTTTGCAACATTGCGTGATGATTTACTCTCTTTTAAGAGTTTGATAATCCTCTCCTTTGTTTCAGTTGACATCTCTTGTGTTCGAGCCATGATTCATGTCAGTCCACTTGGTGCAACAGCTCTCCAAGGTGTGATCACTCCTTTTTAGATGCAGACTAACAAGCAGATCTGATATGATGCAGGTGTTAGTTTTGGGGATGAAAATTTACAGGGTGATTCCATAATTTTTTCCTCAGAATTGAGTGATTCCATATTTTTTTCCTCTGCTTGGTCTAAAAAAGTAACCGTTACTGACTGCCACAATCTTTTTTTCTTGATTTCTTATAGTGTTTCTTAAAGCCAGAAAGTTGCCATTTGAAATGACTTTAGTTTTGTGTCATGTCTGTGATCTGCTTTTTTTCTACAAAATTAAACAACTGAATGAACATCCTCCGAGGCCGGTGATTCCATAATTTTTGCCAGGGGTTGTAATTGTCAACACACACACACACACACACACACACACACACACACACACACACACACACACACACACACACACACACACACACGCACACACACACACACACACACACACACACGCACACACACACACACACACAAAGAATCCTGTGTGGCCAGTGTTATTTGCCAGAGCCTCTGAAGTGTCATCAATAGCTTAAGCTGAACACCTCCCATTCTTCATGTGCTTCAGGTGCACATAAACGCCTTTCCTCATCAGCTCTTAATATTCTGTCAGAGGCTGTCACAGAGAGAAGACGATGGGTTCTATGGGACTGCAGATGGCTGGCAGCACCCTGGCCTTGTTGGGCTGGATTGGAGTGATCATTGTCTGCGGTGCACCTATGTGGCGGGTCACTGCCTTCATTGGCAGCAACATAGTGACATCCCAGGTCATGTGGGAAGGCATCTGGATGAGCTGCATAGTCGAGAGTACAGGTCAGATGCAGTGTAAGGTATACGACTCCATGCTGGCTCTGAGCACTGACCTCCAGGGGGCCCGGGCCTTGACTGTGGTTTCCATCATCTTGGGCATCACCGGCCTCCTAATAGCCTTTGTTGGTGGAAAATGCACCAACTTCATTCCAGAGAAGAAAGCTAAGGCAAGGGTGACAGTGGCAGCCGGTGTGATACTGATCATCAGCGGACTCCTCTGCCTCATCCCCGTTTCCTGGACAGCCACGATCATCATAAGGGACTTCTACAACCCGCAAATAGTTAATGCCCAAAAGAGGGAGCTCGGGGCCTCTCTGTACATCGGCTGGGGTGCTGCAGCGCTGCTCATCGTCGGTGGAGGACTACTGTGTGCTAACTGTCCACCAACAGAAGACGAGAACCACTCTGTGAAATACCTCCTGAATAACTCTGCGGGTGGAAACAGCAAACAGGACTCAGCCCACTCTCTTACACCAACCAAGACTTATATTTGACATTTTCAAATGGACAAATGGCACAAACAACCTGCTGCAATAGAAATATGCACTTTTCCCACACTCTAATCCACACTATTTTAAGTATGGATGTAAATCTTCAACTAAACATATCAGTGGGGTTGGTTTAAATTATATAAACTGGTTTACATTTTTGGAAAAATTGTGGCAATTTCATTTTGTAACTGCACTGTGCACCTTTTATCTTTGATCATTATGATTTTATTTTATTACACAATAAATCATTTTGTAACTTGAGGTTCCTCATTTGTCTTGTTTGTGTATATTCAACGAATGAACCTGTGAATGTTTAAAACGACAGAACAGGAGAACCAGTTTGTCTGGTCTTTAACACAGGTCACTGTCCAGGAAGCAAATATGGTGACTCAGGCACTTAGAATCTGCTTTGCTGATTTCTGTCTCAAAAACAAGATCTCCAGTTTCGATTAACACAGTCGAGTAGCTGTTAACTGTGATTACAATTTTTAAAATGAGTTGCAAAAAGCGACTATGATTGTGCAAAAATGTTCAAAACTGTAATTTTCCACTGCAGTGTCAAACAACGCTATCTCCACTGCACTGGTAATACTTTATTGTACTGGAGAGCAAAAATGTAAATGAGTGGGTGAGTGAGTTAGTCCATCCCAGACAGATTATACAGAAACAATAACTCCAAAAAACAAGTATTATCATATTGTAAAAGGACATATAAAGAGGAAAATTTTGTTGCATCTTGCAACAGATCCATCAAAATCCCAACTGTATTTTGCTTATATGATATCCCATTGACATGTCTGCCATCTGCTGGACAATTTAAGGATTCTGTATAAATTATCAAAATATTACAAACAGCTGTGGTTGAAACTCGCTTGTAGTTTGTCTGTTTCCTGAACACTGGACATGTCGTGTTGTCACTGGGCGTTCTGCCCAGCTAACATGCTACATAGCACAGGGAGAAACATGATGATCATTACATGAGCAAATTTGGGATGAAGTGCACAACAGAATAGTGGGAATGAACAGATGCCAAATTTGACTTTGGTCGCGCGCATACATGTCAACCCCTTTGAGGGTCCACCTGTATAACCAAGTGAGAAAATCCATAAAATCAACACAAAATCCTTATAACCTCCAAATCGCACCAAGATCAGTTTTATTACAGTACACGCAACCGCATAGCGGTGTCACATAACTGGGTTTTTCCACAAACTATGAGTTGCCACAATGACATTAAATCAAATCAAATCAATTTTATTTATATAGCGCCAAATCACAACAAACAGTTGCCCCAAGGCGCTTTATATTGTAAGGCAAGGCCATACAATAATTACGTAAAAACCCCAACGGTCAAAACGACCCCCTGTGAGCAAGCACTTGGCTACAGTGGGAAGGAAAAACTCCCTTTTAACAGGAAGAAACCTCCAGCAGAACCAGGCTCAGGGAGGGGCAGTCTTCTGCTGGGACTGGTTGGGGCTGAGAGAGAGAACCAGGAAAAAGACATGCTGTGGAAGAGAGCAGAGATCAATCACTAATGATTAAATGCAGAGTGGTGCATACAGAGCAAAAAGAGAAAGAAACACTCAGTGCATCATGGGAACCCCCCAGCAGTCTAAGTCTATAGCAGCATAACTAAGGGATGGTTCAGGGTCACCTGATCCAGCCCTAACTATAAGCTTTAGCAAAAAGGAAAGTTTTAAGCCTAATCTTAAAAGTAGAGAGGGTGTCTGTCTCCCTGATCCGAATTGGGAGCTGGTTCCACAGGAGAGGAGCCTGAAAGCTGAAGGCTCTGCCTCCCATTCTACTCTTACAAACCCTAGGAACTACAAGTAAGCCTGCAGTCTGAGAGCGAAGCGCTCTATGGGAGTGATATGGTACTATGAGGTCCCTAAGATAAGATGGGACCTGATTATTCAAAACCTTATAAGTAAGAAGAAGAATTTTAAATTCTATTCTAGAATTAACAGGAAGCCAATGAAGAGAGGCCAATATGGGTGAGATATGCTCTCTCCTTCTAGTCCCTGTCAGTACTCTAGCTGAGCATTTTGAATTAACTGAAGGCTTTTCAGGGAACTTTTAGGACAAGCTGATAATAATGAATTACAGTAGTCCAGCCTAGAGGAAATAAATGTATGAATTAGTTTTTCGGCATCACTCTGAGACAAGACCTTTCTAATTTTAGAGATATTGCGCAAATGCAAAAAAGCAGTCCTACATATTTGTTTAATATGCGCATTGAATGACATATCCTGATCAAAAATGACTCCAAGATTTCTCACAGTATTACTAGAGGTCAGGGTAATGCCATCCAGAGTAAGGATCTGGTTAGACACCATGTTTCTAAGATTTGTGGGGCCAAGTACAATAACTTCAGTTTTATCTGAGTTTAAAAGCAGGAAATTAGCGGTCATCCAAGTCTTTAAGTCTGTAAGACAATCCTGCAGTTTAGCTAATTGGTGTGTGTCCTCTGGCTTCATGGATAGATAAAGCTGGGTATCATCTGCGTAACAATGAAAATTTAAGCAATGCTGTCTAATAATACTGCCTAAGGGAAGCATGTATAAAGTGAATAAAATTGGTCCTAGCACAGAACCTTGTGGAACTCCATAATTAACCTTAGTCTGTGAAGAAGATTCCCCATTTACATGAACAAATTGTAATCTATTAGATAAATATGATTCAAACCACCGCAGCGCAGTGCCTTTAATACCTATGGCATGCTCTAATCTCTGTAATAAAATTTTATGGTCAACAGTATCAAAAGCAGCACTGAGGTCTAACAGAACAAGCACAGAGATGAGTCCACTGTCTGAGGCCATAAGAAGATCATTTGTAACCTTCACTAATGCTGTTTCTGTACTATGATGAATTCTAAAACCTGACTGAAACTCTTCAAATAGACCATTCCTCTGCAGATGATCAGTTAGCTGTTTTACAACTACCCTTTCAAGAATTTTTGAGAGAAAAGGAAGGTTGGAGATTGGCCTGTAATTAGCTAAGATAGCTGGGTCAAGTGATGGCTTTTTAAATAATGGTTTAATTACTGCCACCTTAAAAGCCTGTGGTACATAGCCAACTAATAAAGATAGATTGATCATATTTAAGATCGAAGCATTAATTAATGGTAGGGCTTCCTTGAGCAGCCTGGTAGGAATGGGGTCTAATGGACATGTTGATGGTTTGGAGGAAGTAACTAATGAAAATAACTCAGACATTGGAGAGAAAGAGTCTAACCAAATCCCGGCATCACTGAAAGCAGCCAAAGAGAACGATATGTCTTTGGGATGGTTATGAGTAATTTTTTCTCTAATAGTTAAAATTTTATTAACAAAGAAAGTCATGAAGTCATTACTAGTTAAAGTTAAAGGAATACTCGGCTCAATAGAGCTCTGACTCTTTGTCAGCCTGGCTACAGTGTTGAAAAGAAACCTGTGGCTGTTCTTATTTTCTTCAATTAGTGATGAGTAGTAAGATGTCCTAGCTTTACGGAGGGCTTTTTTATAGAGCAACAGACTCTTTTTCCAGGCTAAGTGAAGATCTTCTAAATTAGTGAGACGCCATTTCCTCTCCAACGTACGGGTTATCTGCTTTAAGCTGCGAGTTTGTGAGTTATACCACGGAGTCAGACACTTCTGATTTAAGGCTCTCTTTTTCAGAGGAGCTACAGCATCCAAAGTTGTCCTCAATGAGGATATAAAACTATTGACGAGATAATCTATCTCACTCAGAGTTTAGGTAGCTACTCTGCCCTGTGTTGGTATATGGCATTGGAGAACATAAAGAAGGAATCATATCCTTAAACCTAGTTACAGCGCTTTCTGAAAGACTTCTACTGTAATGAAACTTATTCCCCACTGCTGGGTAGTCCATCAGAGTAAATGTAAATGTTATTAAGAAATGATCAGACAGAAGGGAGTTTTCAGGGAATACTGTTAAGTCTTCAATTTCCATACCATAAGTCAGAACAAGATCTAAGGTATGATTAAAGTGGTGGGTGGACTCATTTACATTTTGAGCAAAGCCAATTGAGTCTAATAATAGATTAAATGCAGTGTTGAGGCTGTCATTCTCAGCATCTGTGTGGATGTTAAAATCGCCCACTATAATTATTTTATCTGAGCTAAGCACTCAGTCAGACAAAAGGTCCGAAAATACACAGAGAAACTCACAGTAACGATCAGGTGGACGATAGATAACAACAAATAAAACTGGTTGGATGGACAAGAGTAAGAGTCAAGCTTTCAAATAAATTAAAGCTCTGTCTGGGTTTTTGATTAATTAATAAGCTGGAGTGGAAGATTGCTGCTAATCCTCCGCCTCGGCCCGTGCTACGAGCGTTCTGGCAGTTAGTGTGACTCGGGGGTGTTGACTCATTTAAACTAACATATTCATCCTGCTGTAACCAGGTTCTGTAAGGCAGAATAAATCAATATGTTGTTCAATTATTATATCATTTACTAACAGGGACTTAGAAGAGAGAGACCTAATATTTAATAGACCACATTTAACTGTTTTAGTCTGTGGTGCAGTTGAAGGTGCTATATTATTTTTTCTTTTTGAATTTTTATGCTTAAATAGATTTTTGCTGGTTATTGGTGGTCTGGGAGCAGACACCGTCTCTACGGGGATGGGGTAATGGGGGGATGGCAGGGGGAGAGAAGCTGCAGAGAGGTGTGTAAAACTACAACTCTGCTTTCTGGTCCCAACCCTGGATAGTCACAGTTTGGAGGATTTAAGAAAATTGGCCAGATTTCTAGAAATGAGAGCTGCTCCATCCAAAGTGGGATGGATGCCGTCTCTCCTAACAAGACCAGGTTTTCCCCAGAAGCTTTGCCAATTATCTATGAAGCCCACCTCATTTTTTGGACACCACTCAGACAGCCAGCAATTCAAGGAGAACATGCGGCTAAACATGTCACTCCCGGTCCGATTGGGGAGGGGCCCAGAGAAAACTACAGAGTCCGACATTGTTTTTGCAAAGTTACACACCGATTCGTTACATTAAAGTCAGGATCGTTAGTATTTCCTCCACAGTTGAATTGCAAACAATAGTGATCTAATATTTATGCATCAAGCTGAATTTTATCAAACTGAATGTGTCAAATTTAGTTAATTTTTACAGAAACAAGAACTGTCTGTCACCAATGGAAAAACATTAATAAAATCATGAAAAATAAATTGAATGAAGTAAATAAATATGAAATTGGTCACTGGATCCTTATACTTTGGACATAATAAACTCTACATGGTGGATCCTTGATCTCTGGACATAAATAGGAATAAACAAAATCTGTAGTTTTTGTCAAAAGTATTTCCTTTCAGGCATTATTGGTATGAATGTCTTTCCATACATCTGAGCTCGCTGTGCTTCACGTCAGCATCAGTTTAATTTATAAAGAATGCAGGACGTCTCATTTTGGGAAGAAAAAAACTTTTAGTCAATTGTAGTTTCGTGTCTGTAATACAATGTTTTAAAGAGGTGTCATTTTATTTAAAGCGGCAATTTGTTTTAAAGTTATTGATTCCGACCGGACTCTGTCTCGGCAGACAACGGAACGGAGGACGATTCTCGCTTCTTGACTACAAGAGTCCCAGTTAATGACTTTAATCCACACAAAAGTGACTCACGATATTTTAATGGCTTTGAGAGGAGTTAAGAAGCGGACTTGCCGTTTCTGAAGAGCAGCGAATCAAAGAACCAATGAGCTAGTGGATCGAAGCATTGCTTCATTTGGTTCACGCATCAAAGTGGAGTCACGCTGCAGAAACGATTGATTACAGAGCCGCTGCAGACCAAACTCTGAATATCCGTAAGACTTTATTTGTACGTCCGTATGACACCGAAACTCGGAAAAATCTGTATAATTTACGGACAATCCATATATGTTGACATGTATGCGCACAGGGGATTGTGGGAAATGCATGCCAGCTGTGGATGCACAGTCAGGCTCAGAAAGTAAACAAAAAGCTCAGAATGCCGGTGTCGCAGACTGAACAGTCCCCTCTAAAAATTGGTCTGCCCTGCCTTGACCTTGCCTTCTATGCGCATGCGTCTGAGACTGACTCTCTGAGTCTGACTCTCTACACCCAAAGCGATCAAAGGGAATAATGTGATTATTAACCCTCAGATGACAAAATAAAACCTCTTAAATCATTTTAAAGTAAAATTTAAGCAGAAATGAGGCGATAGTCGATGAATCACTACTGACACTCTGAAATGACGTAGGCGCAGCAGCTGCACGTCAGACTCAGACGTGCTGCTGTGGTGCTCTAATCGGTCCCCTGTCTTTTATTATGAAATAATTCTGAATTTATGTGGAAATGATTGTTGTACAACCCCAATTCCAGTAAAGTTGGGACGTTGTGTGAAATGTAAATAAAAACAGAATACAATGATTTGCAAATCCTCTTCAACCTATATTCAATTGAATACACCACAAAGACAAGATATTGTCTTTTTGAAGAGTTTCAGTCAGGTTTTAGAATTCATCATAGTACAGAAACAGCATTAGTGAAGGTTACAAATGATCTTCTTATGGCCTCGGACAGTGGACTCATCTCTGTGCTTGTTCTGTTAGACCTCAGTGCTGCTTTTGATACTGTTGACCATAAAATTTTATTACAGAGATTAGAGCATGCCATAGGTATTAAAGGCACTGCGCTGCGGTGGTTTGAATCATATTTGTCTAATAGATTACAATTTGTTCATGTAAATGGGGAATCTTCTTCACAGACTAAAGTTAATTATGGAGTTCCACAAGGTTCTGTGCTAGGACCAATTTTATTCACTTTATACAAGCTTCCCTTAGGCAGTATTATTAGACGGTATTGCTTAAATTTTCATTGTTACGCAGATGATACCCAGCTTTATCTATCCATGAAGCCAGAGGACACACACCAATTAGCTAAACTGCAGGATTGTCTTACAGACATAAAGACATGGATGACCTCTAATTTCCTGCTTTTAAACTCAGATAAAACTGAAGTTATTGTACTTGGCCCCACAAATCTTAGAAACATGGTGTCTAACCAGATCCTTACTCTGGATGGCATTACCCTGACCTCTAGTAATACTGTGAGAAATCTTGGAGTCATTTTTGATCAAGATATGTCATTCAAAGCGCATATTAAACAAATATGTAGGACTGCTTTTTTGCATTTACGCAATATCTCTAAAATCAGAAAGGTCTTGTCTCAGAGTGATGCTGAAAAACTAATTCATGCATTTATTTCCTCTAGGCTGGACTTTTGTAATTCATTATTATCAGGTTGTCCTAAAAGTTCCCTAAAAAGCCTTCAGTTAATTCAAAATGCTGCAGCTAGAGTACTGACGGGGACTAGAAGGAGAGAGCATATCTCACCCATATTGGCCTCTCTTCATTGGCTTCCTGTTAATTCTAGAATAGAATTTAAAATTCTTCTTCTTACTTATAAGGTTTTGAATAATCAGGTCCCATCTTATCTTAGGGACCTCGTAGTACCATATCACCCCAATAGAGCGCTTCGCTCTCAGACTGCAGGCTTACTTGTAGTTCCTAGGGTTTGTAAGAGTAGAATGGGAGGCAGAGCCTTCAGCTTTCAGGCTCCTCTCCTGTGGAACCAGCTCCCAATTCAGATCAGGGAGACAGACACCCTCTCTACTTTTAAGATTAGGCTTAAAACTTTCCTTTCCATGCATTTTTTCTCCACATACCACTGGACCTGTGTCAGTAAGGCCTTCCAGCATAAAACCTGTGCCAAATCCCAGTGCAGATCTCTACCAGATCTGGTGTGCCAACTCCGGGCAGCTGGAGGTACCCAAAAGTAGAAGAAGAAAGAAAAAAGAAATCTTAATTGCTGCTGCAGTGCCCTGTCAGGTTGGCTCTAGATCAACCAACCTGACAGGATTTGATTTTATTTCATTTAATATTCAAACTGATGTTGAGGGAAAAGGGACGGCCTCAGTTCTGTTGTCTCAGTAAATAAGCCAATTCAGTATCCATGACTCCATGCAGGCTCGGACTGGTAATCTGTGATTTTGGGCATTTGCCCGATGGGCCGCTGCACGTTTAGACGTGCGTGGGCTGGCCGTCCCATATTTATAGAGATTATGGAAATATACAGTGTTCTTGAACCGCGCGCTGCTGTCAATATATGTATATGTCAATATATATATATATATATATATATATAGTCATTTAAACTTGTAATTTCGTCAAAATATGTAATTGCCTTTAATGTTATCAGGACGCCTCCTCGTTAATGAACGGACAATGGATAAGCCAAAAGTAACAATTTAATGTTGTGAATCGCACAACGAAATACAGACAATAACAATAATGTGGATTGTCAATTATACACAAGGTGACGTGTGGGCAGGCTTGAAGATAGAAGACGTCTGGCGAGAGAAGAGCCGGATCCCACACAGCTTCCACCACCAACTGATCTGAAGAACACCGGAGCCGCCAAGCCCTGCGCCCCAGGTGGCCACTGTCTTCAGCAGTCAGACCCGGTACTGCTGGCAGAAAACAGAAACAGTTAATGGTGGGTGTGTGAATACACACCCAGCAATTGTGTAAAGCTTAGTTCCTCCAGGAGGGAAAACCTCCAGATACAGAATCACCCATGCAGCTCCTGTCAGTCACTTCCCTGGAAGGAGTGAGAGGCGAAGACGTCGCGCTCACACTATCCGCCAATCCAGCTTCAGACTGTCACCACAGGAAAACGGCTGCACACAGAACAATATTCAGTCTCAGAAAATTCACAGCAGAGAAGGTTACCTGGAACGGTAGCTGATTTCTCGGCAAGGAGGTGGAGTTGCAGTCCGTTGAACGAGTGACAGCTGGTGCTGATAAGTGACAGCTGTCACTCCCAGTGGCTCCGACGCCCTCTCGTGCTTGAAGCCCGCACTCCAAGCAGGGTGCCATCCGGTGGTAGTGGGCCAGCAGTACCTCCTCTTCAGCGGCCCACACAACAGGACCGCCCCCCCTCAGGCTTGTCCGGGTGCCGGTTGTAGAAATCGGCCAGGAGGGCCGGGTCCAGGATGAAGCTCCTCTTCACCCAGGAGCGTTCTTCGGGTCCATACCCCTCCCAGTCCACCAGATACTGGAACCCCCGGCCCTTACGACAGACGTCCAGGAGCCGACGCACGGTCCACGCCGGCTCCCCGTCGATGATCCAGGCAGGAGGCGGTGCGGGGCCAGGGGTGCAGAGTGGTGAGGTGTGATGAGGTTTGAGACATGACACATGGAAAACCGGGTGGCCGCAGTGAAGCTAAAGCTGCCAGCTTCACTGCGGCCGGACTGAGGACTTTGAAGATGGGAAATGGTCCAATAAACCTGTCCTTGAGTTTCTGTGATTACACTTGAAGTGGGATGTCCTTTGTCGACAACCACACCTCCTGCCCGGGCTGGTATGCAGGGGCCGGGGAACGCCGGCGGTCTGCATGGGCCTTGGCCCTCGTCCGGGCCTTCAACAGGGCAGAACGGGCAGTCCGCCACACCCGGCAGCACCTCCTGAGGTGGGCCTGGACCGAGGGCACACCGACCTCCCCCTCCACAAGTGGGAACAATGGGGGCTGGTACCCCAAACACACCTCAAACGGGGAGAGGCCGGTGGCAGACGACACTTGGCTGTTGTGGGCATACTCGATCCAGGCCAGATGATTGCTCCAGGTCGTTGGGTGCGCGGAGGTCACGCAGCGGAGGGCCTGCTCCTGGTTAGCCCGCTCTGCCTGTCCGTTTGTCTGAGGGTGATACCCGGAAGAGAGACTCATGGTGGCCCCCAGTTCCCTGCAGAAACTCCTCCAGACTTGGGAAGAGAACTGAGGACCACGATCCGAGACGATGTCCGCTGGTATCCCATGCAGACGCACGAGGTGGTGGACCAGGAGGTCTGCCGTCTCCTGGGCTGTCGGGAGCTTCGGGAGGGCCACGAAGTGGGCCGCCTTGGAGAACCGGTCCACTATCGTGAGGATGGTGGTGTTGCCCTGGGACGGCGGGAGGCCCGTGATAAAGTCCAGGCCGATGTGGGACCAGGGGCGGTGAGGCATCGGTAGGGGCTGGAGGAGTCCCGAAGTCCTCTTGTGGTCGGCCTTGCCCCTGGCACAGGTGGTACAGGCCTGGACGTAATCCCGGACGTCGGCCTCCATAGACGCCTACCAGAAGCGCTGCTGGACCACTGCCATGGCTCTGCGCATCCCAGGATGACAGGAGAGCTTGGAACCATGACAGAAGTCCAAAACCGCAGCTCTGGCCTCTGGTGGGACGTACAATTTGTTCCTCGGGCCGGTCCCCGGGTCCGGGTTCCGTGTCAGGGCCTCCCGGACGGTCTTCTCCACGTCCCAGGTGAGGGTGGCCACGACAGTGGACTCGGGAATGATGGTCTCTGTTGGGTCCGACAACTCGGCCTTGGCTTCCTCTTCGTGCACCCGGGACAGGGCATCCGATCGTTGGTTCTTGGTCCCGGGGCGGTATGTAATCTGGAAGTCAAAGCGCCCGAAGAACAGTGACCAGCGGGCTTGCCTGGGGTTCAGCTGCTTGGCGGTCCGGATGTACTCCAGGTTCCGATGGTCCGTGAAAACCGTGAAGGGCACCGTCGCTCCCTCCAACAGGTGTCTCCACTCTTTAAGAGCCTCCTTCACCGCCAGGAGTTCCCAATTGCCGACGTCATAATTCTTTTCAGCCGGGGTCAACCTGCGGGAAAAATAGGCACAAGGGTGGAGAACCTTATCGGACTCCCTGCTCTGGGACAGCACGGCTCCTATCCCTGAGTCAGAGGCATCCACTTCAACTATGAACTGGCGATTAGGATCAGGCTGCACCAGAACTGGTGCAGACGAGAACCGGCGTTTCAACTCCCTAAACGCGGCTTCGCACCGATCCGACCAGGTGAAGGGGACTTTAGTGGAGGTCAGGGCAGTCAGGGGGCTCGCTACCTGACTGTAACCCTGTAGAAGTTTGCAAAACTGAGGAACTGTTGCAGCTTCCTACGGCTTGTTGGTTGGGGCCAATCTCTCACCGCCGCAACGTTGGCCGGATCAGGAGCGACGGAGTTGGAGGAGATGATGAACCCCAGGAAGGACAAAGAAGTACGGTGGAACTTGCACTTCTCGCCCTTCACAAACAACCGGTTCTCCAATAACCGCTGCAGGACCTGACGTACATGCTGGACATGAGTCTCAGGGTCCGGAGAAAAGATGAGTATATCGTCTAGATATACGAAGACAAACCGGTGCAGGAAGTCCCGCAAGACGTCATTAACCAATGCTTGGAACGTCGCGGGGGCGTTAGTGAGGCCGAACGGCATGACCAGGTACTCAAAGTGACCTAAGGGGGTGTTAAATGCCGTCTTCCACTCGTCTCCCTTCCAGATCCGAACCAGGTGGTACGCATTCCTAAGATCGAGTTTGGTGAATACTTGGGCTCCATGCAGGGGCGTGAACACCGAATCCAACAGAGGTAATGGGTATTGATTACGAACCGTAATCTCGTTCAGCCCTCTGTAATCGATGCATGGACGGAGTCCGCCGTCCTTCTTACCCACAAAAAAGAAACCTGCACCCATCGGGGAGGTGGAGGTCCCGATCAATCAATCAATCAATTTTTTTTTATATAGCGCCAAAGCACAACACACAGTTGCCCCAAGGTGCTTTATATTGTAAGGCAAGGCCATACAATAATTATGTAAAACCCCAACGGTCAAAACGACCCCCTGTGAGCAAGCACTTGGCTACAGTGGGAAGGAAAAACTCCCTTTTAACAGGAAGAAACCTCCAGCAGAACCAGGCTCAGGGAGGGGCAGTCTTCTGCTGGGACTGGTTGGGGCTGAAACCTGGCAGCTAAGGAGTCCCGGATGTAGGTCTCCATTGATTCGCGTTCCGGACGTGAGAAGTTGTACAGCCTGCTCGACGGGTACTCAGTGCCCGGGATCAAATCGATGGCGCAATCGTACGGTCGGTGCGGGGGAAGAGTGAGTGCCAGATCTTTGCTGAAGACGTCAGCAAGATCATGGTACTCCTCCGGCACCGCCGTCAGATTCGGGGGGACTTTGACCTCCTCATTAGCTGTCACACTGGGTGGAACCGAGGATCCTAAACATTCCCGGTGGCAGGTTTCGCTCCACTGCATCACAACCCCAGACGGCCAATCAATCCGGGGATTGTGCTTCACCATCCATGGAAACCCTAAAATCACTCGGGAGGTAGAAGGGGTTACATAAAACACGATCTCCTCCCTGTGATTCCCAGACACAACCAATGTCACGGGCTGTGTCTGGTGTGTGATTAATGGAAGAAGGGTGCCATCTAGTGCCCGTACCTTCAAAGGTGAAGGCAGAGCCACCAGAGGGAGCCCTACTTCCTTTGCCCATCTGCTGTCCAGCAGATTCCCTTCCGGCCCCGTGTCTACTAGTGCTGGGGCGTGAAGGGTTAAATCCTCACTTAGGATCGTGACTGGGATTCGTGCAGATTTACGGGGTTTCCCCGTGTGGGTATTGTGACCCACCCTTAGCCCAGTCTCTAAGGATGGGTGCTGCTGTTTTGACCGTTTGTGGCAGTTTCTCTGCGTGTGCTCAGTTGAGCTGCAGCGAAAACACTCCCCACGGACCAGCCTCCTCTGTCTCTTATCTGATCGCCTTTTGGCCCTGCTCGTCTCCATAGCAACGGCAGCAGGGGGAGCTGTCGTCACGTGGGGAGCCCTGGCTGTGGAGTGTGGGGAAGTAGGCTCCCTTTCGGACCTGGGAGGAAGAGGGACGGCTTGTGCCTGACCACGCCCTTCATCTCGCTCCCGTCGGTGTTCTATTAATCGATTGTCCAACCGTATAACCAGGTCGATAAGCCCGTCTAAATCCCGTGGCTCGTCCTTCGCCACCAGGTGCTCCTTAAGGACCAGAGACAGTCCGTTTACAAAGGTGGCGCGTAACGCAACAGCATTCCAGCCGGCTCACGCTGCCGCGATGCGGAGGTCGACTGCATACTTAGCTGCGCTCCAGCACCCGTGTCTTATCGACAGCAGCACGCTTGAAGCGGTCTCGCCTCTATGAGGGTGGTCGAACACTTGTCTGAACTCCCTCACAAACCTAGCGTATGACGTTAGGAGCCGTGAATTCTGCTCCCAGAGCGCCGTAGCCCAGGCGCGTGCCTCTCCTCGAAGCAAATTTATAACGTAAGCCACCCGGCTAGCGTCTGACGCGTACATGACGGGACGCTGTGAAAAGACGAGCGAGCATTGCGTTAAGAAGTCCGCGCACGTCTCGACACAGCCTCCGTACGGCTCTGGAGGGCTTATGTATGCTTCAGGGGACGGTGGGGGGGTTCGTTGAACGACCAACGGAATGTCTGTTTCAGGCCTCCGGTCAGCAGGGGGAGGTGCTGCAGCAGCGCACTGAGCCTGCGCTTCCACCCGGGCGGTGAGAGCCTCCATCCTCCGATTGAGAATCACATTCCGCTCGGTGACTAAGTCCAACCGAGCAGTGAAAGCGGTTAAGATTTGCTGCAGCTCACCTAACACGCCTCCTGCTGACGCCTGCTCACCTCGCTCTTCCATTGGCTGTTCAAGCGATGGTTGACGCCCCTTGGGATCCATGACGCTGGCCGAGAAATCCTGTTGGGAAGGTGTCGTGACACGGACCCACAACAGGGTGCATTAATGAACGGACAATGGATAAGCCAAAAGTAACAATTTAATGTTGTGAATCGCACAACGAAATACAGACAATAACAATAATGTGGATTGTCAATTATACACAAGGTGACGTGTGGGCAGGCTCGAAGATAGAAGACGTCTGGTGAAAGAAGAGCCGGATCCCACACAGCTTCCACCACCAACGGATCTGAAGAAAACCGGAGCCGCCAAGCCCTGCACCCCAGGTGGCCACTGTCTTCAGCAGTCAGACCCGGTACTGCTGGCAGAAAACAGAAACAGTTAATGGTGGGTGTGTGAATGCACACCCAGCAATCGTGTAAAGCTTAGTTCCTCCAGGAGGGAAACCCTCCACCTCCAGATACAGAATCACCCATGCAGCTCCTGTCAGTCACTTCCCTAGAAGGAGTGAGAGGCGAAGACGTCGTGCTCACACTATCCGCCAATCCAGCTTCAGACTGTCACCACAGGAAAACGGCTGCACACAGAACAATATTCAGTCTCAGAAAATTCACAGCAGAGAAGGTTACCTGGAACGGTAGCTGATTTCTCGGCAAGGACGTGGAGTTGCAGTCCGGCTTATATGGTGATGAGTTGAACGAGTGACAGCTGGTGCTGATAAGTGACAGCTGTCACTCCCAGCGGCTCTGACGCCCTCTCATGCTTGAAGCCTGCAGTCCAAGCAGGGCGCCATCCGGTGGTAGTGGGCCAGCAGTACCTCCTCTTCAGCGGCCCACACAACAATCAAGGTGAAATGACAGTGAAAGTGTGTGTTTAGGTGTGTGTTCATGGTGTTTAGTTGTATAGTATTTGTTCATTGGGGGTTCGGTATGGACGGGTGGGTGTGCGTGTTTGGGGGTGGATTTGTCGGGCTAATAGTGGGCTGGTCCAGAGGAAAAATGCCAGGGCCGAAATTTGTTCCCAGTCCGACCCTGACTCCATGGAAAAACGAGGAAGAGGAGATGTGACCTGGCCCAGTGGAAGCCTGGGGCCCTCATCTGGAGCCAGACCTGTACGGAGGGTGATAGTCGATCCTCTGATTGAAGATGAACAATGCGCGTTCCGTCCTGGTCGTGGAACAACCAACCAAGTCTTCACTCTCACAAGGATCCTGGAGGGTGCCTGGGAGTATGTTTAAACTGACATTTGAAGTTGACTGCTGTCAGTTGACAAGATCTGTTACATTGACAACAAGCAAATGACCCCCCCCCCCCCCCCCCCCCCGCATGTATGTAGATATGAATATGTCATACGGAAAGACAGGCAAAACTTACATGCCTATGGAACACACAGGGTATACAGACTGAGACCTGTATAGGCTTATATATATATATATATATAGGGAGAGAGAGAGAGAGAGGCTATATTCTGTATAGCAGTATTTACTTTAATTTACTTTACACTGTATGACACTGTCATCAGATATATGCAATAATATAGTATACAACCCCTGGCAAAAATTATGGAATCACTGGCCTCGGATGATGTTCATTCAGTTGTTTAATTTTGTAGAAAAAAAGATCACAGACATGACACAAAACTAAAGTCATTTCAAATGGCAACTTTCTGGCTTTAAGAAACACTATAAGAAATCAAGAAAAAAAAGATTGTGACAGTCAGTAACGGTTACTTTTTTAGACCAAGCAGAGGAAAAAAAATATGGAATCACTCAATTCTGAGGAATAAATTATGGAATCACCCTGTAAATTTTCATCCCCCAAACTAACAGCTGCATCAAATCAGATCTGCTCGTTGACATTGACCCTATGTGTCTTTTTGCAAGGAATGTTTTCACAGTTTTTGCTCTATGGCAAGATGTATTATCATCTTGAAAAATGATTTAATCATCCCCAAACATCCTTTCAATTGTCCAAAATATTAACGTAAACTTGTGCATTTATTGATGATGTAATGACAGCCATCTCCCCAGTGCCTTTACCTGACATGCAGCCCCATATCATCAATGACTGTGGAAATTTACATGTTCTCTTCAGGCAGTCATCTTTATAAATCTCATTGGAACGGCACCAAACAAAAGTTCCAGCATCATCACCTTGCCCAATGCAGATTCGAGATTCATCACTGAATATGACTTTCATCCAGTCATCCACAGTCCACGATTGCTTTTCCTTAGCCCATTGTAACCTTGGTTTTTTTCTGTTTAGGTGTTAATGATGGCTTTTGTTTAGCTTTTCTGTATGTAAATCCCATTTCCTTTAGGCGGTTTCTTACAGTTCGGTCACAGACGTTGACTCCAGTTTCCTCCCATTCATTCCGCATTTGTTTTGTTGTGCATTTTTCGATTTTTGAGACATATTGCTTTAAGTTTTCTGTCTTGACGCTTTGATGTCTTCCTTGGTCTACCAGTATGTTTGCCTTTAACAACCTTCCCATGTTGTTTGTATTTGGTCCAGAGTTTAGACACAGCTGACTGTGAACAACCAACATCTTTTGCAACATTGCGTGATGATTTACCCTCTTTTAAGAGTTTGATAATCCTCTCCTTTGTTTCAATTGACATCTCTCGTGTTGGAGCCATGATTCATGTCAGTCCACTTGGTGCAACAGCTCTCCAAGGTGTGATCACTCCTTTTTAGATGCAGACTAATGAGCAGATCTGATATGATGCAGGTGTTAGTTTTGGGGATGAAAATTTACAGGGTGATTCCATAATTTTTTCCTCAGAATTGAGTGATTCCATATTTTTTTCCTCTGCTTGGTCTAAAAAAGTAAGCGTTACTGACTGCCACAATCTTTTTTTCTTGATTTCTTATAGTGTTTCTTAAAGCCAGAAAGTTGCCATTTGAAATGACTTTAGTTTTGTGTCATGTCTGTGATCTGCTTTTTTTCTACAAAATTAAACAACTGAATGAACATCCTCCGAGGCCGGTGATTCCATAATTTTTGCCAGGGGTTGTAGAAGAGGATTTTCTTTCTCCAAAACATTTCAAATCTAGGCTTGCCTCTCAGATGTACCTTCTGGCAATTTGTAGCTGAACTTTCAGGTATTTTTTAAAAAGTAAGCCCTCCTCTGTACCACTTCATCCTGAAGCTGTATAACTGGTGATACAAAATTCAAAACATGCACTGTGCACAATTTCTCATTACAGCCACAGAAGCCTGTAAGTTTTTCTGGGTTGTCAGGGTGTCTTGTGGCTTTCCTCACTCTTCTTCTTGCACAGTCAGTCAGTTTTTCAGAACTATCTACTCTACACAGATTTATCACAGAGTGTCATACTGTTTGTATTTCTTCATAACTGATGTAAATAAAGTCCAAGACATTTTCAGTGACTTGGAAATGTTCATGTATCCATCCCCTGACTTGTCTGAAGAAAACTGGCAATAAAACAGATTATTGACAGGTATTATACCAAAGCGTTCCCTTACTTATGGAACCCATCATCTTGGCTTTTATATTTTTTAATTAATTTTTATCAAGTTGTAGATATTTGCTGTCAGTTTGAGTCTAAGGAAGATAATTTTAGAAAATTTTATTTTTTTGTATTTAAAATGACATAAACAAATTAAAATGTGGTAAATACCAAGTGTTCCTGTACTTTTGGAGGGCATTGTATGTGTGCTGCACATCTTGCAAAGGTTAAGAATTCCAGAATTGAACCTCAACTATATTTGAATTTTGTGACTAGCCATGACTTCAAGGTGCGTGCAAAGCTGAAGCGTGGATCCAGAAGTATTGTTCAGACTTTTAGATTTCTGATATGACTTTTTCGGTATGGCATTATTTAGTAGCAAACTCTTATCATTTGTGTATAAAGTGAACATCATCCATGGCAGTAAGTCCGCATAAGGTTTTACTGGAAAACATGTCTGGCCATTTGCAGCCAAGATGTCTGACTACTAAATAAAAGCTGACAACATCTCCAGTTGATTTCAGCCTCATCGTGGATCATCATCACGGCCTCCACTCAATGATTTCCAGTTTGTTTGCTTCTGTGATTTGATTCCAATCATTCATCAAACACACTGTCCAGGTCATTTAATGAAGACACAACAACAGATTCAAAACCTTGTTCCACATCAGTGGCAGCTGTATTGGTTGGTCACACACTCCCAGTGGAAATCTGTTTCAGTGGGAGGGGGTCAGATGGATCACCAAGACCAAATGAAACATGAGCTCTCAGATTGTGGTTCCCACGTTTGAAAGCGAGTCAAGGTCCAACCACATATCTGGGTGATTCTTTAACTACGGGCACTATTGGCCTTGTAAATGTAATTTCCACCACACCATTGCCTTACAATATAAAGCGCCTTGGGGCAACTGTTTTTTGTGATTTGGCGCTATATACATGTGCTCTGATGTCACTGTTTATCTCCATAGAAACTACCCAAACAATCTTTCATACAAACTGTTTAAAGGGACATTACAGTGTTGTGGTGGAAATTACGGCAATAGTGTGGGACAACTACATTTTGTTTAAAAAAATCACAACAGTTGCATGACATTGAATACCCCAATTATGTTTTGATTATTTTACTGATATTTTATTCAGAGATATTTTAAAACATTAGAAAAAAGTTTCTTTACCATTCATTTTTATCATCGAAGATCAAAAGTCTGGGTGTGGGACAAGCACAAAACGGCAATATTTGCATATAATGATGCTGAAAAAAGGTGAAAAAGTCATCATAGACTACTAGAACAAATTTCTTAACACACTTTCATTGTAAAGATAACTATAAAAGTGTGAAATTTCCCCTTTTTTCTGTTTTTCATACAATATGATCAAAGGACATAATAAGTGCCTGTAGTCTAAGAATCACCCATCTATTCACTAAACCAGCTGATTATAATTAATTCAAGTCTTCAGGCAGGTCGATGAACTAATCAGTGAAATCGCCTATATTAGGGCACAAGTAGAAGCAATACATGACAGCACTTTTAGTCACTGAAGCTGGGGTTTTACAAGAAATGTATGGGTTCGCTCATGGTTTTAAAAATTTCAAAAACATCACCCCCTATCGACCACACATTGAAGTGCAGCTCACTATCGTGTTTTGTGTGTGCGCGTGTGTGTGTGTTCTATTGTGATGATCACATGTGGCATGAAAATTTCATCTCACAAAGAAAAATCCCACAATGCTAAATAATGTCCATTTGAGCAGAGTATAAATGTAATTCGAAGACTTGAAATGTTATTCAGAATGCTTTGGAAACTGTATTTCACCATTTGATTTTCATTTCGACATGAGAAACATTCCAACGTCCTGGGTGTGGAAGTCAGACAGCAGAAAATCCAGTTTATTGTGTCCACAAAGAACAGAAATAACTTCTGTGACACTCTCATCCATTTATGGATCCAGTGGAATAATTCAGTACAAAATAAATCATTCAAAGACGACTAATACATGTTTATGTAATTATTAAAAGAAGTCATAATTATGTTTTATTTGTTGAAAATGCTGTTTAATATCATTTTAGATTTAATATATATGTATATTAACTGAAGTTCTAATCCTTCACCCACATTTATTAGCTCTAGTCAGTAGTTTGTGTCATGATTCCATTTGTCTTTGTGATTTGGACATTCTTGTCATTGTGTTTGAAAATTTCCCATGAAAAGTGCATCAATCCATGCCTGTGACATACTGCCACCTGCTGGCTTCCCCCCTCCCCCCCCTTTTCAAAGCAAATCCCTCAAAATTATATCATGTCAATGGATAGAAGACTTTTTAACTTTACAAAACTCTGTTGTTCTGTGGTTGCAGTGACGTTAAACGCAGCAGCTTTCCTGTCCTCTGTGTGTGGTCTCCAGGCTCTGGCGATGCACCCCATGGCCCTACAGGAGTTGGGTATCAGCCTATCTATGATTGGCGTCGCAGGGTCCATCCTGATTTGCGCCCTGCCGATGTGGAAGGTGACGGCTTTCATCGGCACACATCTGGTGGTCATGCAGGTCTTCTGGGAAGGCCTGTGGATGACCTGCGTCAGTGAGTACACAGGTCAAATGCAGTGTAAGCTCTATGACGCCCTGCTGGACCTGTCACCGGATCTTCAGGCAGCACGTGGCCTCACCTGCATCAGCCTGGTATTGGGCTGCCTGGGTTTCCTCATCTTCCTCCTGGGAGCACGCTGCACTAACTGCCTGAGTCACCCACAGGCCAAGGCTCGGGTGGTGGTGGGGTCTGGAGTCATCTTCTGCCTGTCGGCTCTGACCACCGTGGTAGCTGTCTCTTGGACAGCCAACAATATCATCATGGACTTCCACAACCCACATGTTCCTGAGGTGCTGAAGAGAGAGCTCGGGGCAGCCATTTACATTGGCTTTGTAACTTTTGCGCTACTGTTGTGTGGGGGGGCCATTCTGTGCACCAGCTGCCCACCACAGAGGGTCAGGTACCCCTCCAGTGGGGGCACACAGGCTAGGACACCCTCACACAGCAGCTACGCCTTCAAAAACTACGTGTGATGTGCGGGCCCATCCTTAGCATGTTGTCATGGCAACTAAATGAAAGGTCACGTCGCGTCATCTGCTGTCATATATAGTATGCAAATAGTGAATGCTTATGAGTTCAATGAATAGAATATTTCATGAGGTGAAAGATGGAATGTTCCATTCAACAAGACGAAGGTCATGGGATCGATTCCCACCTGTGGCCTTTCTGTGTGGAGTTTGCGTGTTCTCCCCGTGTTTGTGTGGGTTCCCTCCAGGTGCTCCGGCTTCATCCCACATCCAGAGACATGCAGGTTAGGTGAACTGGAATCTTTTGTCCATAGGTGCGAGTGCAAATGTGTTTGTCTATATGTGGCCCTGTGACAGACTGGCTGGGGTCCTG
This sequence comes from Thalassophryne amazonica, assembly GCF_902500255.1. Classification (NCBI taxonomy): domain Eukaryota; kingdom Metazoa; phylum Chordata; class Actinopteri; order Batrachoidiformes; family Batrachoididae; genus Thalassophryne; species Thalassophryne amazonica. The sequence continues at coordinate 133,760,585 of NC_047106.1, forward strand.
TCCAAGGTGTACCCCACCTCACACCCTATGACTGCTGGGATAGGCTTCAGCTTCCCCGTGGCCCTTAATTGGAGAAAGCGGTTGACGATGAGTGAGTGAGTGTAATTCCTCAACTGACCACGACCTGGCTGCCTGTTGAAAATTCAAGTGGCCAATCGTTTTTTTCAAAGGAGTTGTTTCACCATTTCAAAGATTCCTCTGTAAATATTCTCTTTTCTACTGCACTATATGAAACATGCTGTCTGAATATGAAACATGCCAACATTTCCTCTTATGCTGTGATTTGGCATTTACAGTAAATTTAGATTAAAGCACAGAATGTATTCAGGCCAGATGCACTTGTATCGGCTGTCATCCTTCGGTTGTCAATATGCAATTTCCACCAATGCCACCGTGGCATTGGTGGCATGGTGGCTTAGTGGTTAACATTGATGCCCCACAGCGAGAAGATCCTGGGGTCACGTCCCACCTGGTCCTCCTGTCAGGGTTGCCAACTCTCACACATCTGACGTGACAGTCACGCTTTCAGCATCAATCTCAAGTTCTCACACACAACCAAGAAATATCACACCAAAATAAAAACTTCTTCCGTTAATTTTCTGTTGATGACTAGACCAGACCACAGTGCACTGTTTCTTAATGAAAGGAGAGAAGTTTAAGGCCCGCACCCGAAAAAGCTGTTAGCATGTGCTCACAACATTCTGACTGCAGTATTCTGTGATCATTGGTTCACTGGAAACCTTGCACCTGATATGTCACCTGCACATGCAGAGTTCAGAGACAGTTCAAGCATAAGTTCGGAGTTTGGTTCTGAGTCGGCCACTGATGCGCAAAAGATGACAAGGTGAATCAGTAAATAGTAACAAATCAAACAATCTATTGTCTAATAAAATTGGGTTCCTTGTCACTATAGACTGAGCCTAATCAGTCTAATTGTGTGTTGAGACCGTAGACTATAGAGTTCAACTAGTTGCAAACTAGATAATTTAAATGGCATGTCGTATATTATTTAATTTCCTGCTTAGCAAGTATTCATGATTGTAAGTCTATCCGTGCACATGTGCTAACAATTAGTGGTCCCTGATGTATTGTTTTGCTAAATTGCGGTGACGGAGAAACTGAAGCCTTTTGAACCACTGAATTAATATGAAGCAATTGTGTTGAAATGGTTCAGTGCTTAGAAGCATTTGATACAATGACATATAGTGACATCTGCTGGCCAAACTTTAACATAGCACTTGCATGGAACAATGAAAGTCAGGCATTGTATGTTAAATAATAAAGGTTCTATGTGCATCTTCAAATTTTTGACTATATTTTCATTTAAAGACATTTATAAATATACTTGTGTTATAATGTGATTGTGCCATCATAAAATACTGTATGTAATAGAGATATAAATTGCGCAAATGCTTGTGCAGCTAGGGACTGTTCTGACGATAGATGTAGAAAATGAATGGTGATTTGGGGGCTTCAAAGGTTTTTTATTTTCAACAACATCATTCAGAGGTATTAGGCTTGAGTCTGTTCCTCTTCTGCAGTTTCAGAGAAAACCCTCTCACACAGCACAGACGTTGGTGTCATATGAAGATAGATTTTGTCCAGGTTGTAAAGAGTTGGATAATCAGCTGCCTCCCTATCTCTGCAAAAAATGGTTCTGGGGAACATTAGTATGGCCATAACCCTTCAGCTTCTTGGAGGCTTTGCCCTCCAGACCCCCGACCACGGCCCTCTGGACCCCCAGGCATTTGAAGAATTTTTCTTTATTTGCCTCTCGCATGCCTGTAGATGAGCTTTCTGAAATATTTCGGAAAAAGGAAGGAGGATGGGCGTGGAGAGGAGAAGAAATAAGCAGAGTTTCCCTTCTACAGTATTATTATTTTTGTGAGTAAACGAGGACTGCTTTTTTTTTTTTTTTTTTTTTTTTTTTTTTTTTGTAATTAGGGTTACCAAAATTTTTTAGAGTCTCACTCTAGCCAAAGTCCCAAAGTTGGCAAACCTGTCCTTTCTGTGTGGAGTTTGCATGTTCTCCCCATGTCTGTGTTGATTTCCTCCGGTCACTCTGGTTTCCTCCCACAATCAATAAAAAATACTTAATTCGGGTCTGCTGCTGGCCAAGACAGGTGTCACCACATCTGGAGTTGGTCCCCCAGGCGCCGGGCTGTGGCTGCCCACTGCTCCTAGTTGCTGAATTGTGTCTAAATGTAATTAGGATGGAGTAAATCCAGAGGACAAATTTTGTTGTATGTATGTACATACAATGGCAATAAAGGCCCTTCTTTTTCTTGTCATGCTGTTGAGCAGAGCCCTTTCTGAATGTCCTCCAGTTCAGTGATGGAAGTAACTAATTTACAAAGCATAGTAATTCTATACAAATTTGAGGAACTTGTTCTTTCAGTATTTGTTTTTTCTGTCACTTCATACTTCTACACAACATCTAAGAGGAAAATGCATTTTTTTGACTCCCACATTTATAGAACTGCCTTGGATACAAGATACTTTGTACATCTATCCATTTTCTATACCCATTAACTCCAATCAGGAGCATGGGTGGGGTACACCATGGACAGGACGCCAGTCTGTTGCAGGTCCATGTATCGACAAACAAACATTATACTTTCTACAGTCAGATGAATATTTGATAAATCAATAAGACTTTGTTGGACTACTCCATGGAATTCACAACAAGAGATCCAGCAGTATGTGAAATTTAGATAGATAGATAGATAGCTAGCTAGCTAGCTAGCTAGCTAGCTTCATGTAGCTGGGCAGGTGATGGTAGTTAAGTGCTGGGCTTGAGACCAGAGGATCATATATTCAAATCCCTGTTAGGCTGGAAAATCCATCCATGAAAGCCTGAGTCTTTCATGGATAGACTGAGTGTTTGAGGAGAAAAGATGGGCAGAGGATCTCCAGTTTGTTAACAAATGTATGAGAAAATTATTGAACTCTTTAAAAATAAATGAGTGTCAGTCTGTGTGGGCATTTGCCCCATCCACTGGCAAAAGAACAGCAGACCCGCTACAGACTCCATGCAGATGGTGAGCCCATATGGAGAAGACAATCTGTTCCTGGAGGGAACCTGCCCTGCATGTTTTGTTTTTTTCATCACTCTTCCTGTTCTACCCACAATTAATTAACCCTAACAGGTGTGCTGAGGCAATGATTAGCTGGGAAACACCAGCATAGAATAATCAAGTGTGAGCCGAGCAGGTGAAAATGAGATAGGTGCCCTCCAGGAACAGATTTGGGCAGCTCTGTTTTTGAGCAACATATGCTGCCTTCAAGACTACACCTTTTCCAGGGACATCCAAGCCTTTTTCAATGAGACAATCTAAAACCACATTCTGCACACATCACACAGGCATAGCTGTGGAAGTAGCAGGTAAGGATAATGGATTGATCGGCCTGCAGTCCTGACCAATAGGGATACTTCCTGTTTACAAACGTTGACATCACATCCAAGTAAGCACATTGACGTGTTGGCAAGAACGTGTGTACCACGAAAGAGAGAACATGTGGCGTCTTCAAATTCAGGAAGTGATTCTGAATACGTTTGAAACCTAGATAGTACCGCAAAAGCAAGGTATTTCTCTAACCCAACCTACAACGAAGGTCTTTGTAGGCTTCCAGATCCACTCAATGGTTAGCAAAATGAGCCATGACATCACAGGATGTATCGTATAAGGAAATATACTCAACAAAAATATAAACGCAACACTTTTGGTTTTGCTCCCATTTTGTATGAGATGAACTCAAAGATCTAAAACTTTTTCCACATACACAATATCACCATTTCCCTCAAATATTGTTCACAAACCAGTCTAAATCTGTGATAGTGAGCACTTCTCCTTTGCTGAGATAATCCATCCCACCTCACAGGTGTGCCATATCAAGATGCTGATTAGACACCATGATTAGTGCACAGGTGTGCCTTAGACTGCCCACAATAAAAGGCCACTCTGAAAGGTGCAGTTTTGTTTTATTGGGGGGGGGATACCAGTCAGTATCTGGTGTGACCACCATTTGCCTCATGCAGTGCAACACATCTCCTTCGCATCATCCGTGAAGAGAACACCTCTCCAACATGCCAAACGCCAGCGAATGTGAGCATTTGCCCACTCATGTCGGTTACGACGACGAACTGGAGTCAGGTCAAGACCCCGATGAGGACGACGAGCATGCAGATGAGCTTCCCTGAGATGGTTTCTGACAGTTTGTGCAGAAATTCTTTGGTTATGCAAACCGATTGTTCCAGCAGCTGTCCGAGTGGCTGGTCTCAGACGATCTTGGAGGTGAACATGCTGGATGTGGAGGTCCTGGGCTGGTGTGGTTACACGTGGTCTGCGGTTGTGAGGCTGGTTGGATGTACTGCCAAATTCTCTGAAACGACTTTGGAGACGGCTTATGGTAGAGACATGAACATTCAATACACGAGCAACAGCTCTGGTTGACATTCCTGCTGTCAGCATGCCAATTGCACGCTCCCTCAAATCTTGCGACATCTGTGGCATTGTGCTGTGTGATAAAACTGCACCTTTCAGAGTGGCCTTTTATTGTGGGCAGTCTAAGGCACACCTGTGCACTAATCATGGTGTCTAATCAGCATCTTGGTATGGCACACCTGTGAGGTGGGATGGATTATCTCAGCAAAGGAGAAGTGCTCACTATCACAGATTTAGACTGGTTTGTGAACAATGTTTGAGAGAAATGGTGATATTGTGTATGTGGAAAAAGTTTTAGATCTTTGAGTTCATCTCATACAAAATGGGAGCAAAACCAAAAGTGTTGCGTTTATATTTTGTTGAGTGTATGTGAGAATTTTGAAATGAAAAGTGTAGCAATAACAACCCTGTACTGTTGAACACCTGAAGACGTGTTTGTAGAAAGAATCGGTCAAAATAACATCTGAAACACTTTCGTGTCCTCAATGACAAAATGCCTTTTAAAGTGTTGTAGCAACATTATAAAGTGCTAAATGTTTTAACATCCCAGTGTTTATTGCAACATGCAGCAGGCCTGAACTGTATATTGACAGATGAAATGATGACACAAAACATGAAATGTCTTCGGTTCCTACTGTGCAATATGTAAGAGTCACTGGGTTTGTTGTTTGTTTGTTTTGCATTTCCCATATTTTCCCAACTTTTTCTGATTTGAGGTTGCATAATCTAACCTTCCTACATTGTGTTATTACTACTTTTAGAGACGTAAAACATCTGACTACTATTTCAACAACTGACCTGTTACTGTCTGTTATGTGACCTTGAGAGGGCGCCAGAGTCAGAGGTTATGAGATCCTACGCCTGGTGCAATATGTGAACGATAAACTGTTTTTAAACTATGAAAACATTTATCAGCACATAATCAGGTGCATAATAATATAAAACTAATGTGCAGCATTTATATGTGAAATAACTGGATTCCCATTTGCAGAAAATGTGTCTGTAAATTTGTCATGTTTCATGCTTCACGAGGAACATTTTTGTGTGGATTCGTTTCACTGGGTGTGTGTAGTTAGTTTTGATTTGCAGGCTTTCCTTTACAGATTTATCTGGTTTCCTGAACACAAAGGAACATGTGTGAACTTGTCACCCCTCCTGACGTCAGCAGCCTGAACGCTGCATTTTCCAGCTGGTGTTTTGTTGTTGTTGACTTTAAATTAACATTCAGTGTGTTTTATCCACCATGTTTAGTCAGAATATAAACCATTTATGTTTGGCACATGCGTAAAAGTTTGTCATTTTTGAAATAAAGATTGTAGAATGCACATGTGTTGATGTGTTCTTATGGACGTGGCGCTCACAGTGGAACCTTTGTGCTCGTCGCTCCACACAGATGAAGAGAAAGGGATTGTTTTGAAACCACAGCAGAGCAAACAGAGGGATTTCCCTCCTCCACCCAGCTACCTTCTGCTTTTCAGAAAAGCTGGAGAGCTGGTTGTCTTTTTTGAGTGTGTGTCTGTGTGTTGAAGCCACACCCCTCCCCGCCTGTGCACACTGCCAGCTGTTTTGCGCTGACTCAGTCAGGCCTGGAGCGAGAAGCAGGCGTGAGCCGGTCCAAGTCATGGAGCGGCAGCTGGAGCTGGCGGCTTTGGTTCTGGGCCTCACCGGGTGGCTCTGTGCCATTCTGACGCGCTGCCTCACTCTGTGGAACGTCAGCGGCACCCTGGACAACACCACAGCCACTCTGCCTGTCTACTGGGACGGGGTGTGGCTGGAATGGGACCACTGGGACTTAGCCCATGATGGGAGCCTGCACTGCTCCTTCTACAAGTCTCTCATGTCTCTGTCTGGGAGCTTTCGTACGTGGAGAGCGCTCATCATGGCTGCCATCGGAGCCGGGGCCTTGGCTGTGGTGACGGGTACAGTTGGGGCCGTGTTCTTCCCCAAGCGGGGCCAGATCAAGGTGGCTTCTGGTGCTCTCTTTGTCCTGTGTGCGATCCTGCTGCTGGTTCCTGTGGCATGGACGTGCCATCACACCAGTCAGCCACTGGAGAGCATTGTTCTGCTGCGGCGAACCTGGGGTCCAGCGCTATACCTTGGCTGGATCTCCTTTGCCCTGATGCTGATCGGGGGCGCGTTTCTCTGCTCCAGATGCCCCACTTTTGAAAGGGAAATGCAGCAGGTGGACCAGAGCAGGTACCCGAACGTGGAGGAGGACGTGAACCACCCATTGAGCAGAATCAACAGGACGACCTTCACACACAGCCAGTATGAGCGCGGATCGCAACCCCTCTGATGTGGACCTGATGAACTGAATGGCCACAACACGCTGACAGACAATTAAAGGAAATGCAGTTGAACCTGGTGGCAGAATTAGTATGAACATGTGGAGTAATGATGCACTGGATTATTTAATCATTTGGGTGGGGGTGGGGGGTAGAGTTACAGTGCCAATAACTGTCCATATTTTTCGTCAGACTAATAAAGGGACAACCCCTTTTAAACAATGGTAGAACTTAATTAACAAAGAATTTGCCTTAATTAAAATCAGTTTTAAAGTTTGCTAAGCAATAACTAAAACTAACAGCCTTTTGGTGCTTTGTTTACAAATCTTCAGGTTAGCTAACGTCTGTCTTTCTGTTTGAGTGTTTGTTTGTCTACAGTAAAAGTTAGAGATTTAGACTATATTTGTGTCAAGATCGTCTTTGAGTTAAGAGCATTGATTCCATTTTGATGTTGATCCTTACATCTACCTTGTGACATCACAAAGACCTGCGATCTCCACGCAAGCATTTTGGTTGGGGTTCAGGTAAAATGAGCCAGGGGGCACCCACAATCCACAAAGGGCACCCAGATTCAAATGGTCCCAAAGGATCCACTTCACATTTGGTCACTGTGTTCTGTATGATGAGTTCTTTTAACTTTGGGCATATCTTTGTCCTTATTTATTCCTTAATATTTTTGTATTTGTGAGATTTTGTTGTCATTGTACCAGACTTCATTCACAGCTTATTTCCTGCTCAGCTTTTTCAGGTACCTTAAAACTTTGGCACCTGGTACATGTAGGTGAGGATCAGTGAATCTCCTCTTTTGAATCATGTTGGCATTTTTAAATATCATAGTGTGCAGTACCCCTGTATTAAATGGAGTATGAATTGCATTATGAAGGAACATCAGCTTTGACATTTTGGCCACGTGTTGGCCATCATTTCACCTGGTTGTGGCAGATTGATGGTTACTTTCAAGAGGTGTGGTGGATTGTTTAGTGGTCTGGGTGATTGTTACATAGGATCTGGGAGGATGCAACAACAGACAGCACCAATATAAGGTGTCTTGAGACCTGGACGAATTGACCTGCACAAATTTGATCTGCACATTGGTACGCAATCTGCCGTGCAGGAGAGTAAACATGTTAACTCATTGTAAACTGCAATGCAAGTGCACAAAATTTTGAAATGTTCAAAATGTCTGTCACGCATTATGTGAACTTCACGTGAACATTGCGCAAACAATTAAAAATGTGAGTGCGAGTCATTGCATCATAACAGCACAGCTCATCTGAATGACTATGATGAAATGTTAAATCTATCATAAACAATTTTACAGCTACTCATAAGAAGGAATGAACATGCATCTGTTTTACCAGGCCATTACAATATAAACATTACAAATAATTATCTTTTAGACTATTCCAAATGTGTTCTCCACCTCATGAAGCACAGGAGAAATAAACAGAAAAGCTGCAGCTGTAATAGTCCTCTGTGATTCCGGAAGCGGTTATAGGTGTTTTCATTAGCCAACCTCAGAGAAAATGATTAATCTGCTACAAAATAATTAATTTATATACGCAGCGTCCAGCGGCACAAAGCACGGCATCCAGCTGGGAACACAGCGTGTGGCAGGGGTCAAATGTGCACAAGTGTCACGGCACCTATATGCTCCTGAACCTGACTGTCACAGTGGGACATGTCTGGTCAGGCACAGGATATGTCATTCAAAGCGCATATTAAACAAATATGTAGGACTGCCTTTTTGCATTTACGCAATATCTCTAAAATCAGAAAGGTCTTGTCTCAGAGTGATGCTGAAAAACTAATTCATGCATTTATTTCCGCAAAGGCTGGACTATTGTAATTCATTATTATCAGGTTGTCCTAAAAGTTCCCTAAAAAGCCTTCAGTTGGTTCAGAATGCTGCAGCTAGAGTACTGACGGGGACTAGCAGGAGAGAGCATATCTCACCCGTGTTGGCCTCTCTTCATTGGCTTCCTGTTAATTCTAGAATAGAATTTAAAATTCTTCTTCTTACTTATAAGGTTTTGAATAATCAGGTCCCATCTTATCTTAGGGACCTCGTAGTACCATATTACCCCATTAGAGCGCTTCGCTCTCAGACTGCGGGCTTACTTGTAGTTCCTAGGGTTTGTAAGAGTAGAATGGGAGGCAGAGCCTTCAGCTTTCAGGCTCCTCTCCTGTGGAACCAGCTCCCAATTCAGATCAGGGAGACAGATACCCTCTCTACTTTTAAGATTAGGCTTAAAACTTTCCTTTTCGCTAAGGCTTATAGTTAGGGCTGGATCGGGTGACCCTGGACCATCCCTTGGTTATGCTGCTTTAGACGTAGATTGTGGGGGGGTTCCCATGATGCACTGTTTCTTTCTCTTTTTGCTCCGTATGCATCACTCTGCATTTAATCATTAGTGATCGATCTCTGCCCCCCTTCACGGCATGTCTTTTTCCTGTTTTTTTCCCTCAGCCCCAACCAGTCTCAGCAGAAGACTGCCCCTCCCTGAGCCTGGTTCTGCTGGAGGTTTCTTCCTGTTAAAAGGGAGTTTTTCCTTCCCACTGTTGCCAAGTGCTTGCTCATAGGGGGTCGTTTTGACCGTTGGGGTTTTTCATAATTATTGTATGGCCTTGCCTTACAATATGGAGCGCCTTGGGGCAACTGTTTGTTGTGATTTGGCGCTATATAATAAAAAAGTTGATTGATTGATTGATTGAAAGTCGACCTTTTGTTTGCATGTGATTTGTGAAGGCTTGTTCTGATCGCAGGCTCTTGGTGGCCACTTTGACCACGGTACTAGTGTTTATGCAGTACCAAGTCATAAGATAAGGCACATAAAAGCACTATATGGCAGACAGGAGGCCCAACACAAGATTGTCTCAACCTGCAATGACATAACCAAATAGTTGCAACTGAGACAACCAAATATAATTCATTGTTTACACTGACAGGATAATTAAATAGATGAGTTTTATGGCAGTCCCAGGGAACCAGACTGTCTCGTTAAGTTAGCGTGTATGTTGACATGATATCTGAGTCGGTGAGGTTGGAGACTTCCTGGAGTCCATACAAAGAAAGGTGATCCCATATCCTCTGCATTATGTTTGTCCATCTCCTTCTTCTTATTCTTTCTGTTTTTTATCTTGCTGTCAGTAAAAACATTAAACCAATGCCTTCTTTGTTTCTATTCCTGTGTACTGCTTACTACAAACTGATATATAAAACCTTTTTACACTTCATATAGTCACAATAAATAAATCAATAAAATAAAACAAGTGTTTTATAATCCTTGCTGTTCTGGCTAAAGTAGGTTTTTCCTTGCAAACGTGCATGATATAGTAAGACATGCGACACGTGGCATGACACAAGTGGTTGGACTGAAAGGCTGCAGTGCAAAAATCCAATACAAATACAAATCTGACTAAGAATCAGAATCAAATCTATTGCCAAGTAAGTTCTCACATACAAGGAATTTGATCTGGTGTCATTGGTGCATAAACAACAATAAAAAATACTTCTGTAAGAAATAATAGGTGCATAAACAACAATAAAAAGAAAAGGGAAAACAAAACTACTGTAATAAGTAAAGGAGCCAAATAGACAAATGGGCAAAGCTGTTTACTGTCAAATAGATATAGTGAAATGGTGGAATGGGGCTGTGCAGGCATGCAGATGAATAGTAAAGGGATGATCAGTCTGTACTTTTGGGAGTGGGGGGGCAGGGTAAATGGGGGACTCTGGCATTATTTATAGGTCTAGCTGCGGACAGAAAGAAGCTCTTTTTTGTGTCTCAAGGTTTTAGTCCTGATGGACCTCAGCCATCTGCCAGAGGGGAGAGTAACAAAAAGTTTGTGTCCTGGGTGAGAGGGTTCAGCCACTATCTTCCTTGCTCACCTCAGGGCTCTGGAGTTGTACAGGTCCTGTAGGGATAGCAGATGATTATTTTGTGGTAGGGTGACTAATACACATGAATGTAAGTATTGCCTACATCACACCAAAAAACACAAACTCAGTAGTTGGGTCTCCCATGTGCCTTTGGGCAAACCCTAGACAAAATTTCACCTCTTTTTAAGAAAATGTTTCTCAGAGCCGCTTCAAAATGAAGTTGGATTTAATTTCCAAAGGGATATGTCTTAGGCCCCCGACATTTCTCCATTTATATAGCACCCCTTGGGCACATATTGCAGTGTTTTGGGATTACCTTTTACTGCTATGCTAATGATACTCAGTTATACATGCTGATAACTGCTGGTAATCCCTTCCACATAAAATCTGAGAAGATTGCCTTGCATCAGTGGAAAGATGGATGTCTAGCAACTTCCTACGTTTAAACTCTGATAAGACTGAAATGATCGTTCTTGGTCCACTGAGACAGCAGCATCAAATTGACCAGTTAATGCTTAGCCTAGGCTCGTGTGTAATACATCACACTGACAAAGTGAGGAACCTTGGGGTAATTTTTGATTCTACGTTGTCCTTTGACCTCCACATTAGAGATATTATGAGGACTGATTTCTTCCACCTGAGAAACATAGCAAAGATTCATCCCATCCTATCTATGGCTGATGCTGAGACCCTGATTCATGCATTTGTTTCTTCTACATTGGACGACTGCAATGTTCTATTTTCTGGTTTACCGCAGTCCAGAATTAGGGCTCTCCAGTTGGTTCAAAATACTGCTGCCAGACTTTCGACAGGAAACACAAAGTTTGACCACATTACACCCATTTTGGCATCTCTTCACTCAGGGTGCAGAACTACTTTGTGTCCCTAGGGTGAGTAAGAAGTCTGCGGGTCACAGAGCTTTCTCTTATCGTGCCCCTGTTCTGTGGAATGATCTCCCTGCATCAATATAATAGTCAGATTCTGTAGAGACTTTCAAGTCCAGACTTAAGATGCACTTGTTTTCCCTTTCGTATGGCTAGCATACTGGCATAGTTATGTTACTATGCTTTTTACTCTTTTAAATTCATTTTATTAGGAAACTTGATCAAAATTCTGTGTCTTTTAGTGAAGCTTAGGGCTAGAGGCCGGTGATCACCTTAGTATTTCGTCTGTTTTTCTTGTTGTTTAATGCTGACAAATTTTACTGTATTTATTGTCTTTCTGATGCCTGATTCTGTATTTTTCTCTCTGTTTTAGGTGCAGCTCCATCCAGAGATGGGAGTGGTGTCTGTTTCTGTAACCCTCCTGTACTGTGCACTGGCAAAATTTCCTGCATATTCATTTTGTGAATTGTTTTGTAAATTGTGTTGGTAGCATGGCCCAATTAGAGGGTGACCCCTTTGAGTCTGGTCTGCTTGAGGTTTCTTCCTCAAATCATCAGAGGGAGTTTTCCTTCCCACTGTCGCCTACTTGCTCTGGGGGTTAGTATGGTTAGACCTTTCTTGTGTGAAGAGCCTTGAGGCAACTTTGTTGTGATTTGGTGCAATATAAATGAAAATAAATTGAAATTGAAATAACGAGGTTTTGTAGCTTAGTTAGTCTGCAGTTGGCTTCTTGTTTTGAATTCAGCCAGTGAAAAGCTTTAATTCAAAGCTTCAAAGCATGCTTTGAAGTTTCTAAAGACTTCTACATGATGAGCACTACAATGTGTTGAATTATGTGATGTTGCGTGATGTTCGTAAAAGTACACTGACAAAATAAGACAAAAGTGGCACTAAGTTGAACTTGGAACACAAAGGCTGTGACAGCTGTCAGTACACAATAATTTTTTAGGGCATTACATCCAGAGTACGGGTGAGTGAGACTTCTTTTCTGAATGATTTGTCCAATAATATTATATTAAAAAAAAAAAAAACAAACATGAAAAACAATGCCAACCCTAACCCATCCCTGATGAAAGTTTGATGCACAAATTAAAACTCATTCATAGGCCACAATGATGATTAAAGGTTTCTGACCTTGATCCTTTCATATGCCCGGCGACCCAGCGGGGCAGTGGGCTTTACTCTCACTGTAATGATGTGTTGTAACACAATACAGACTGACTCTGACAGGCAAACAAATACTCTGACGCTGAGCAAACCAAACTTATTTCTGATTTATTAATTATGCTGCGGGCAGCACGGTGGCTTGCCTCACAGCGAGAAGGTCATGGGTTCAATTCCCGTGGCCTTTCTGTGTGGAGTTTGCATGTTCTCCTCATGTTTGCGTGGGTTTCCTCCAGGTGCTCCGGTTTCCTCCCACATCCAAAGACATGCGAGTTAGGTGGATTGGAATCTTTAAAACTGTCTGTAGGTGTGTGTGTGTGTGTGTGTGTGTGTGTGTGTGTGTGTGTGTGTGTGTGTGTGTGTGTGTGTGTGTGTGTGTGTGTGTTTGTTTGTTTGTCTATTTGTGGCCCTGAGACAGACTGGTGTCCTGTCCTGGGTGTACACCGCCTCGCGCTCTATGACTGCTGGGATAGGCTCCAGCCCCCCGCGACCCGTAATTGGACTAAGCCGTAGAAGATGAATGAATGAATGAATAATGATGCTGCTTTTCTCAATATTTTGAATGGACAGTGTGTTATCACCCCCTAGTGACCAGTCATCCCTGAAGCTTATCATGTATTTATCAGCAAACATGACAGAAAAACCAGTGCAGAAAAACACAGTTGGGTTTTTTTCAAGCTTGACTTTGGTCAGCATTTTTCCATACGATGGTTAATGTGGGGGTGGTGGCCAAGTGGTTTGTGTGCTTGGTTTCAGTGAGGAAGGTTCCTGGTTCAACTCTCTTTGTTGACACACTCTTTTCCCAGCAGCCTTATTTCAAATCAAATCAAATCAATTTTATTTATATAGCGCCAAATCACAACAAACAGTTGCCCCAAGGCGCTTTATATTGTAAGGCGAAAGCCATACAATAATTACGGAAAAACCCAACGGTCAAAACGACCCCCTGTGAGCAAGCACTTGGCGACAGTGGGAAGGAAAAACTCCCTTTTAACAGGAAGAAACCTCCAGCAGAACCAGGCTCAGGGAGGGGCAGTCTTCTGCTGGGACTGGTTAGGGCTGAGGGGAAAGAGTCAGGAAAAAGACATGCTGTGGAGGGGAGCAGATGTCAGTCACTAATGATTAAATGCAGAGTTGTGCATACAGAGCAAAAAGAGGTGAATAAAAAGAAACACTCAGTGCATCATGGGAACCCCCCAGCAGTCTACGTCTATAGCAGCATAACTAAGGGATGGTTCAGGGTCACCTGATCCAGCCCTAACTATAAGCTTTAACAAAAAGGAAAGTTTTAAGCTTAATCTTAAAAGTAGAGAGAGTGTCTGTCTCCCTGATCCGAATTGGTTGCTGGTTCCACAGGAGAGGAGCCTGAAAGCTGAAGGCTCTGCCTCCCATTCTACTCTTACAAACCCTAGGAACTACAAGTAAGCCTGCAGTCTGAGAGCGAAGCGCTCTATTAGGGTGATATGGTACTATGAGGTCCCTAAGATAAGATGGGACCTGATTATTCAAAACCTTATAAGTAAGAAGAAGAATTTTAAATTCTATTCTGGAATTAACAGGGAGCCAATGAAGAGAAGCCAATATGGGTGAAATATGCTCTCTCCTTCTAGTCCCTGTTAGTACTCTATCTGCAGTATTTTGAATTAACTGAAGGCTTTTCAGGGAACTTTTAGGACAACCTGATAATAATGAATTACAATAGTCCAGCCTAGAAGAAATAAATGCATGAATTAGTTTTTCAGCATCACTCTGAGACAAGACCTTTCTAATTTGAGAGATATTGTGCAAATGCAAAAAAGCAGTCCTACATATTTGTTTAATATGCGCATTGAATGACATATCCTGATCAAAAATGACTCCAAGATTTCTCACAGTATTACTAGAGGTCAGGGTAATGCCATCCAGAGTAAGGATCTGGTTAGACACCATGTTTCTAAGATTTGTGGGGCCAAGTACAATAACTTCAGTTTTATCTGAATTTAAAAGCAGGAAATTAGAGGTCATCCATGTCTTTAAGTCTGAAAGACATTCCTGCAGTTTAACTAATTGGTGTGTGTCCTCTGGCTTCATGGATAGATAAAGCTGGGTATCATCTGCGTAACAATGAAAATTTAAGCAATGTTTTCTAATAACACTGCCTAAGGGAAGCATGTATAAAGTGAATAAAATCGGTCCTAGCACAGAACCTTCTGGAACTCCATAATTAACCTTAGTCCGTGAAGAAGAATTGTAATCTATTAGATAAATATGATTCAAACCACTGCAGCGCAGTGCCTTTAATACCTATGGCATGCTCTAATCTCTGTAATAAAATTTTATGGTCAACAGTATCAAAAGCTGCACTGAGGTCTAACAGAACAAGCACAGAGATGAGTCCACTGTCCGATGCCATAAGAAGATCATTTGTAACCTTCACTAATGCTGTTTCTGTACTATGATGAATTCTGAAACCTGACTGAAACTCTTCAAATAGACCATTCCTCTGCAGATGATCAGTTAGCTGTTTTACAACTACCCTTTCAAGAATTTTTGAGAGAAAAGGAAGGTTGGAGATTGGCCTATAATTAGCTAAGATAGCTGGGTGAAGTGATGGCTTTTTAAGTAATGGTTTAATTACTGCCACATTAAAAGCCTGTGGTACATAGCCAACTAATAAAGATAGATTAATCATATTTAAAATCGAAGCATTAATTAATGGTAGGGCTTCCTTGAGCAGCCTGGTAGGAATGAGGTCTAATAGACATGTTGTTGGTTTGGAGGAAGTGACTAATGAAA
The DNA here is from genome assembly GCF_902500255.1 of Thalassophryne amazonica. Lineage (NCBI taxonomy): Eukaryota > Metazoa > Chordata > Actinopteri > Batrachoidiformes > Batrachoididae > Thalassophryne > Thalassophryne amazonica. The sequence continues at coordinate 133,776,021 of NC_047106.1, forward strand.
ATAACTCAGAACAATCGGAGAGAAAGAGTCTAACCAAATACCAGCATTACTGAAAGCAGCCGAACATAAAGATATGTCTTTGGGATGGTTATGAATAATTTTTTCTCTAATAGTTAAAATTTTATTTGCAAAGAAAGTCATGAAGTCATTACTAGTTAAAGTTAAAGGAATACTCGGCTCAACAGAGCTCTGACTCTTTGTCAGCCTGGCTACAGTGCTGAAAAGAAACCTGGGGTTGTTCTTATTTTCTTCAATTAGTGATGAGTAGTAAGATGTCCTAGCTTTACGGAGGGCTTTTTAAAAGAGCAACAGACTCTTTTTCCAGGCTAAATGAAGATCTTCTAAATTAGTGAGACACCATTTCCTCTCCAGCTTACGGGTTATCTGCTTTAAGCTGCGAGTTTGTGGGTTATACCACAGAGTCAGGCACTTCTGATTTAAGGCTCTCTTTTTCAGAGGAACTACAGCATCCAAAGTTGTGCTCAATGAGGATGTAAAGCTATTGACGAGATAATCTATCTCACTCACAGAGTTTAGGTAGCTACTCTGCACTGTGTTGGTATATGGCACTGAAGAACATAACAAAGAAGGAATCATATCCTTAAACCTAGTTACAGCGCTTTCAGAAAGACTTCTACTGTAATGAAACTTATTCCCCACTGCTGGGTAGTCCAATAAAGTAAATGTAAATGTTATTAAGAAATGATCAGACAAAAAGGGGTTTTCAGGGAATACTGTTAAGTCTTCCATTTCTATGCCATATGTCAGAACAAGATCTAAAGTGTGGTTAAAGTGGTGGGTGGGCTCATTTACATTTTGAGCGAAGCCAACTGAGTCTAATAATAGATTAAATGCAGTGTTGAGGCTGTCATTCTCAGCATCTATTTGGATGTTAAAATCACCCACTATAATTATCTGAGCTAAGCACTAAGTCAGACAAAAGGTCTGAAAAATCACAAAGAAACTCACAGTAATGACCAGGTGGACGACAGATAATAACAAATAAAACTGGTTTTTGAGACTTCGAATTTGGATGGACAAGACTAAGAGTTAAGCTTTCAAATGAATTAAAGCTCTGTCTGGGTCTTTGATTAATTCATAAGCTGGAGTGGAAGATTGCTGCTAATCCTCCTCCTCAACCCGTGCTTCGAGCATTCTGACAGTGTGACTCGGGGGTGTTGACTCATTTAAACTAACATATTCATCCTGCTGTAACCAGGTTTCTGTAAGGCAGAATAAATCAATATGTTGATCAATTATTATATCATTTACTAACAGGGAATTAGAAGAGAGAGACCTAATATTTAATAAACCACATTTAACTGTTTTAGTCTGTGATGTAGTTGAAGGTGCTATATTATTTTTTCTTTTTGAATTTTTATGCTTAAATAGATTTTTGCTGGTTGTTGGTGGTCTGGGAGCAGGCACCGTCTCTACGGGGATGTTGTAATGAGGGGATGGCAGGGGGAGAGAAGCGGCAGAGAGGTGTGTAAGACTATAGCTCTGCTATATATATATATATATATATATATATATATATATATATATATATATATATATATATATATATATATATATATATATATATATACACGAGGTCTGTTAGAAAACTATCCAACCTTTTTATTTTTCGCAAAAACTATACGGATTTGAATCATGTGCGCTTGCATCAGCCAAGCTTGAACCTTCGTGCGCATGCGTGAGTTTTTTCACGCCTGTCGGTTGCGTCATTCACCTGTGAGCACGCTTTGAGTGAGCAGTGGTCCAGCCCCCTCGTCGGATTTTTATTGTGAGGAAAATGTCTGAACGATTTGGAGCTTTGCTGCATCAAATTTTTCCAGAAACTGTGAGAGACAGTTTCTGGACAGACAGCTTTCAGGGATGATTCTATGGGGATCACATAGATTAAGGAGTGTTACAACCGGTTTAAAGACAGCGCACAATGGCGGAGGGCGCGCCATGCTCTGAGCGGCGATCGACAGGCTGAAACGACCAGATCATTTCCAAACTGAACGCTGTGTTGATCCGGGACGTCGTCTGACTACTACAGAAATGGCAGAAGAGGTGGACATACTACTTTTTCGGCACATTCCACTGTTACAGGACTTTTTGTCATGGAAAGAGGAGCGGAGGAATTTGCCACGGAGCCGCTAATGGCGCGTGACAAAAGCACCTCCGTGTTTGTCTCACAGGACATGTTGTAACATGCCCAGCTCTTGCACCATTCGGAAGATTCAGACGGCTTTCGGTGGCTTTTCAGTCATGTGACTATCCGAGAAATTGTGGATGAGCTGGACATGCCACAACATGTCCTATGAGGCTTCATCACGGCGTTGCTTTTGTCGCGCGCCATTAGCGGCTCCGTCCATTTTCCTCACAATAAAAATCCGACGAGGGGGCTGGACCACTGCTCACTCAAAGCATGCTCATGTGCGCTTGCATCAGACAAGCTTGAACCTTCGTGCGCATGCGTGAGTTTTTCACGCCTGTCGGTGAGCACTGGTCCACCCCCCTCGTCGGATTTTTATTGTTAGGGAAATGCCTGAGAGGCTGCTGCTTTGCTCCATGAATTTTTCTTCAGAAACTGTTAGAGACAGCCAGTTGGAAACCATTCGAAAGATTCAGATGGATTTTGGTGAAGATTCTGTCGGTGTCACACGGATTAAGGAGTGTTAAAACCTTTTTAAAGATCGCCCACAGCGGCAGAGGGCGTGCGGCGAACCGAGCAGCCATCGACAGGCTGTAACGACCAGATCATTTCTAAACTGAATGCTGTGTTGATCCGGGACATCGTGTGACTACCACAGAAATGGCAAGAGAGCTGGACATAGCACTTCTGCGGCACATTCCACTGTTACAGGAGATTTTGTAATGAAAGACGTGCGGAGGATTTCGCGCGTCGGCACGGAGCCGACGTGCTCAACAAAAAAAAACGCTCAACAAAAAAACACCTCCGTGTTGGAAACCATTCGTAAGATTCAGACGGCTTTCGGTGGCTTTTCAGTCGAGTGAGTATCTGAGAAATTGTTTAACAGCTGGGCATGTTCCAACTTGTCCTGTGAGACTTCCAACACGGAGGTGTTGTTTGTCCAGCGGCTGTGAGCGGCTGCGTCCCGACGCACAAATCCGTCCACACGTCTTTCATTACAAAATCTCCTTTAACAGTGGAATGTGCTGATAAAGTGATGACCCCGACCTCTTCTGAAACTTCTCTGCTAGTCACACGACGTCCTGCATCAACAGAGCCTTAAATTTGGAAGTGGTCTGCTCGTTCCAGCCTGTCGATGGCCGCTCGGGGTGCGGTGCGCCCTCCGCCGCCGTGGGCCGTTTTTAATCCAGTTTTAATGGTCCTTAATCGGTGTGATACCGACAGAATCTTCACCGAAAGCCATCTGAATCTTCCAAATGGTTTCCATCTGGCTGTCTGGCAGAGTTTCTGAAAAGATTTTCATGGAACAAAGCGGCAGTCGCTCCGCCATTCCTAAACAATAAAAATCCGACGAGGGGGGTGGACCAGTGCTCACTCAAAGCCTGCCCACAGGCGAATGACGCAACCGACAGGCGTGAAAAAACTCATGCATGCACATGAAGGTTCAAGCTTGTCTGATGCAAGCGCACGATTCAAATCCATACAGTTTTTGAAAAAAAATAAAAAGGTCGGATACTTTTCTAACAGACCTCGTATATATATATATATGCACGCACTTTAATTATAATATAATGCCAGGTGATACTGTATTTAAGCTGATTCCTTTTCTGTTTTTGTAGTTTAATTATATTAATGTGTACTGACATATAGTTTATATTATTTTGTTAAATCTCCTGTACTTATTTATAATTGTTTCATTTTCCTTTCAGCATTTTTATTGTACATGTTGTGGACGACAAAGGAAATATGTCTTTTTTCCTTGGTGATGTTGGATTTGTATGTTTCTGTGTGTTTTACTGCAGCAGTGCCGCTTTGTGTGCACCTGATCAGGTCACATCTCTGAAGTGAAGCAGAGTCTGTCCGGGTTCCACTGTGGTGACCCTGACACACTGGCAGCAGCACAAACACAAACACCACAAATGTTTGTGTTTTATTTCCAAATGAAATTCAAACAAGTTCTTTTTTATCATCCTTACTGTCATTGTTTCCATCACCTCCACACATGCTGGGTTAGATACATATGGAATTATGCAGAAATATTTGTTATTGAATACATTCTTACACATTGTTGCATCCTGGTGAATCTTTGTTTGTAAAGTGACATTTGCTGGCTGTGTGTTGACTATTTCTAAGGGAATTTTGTTTTTTCTCATTTTCATCATCAAATATGAAGAGTTTTGTTTGTTTCTCAGAATCATCGGGTTTAGAAAATTGTTGGATGTTCGCAGTATTTTAAAATGTCCACTAGGTGGTGCACACACCCAAAATAAACGGGTCCAAACCATCTTGTTTCTATGACAAACTATATGCATGATGTCACGATGTATTACTATTGTTAATCTGCAAAAGGAGAAGAATAGGCTTAAATACAAAACACCTCATATTTAAAACAAATATGATGGACTTTTTTTTCATAATATTCTTGATAATATTGTTTTGTCCACCAGCTTTATATTCGACTGGACACACTTTGGGTGACTATCAGCATTTCATATGAAAAAGCTGGTCAAAAACTGAAGATAGTGTTTGCTGAAACAGTCCTACCCCAATAAAAAAACACATTTACATTTTTAATTACATTCAAATTCACTGTGTGGCTGTTGGCAAATTAATTAGGTCAGGAGCAATGAACAGACTAATTTTGATCTGCATCTGATTTGTAGTGGATTTAGCGAATATTTGATTTTAACATTAAAAAACGCTTTGATATATATTTTGTATTATATTTTAGATTATGAAAGTCACTTCTAACAGGACTTTGACCATGACAATTTTTTCCAAGGTAAAAATTTGAGGAATTGGAAACTAGTGTTGGCAGAGGTTTGTGCTCTGTGTTTCTGCTCTATTTATTACGTCCACCAAGGATGAAATAAAACCATTGCTGTTTGTTTGTCTGTGTGTCTGTCTGTTAGCAGGATTACATCAAGGCTATTGCACAGATTTTGGTGAAAGTTTCACCACAGATAAGGGCATGGAAGACTCCATGTAAATTTTGGATGTGAGCTGGATCCGGATTCTGGTTCAAGATTTCACTTTGTGTAGACTTTTAAAGATTACTGTCATGATCTGCTCTGTGTCTGGGCTGTCATCTTGGTGTTGTTGCTTGTCTGTGTCCATGTCCCCAGTCTTTGATCCTCTGTCTTTGATTTTTGGTTTATGATCACTGGTTAACCTCACTGCATTTACTTTGGATTATTACTGAGACTCACCTCCCGGTCTCTTTCTGTCTGCTTAGTGTTAACTTTACTGCACACTCTTGCACCTGTTCGCCTCATCTTTGTCTCTTTCTTCCACAACTCTATTTGTCTGCTTTTATTCTACTGCACTCTCTTGCACGTCTTTGCTTCATCTTTGTCCCTTTCGTCCAAGGCCCCTCCTGAACTTTCTCACACACCTGTTCTCACTCTCTTTAATCACTAATAAGTAAGTCCCTTCGGCTGCTCCCTTGTTTGCACTCGGGGTCGCCACAGCAAATCCAAGGTGGATCTGCATGTTGATTTGGCACGGGTTTTACACTGGATGCCCTTCCTGACGCAACTCCACATTACATGGAGAAATGTGGCAGGGACACCTTGTATTTAAGTCTCACCTGGTTCACTCCTTCCCCAGTTCGTCACGCTTGTTGCCTTGTATCTCAGCCTTTGGTCCAGCCATTGTTTAGCTCTTGTTTTGTCCATGACCTTCTGTTCTACCGTGTATGACCTTGTTTTCTTTTTGACCTTGCTTTTTGCCAAAGACGTTTGATTTGGACTCACTGTGTTTTTGAACCCTGCTTGTTTTTGACCACACCTCAGCCTCATGTCTGATGATTACCTTTACTACACTGTCTGCATACCCGTGTACCGTACCCAGAGGTGTCAAGTAACGAAGTACAAATACTTCGTTACTGTACTTAAGTACACTTTTTAGGTATCTATACTTTACTCCATTACTTATTTTTCTGCCTACTTCTGACTTCTACTTATTACATTTTCACACAAGTATCTGTACTTTCTATTCCTTACATTTTTAAAACAAACAGCCTCGTTACTCTTGGCTTCAGTGCCGGTGGATGTGCGCTGGAAGCCCGAGGTGCCAGCGCAGTTCCACCAGCGTGGATTTACCGAGGTGCCAGCACGGATTTATCTGACCATGGGTCCGAAGAAGGCACTGACGGCGGAGGAGGGAGACGATGGACTTTTTGTCTGAGGACATCTCTGTTGTTAAAATGCAGCAGAAATCCATTATGGAGCTGGTGGAAGAAGTGAAGTCTCTCCGGATCCAGAATGCCGAGAAAGACCGGCGTCTGGTGCACCTGGAGAACCGTGTTGCGGAGTTGGAACAGTACACAAGGATGAACAACATTATTATTACAGGAATTCATATTAAACCTCGATCCTACGCACGGGCGGTGTCAGAAGACAGCGGAGGGGAAGCCAGTGAGCAGGAGGCCAGCTCAGTGGAACAAGAAGTGGCTGACTTCCTGCAATCTAAAGGTATTCAAATGGACTGTAATAACATTGAAGCATACCACCCCCTGCCCAGGAGAGAGGATGGAGACAAGCGAGCTGTTATAATGAGGTTTGTCAACAGAAAACATAAAATGGCATTGTTAAAACAGGGTCGGAAACTCAAAGGAACAAACGTATTCATCAATGAATATCTGACCAAAAGAAATGCAGACATCGCCAGGAAAGCTCGTTTCTTAAAAAAGCAGGGAAAAATTCAACAGACATGGACATCCAACTGCAAAACATTTAGCAAACTGAATGGAACACCAGAACAAGCGAAGGTTATGGTAATCAGGAACATCGAGGAACTGGACAAATACGACCAATAAGGTATGAGGACACAAACACATCACAACACCATGACACAGACCAGAGGAACCTATTCATCTACTACATCATCTACATCTGGAGACAAGAAGGATATAACTCAAAGGATTGCTGATCATGGAAAAGTAGAACTGAGAACATTTAAATACACAGACCACAATGTACTGGACTTGGACAATAATTTCTTCTCAAATATCAATGACAGTTGTTGCTTTTATACAGATGAACAGTTTAATCGGATCATTAAAACGGATAACAAATGATCAATAATCCATTTCAACAGCAGAAGTCTGTATGCAAACTTTAATCAATCAATCAATCAATTTTTTTTATATAGCGCCAAATCACAACAAACAGTTGCCCCAAGGCGCTTTATATTGTAAGGCAAGGCCATACAATAATTATGTAAAACCCCAACGGTCAAAACGACCCCCTGTGAGCAAGCACTTGGCTACAGTGGGAAGGAAAAACTCCCTTTAACAACAGTAAAGAATATTTAAGTCAATTTTAAAAAAATTAACATAATTGCTATATCAGAAACATGGATCAATGAAGATAAAGGAATGGATTTTGAACCAATCGAAGCAGTGGTTCGCAGATTGAAGCAATGCTTCGACCTATTGTTTCGTTTATTCTTTCTTTCTTTCGCTTAATTTTCCCCCGCTAAAACCCTAAAGAGCATACTTCTGTGAGTATTATTTACCTTTTCTATGTTAAACCGACCTGTTATGGTCTTCTGAAACAGATGATAGATGTATTTTATAACTTAAAAACGGGAGCGACGCTAACGCATTAGCATGTCTATGGCAGTTTCAATGTTAAAAGTTAGCATGAAGCAGTTCCAGCTGTCTTCACGTTCGGGTGCATTTGTTTTCAAATTGTAATATTTCTTAAATTTATTTTTGTTTATATATTAATAATCTAATGCTAATTATTATATACAATTTCAGAGAAAGAGACAAAAAGAACCTGAATAGAAACACAACAGAAAATAAAATATAAAGCAACTAACAACGAACATACATAAATAAATACAGAAATAAATGTTTCCTGTGAACACCTAGTGACTCTTACACCTCCATTTCATCCCTGTCTTATTTAAGTTTAATGACAGTTTGTTTCGGTCAAACCATATTGTCAATGTGTTAATTTCTTCAGTGATTTCCTCCAGAACTATCTGCCAAACTAGAAAACTGCTGCATCCTTGTAAGAGCAGAATACTACTGGAATGAATCTGAATAAGGAAAGTTGTTTTGTTTTGTTTTTTTTCTTACTAAATGGATGCTGCACTCACTGCAGTTTATTGTCTGGAATAGTCCCAGATTGCATTTCAGAGCTTCTAGAATTGAAACATTTGCATGCAGGTGGTGTTGGGGGGTAATTTTGGGTTTGGGGTCTTGGGCCACATGTAGAACGAATCAGTTTTTAAATTAAGCTTCATATAGTGGCATCTACCTTTTTTTTTTTTTTTTTAAGGTTACTTTATACTTTTATACTTTAAGTAGGTTTTGGAGCACATACTTTTTCACTTTTACTTGAGTAAAGAGGTCAAGTTGATACTTCAACTTTTACCAGAGTGTTTTTAAACTGCAGTATCTATACTTCTACTTAAGTAACAAATGTGTGTACTTTTGACACCACTGACCGTACCTGAGCCTGTTTATTCAAGATAAAACCTTCTTTATTACTCTACCTCCCGAGTCCACGAGTCTGCATTTTGTGTCCAGCATTCTGTTCGTTCAACGCCACGAGACCTGACAATTATGTCAAAACTGCTTTGCAGATTCTCACCAAATTTGCACCACAGATAGATATTGCGGCATGGAATTTTGGAGGTGATCTGGATTTTGAGGATTATGTCAAAACTACTAAACAAACTTTCACCAAATTTTCACCACACATTGGTGTTCGGCCTTGGAAGACTCCATTAAATTTTGGAGGTGATCTGGAACTGGATTCTGAATCAGGATTGTAAATGTATGTAAGTTGTCCAGTAGATGGCGCCTGCGCTAAATTAATCTTTCCTCTTCACATATGGAAGTGAAGGGACTTTCTTTACATGCAGTCTGCAGAGCCTGTGTGCTGTAATGGCTAAAGCCACGCTGGACTTTGGTTGAAAACCGAAGGAAATAATAACTTGCAGCCCTTGGAGAGCGGAGCGAGGTGTGTGTTTAGTGTTTGTGACATGTGAACATGCAAATGTATTATATTTTGGACATTTTGGTCGAATTAATTTACCTTTGTGGTTCAAGTGCATGTGCATATGGCCAATTATTGAAGTTATTTTGTATATATTATGTGCCAATTGCATTTGTTTTTGTTTTCATTTTAGTTTTCATGGTGCCACTTGGTGCTTGGTACCGATGCTCGATGCCAGTAAAAGAATTTTGCACCCGTCAGAAAATCTCTCTTATTTCTTATGGGAGACTGCTACAAAGATTTCACTTTGTAGACTTTTAAGGATTACGTCAAAACTACTTCACAGATCCAACATCACAATGTAAAACCAAAATCAGGAAAACACTATTTTGTTTCATTTTGTGAATTAAATATCAGATTACAACATCTTGATCAGTTGGACCATTCTGGATCAGTATGCAGTTATTGCATTGTGTTGTGGAATCTTGATCCAGATAAAGTCCGGGTCATGTGATCTTTAACCACCTCATACTCAGATGGTGGAATTTTGCGGTACCGCTGTCGCACTGGAACATCATCCAGGAGTGATATTAGGTCAGTACAACCCAGATCCTCATCTTGGGCTGAAAAGACAGAACTAAACTGATCCAACAATGCTTTCACCTTACCTTCTTCCATAGGTAAGTGACCCAACTCCAGGGCTGCAATGTGATCCTGCACTGATGGAGAAACGGACTGCGAAGCCACTACCGCCTTCACCGGGGGCACCTCAGCAACCCCCACAGGCAAACTCACAACCCTCACCTCCTCTAAAGTGCCAATCAAACCGGGGGTGTAGCCACTGCTGACGAAAAAGAGACTGGAATAGTTGACACCATAGATCCTGTGTCTATCAGACAAGGGATCACAACTCCCCCATGCTCACCATTAAATGAGGACATGATGACATAAGCTTGGACACTACCTTGTCACCTGTCCTAACCAAATGTGAGCCACTAAGTTGCCCCCCAAGCTGTCACTCCGCAGCTCAGCGGGCACTAGTTTCCCGACCGCTGGGCAGTGGGAGATGGTTTGTTTAATGAAGAGGCCGACAAAAAGGGTTGACTGCGAGCCATCACCCAAACTCCATCACACTCCCTGGCAAAGTGACTTGGTTTCTGGCAGCGCCTACAAATTATAGAACCCTGGGGAACTGGTTATCGAAACCGCCCAGAATCCTGGAAACAGGAAATACTCAGAGTCAGCCGATTCAACTGCTCCTGCTGCCACTGGAGCATCTCCCTTACTTCCTGTAGTTCTGAGGCCTGAAAAGAACCAGCCTCCACCTGGCCACTGCCCTGCACCACGCACTAAGTACTCACAACAGACTGGATGGAAAAATCACTACCCTTCATACCTCCAGGTAAACCCTCTCGTTCCCACCTAACTGCCTCACCCCTAACCTCCAACAGGGTAGCGGTAGGCTGCCGGCACACAAACTGCTTCAAATCATGATAAAGTGACCTATCAAGCACACACTCAACAAACTGATCACGTAACAAAACCTCTGCATTTGGGACACCATTGGGTGCTTGCTGTTTAACAGATGCCATCAGGCTCATTAATGCCAATGAAAACCCTAATAGAGTCTCTCTCTCACGTGGTCTGTGGGAGAAAAAGGCCTCTTGAAGTGCTACATAAGATTCTGTATCCCCATACAGCTCCTGCAACACCCCAATGCTCTGAACACTCTTCACTGGAATGGTGCTTGATTTCCTCATGTGCTTCCTCCTCTAGATGATCAAAATAAAAAAAATGCCTGGTCGGCTTCAGACACGTGACAGGCTCTCACACAGGCTTGCATCTCCTCCAACCATTCAACCAACCCCATGCTTGTCTTTCCACTAAACATGGGACATTTTCTGTCTCGGGGTAAAAAATAAACTTCCCCATTACTGGCGCACTACCACTGGAGGACACTTTAGATGAGGGCTCTATACTTCATGTCAGGCACTGCCTCAGCCTGTTCCTACTTCAACCTCTCATTCTCCATCCTAAGCTGAGTGACTACCTCTCTCAGCTCCTGCGTTTTCTCGGCCTTCATACCACCTGACACTTTCCCACAATAAGAATGCAACCAAAATAGGGAAAATCACTTCCACAGAAGCTACCTGCTGCTTTGCTCTGGAAAACAGAATAACAAAAAACAAACAAACAAACAAACAAAAAAATTACTTCACCAAAAAACAAACAGAACACACCTCTCTGGTCTCAGTTTGCATCCCACTTCTGACACCAAATGTAGCAAAGCGGACAAGTTGTTCTTGATCATCAAAACAATTGGAAATCATGAATAAACATGATATGTCGGACTTCTGACACCACCCTGGGAGTTTCACCCAGGGAATTCAACAATTTGAATAACTTCAACTCAAGACAGACAGGTTGGTTGCAAGTGGGACAAAGAAGTGGTTCTCAAAATACAAAAAAGAATTTATAAACAATAAGATTTGTAGTTAAAATGACAATTTTAGAAATACTAATTTAAAACACTACTGATCATAGCCACATGAGGGCGCCCTTGCATCATGCAGCCCGGCATCACACACAGCTGTCAGCTTGAAGCTGTCAGAGTTTTCCAATTGTCCACTCTGAACGTAAACCCGCCGCAGCAAACAGGGAAAATCCACCGGTCTCGCAGGACGAAATCTTCCAGCAGAGCACCAGATCAAAGCAGCAGGGCCTCCTTCCACAGCTCGGTCCAAAATCCGAACTGTCCCTCACAGCAATCAGCTAGCTGTATTTCGACACCGCCCCAGAGCGTCAAGACCACCACAAACACTCAGCAGCGCACCGCCAATGACAGCCCACACAAATGTCTCTGTCTTTACGGGAACATGGAAGTGAACACGACCAGACACCTGCAGTCAATCTCCAAAAAGAAAGAGAAGAGCACACACTACCTTCTTTTATACAAACACTCCCCTGCCCAAGGTAGCTGCACTCAATCCACCAGCTTGTTATTTCTACCTGGTTATTTTATGTAAAATTCTGCCCCTTACCAAAAACCAAACCATTGTATTCCTCATTTTGAGTTTATTAAAGGTCACTTTAGAAACCAGGCTGAGAACCCCCACAGACAGTGTCCATCTTGTGAAAGGCCCCTGAAGTTAGAGGTGGGCAGATCGATCCTAATATCGATAATATCGATACCAACACTGGTATTGATATTGAACGATCTTCGTGTAAAAAGATCGATACTCAAGCTTTTTTTCTCTCCCACACGCACTGACTGCTGTGCCCTCAGATTCATCAAAGTCTGCTCTCTGTCTGTAAGAGCAACGCTACACTGTGTCACACAACACGGAGCAGCACCCCCCCACCCCCAAGTCTTTTGTTGTTGCGCTGTCACATGGCTCAGCTGGGAGAAAATTCCTTATTCTTTGCATTATTTTTTGTATTGTTCGACTTGAAAAAAAGAACTAGTTTGAAACAGTTTACAATATTTGTTGTGGTGTGTTAGTTTTTTTCTGTTGTGGTTTGTCAGCTCTCTAACCTCAGAAGATTGTTTTAATTTGCTTGAAGTTCTTTTTTTTACACTCTTTATTTAAGAAACAACGTAGAGAAATGCACTTAAGGGAAGAAATTCCTTATTTTTTGTATTATTTTATTGTATTGTTTGACTTGAAAACCAGAATAAGTTTGAAACTGTTTACAATATTTGTTGTGGTGTGTTAATTTTTGTTGTATTGTGGTTTGTCAGCCCTCTACCTCAGGAGATTTTGTTTTAAGTTGTGTTGAGTAATATTTTTTTAAACAAAAATGTTGATTGTGATAATAAAGTATTTTGTTGTCACGTACAATGTTTGGTGAAATTCTATCCTAGGTCTTTTGGATCCTTTGGATCTATGAAGCTTAAATATGAAAAAGTATCGGTATCGATATCTGCAATACTGGGCCTGTATTTACTTGGTATCGGATCAATACCAAAATTCCTGGTATCGCCCACCTCTACCTGAAGTAACTTGTACAACACTTTTATACAATGTGGGTGTTAACAGTGGGTGTGGTTTAGTCTCACATTTCTAATGTTACTGGCTCTCACCAACAGGGGGTGGTCTCCCATGGACACATGATAGAGTGAAACTTAACATATTTCTCAGAACTTCCAAACAAATAACACAAATACTTAATAGCTAACATAAAATAAAGAATTAGCACAGATATTATCTAACAAGCTGAACATCATTAAGGTCATCCATCTTGCTACACACGCACCTTGTAATGTTCATCGGGACATGCTTAAGGCTAACCACGAGCTTCCACATCCTATTAAAGGGACTGTTGTTTTGTCACAGTGGTTCGTCTGGTGTCCAATAACTGAGTGCGCATTGCCTCTTAGAGTGCTGCACCCTCTACTGGTGCCACTATTGCACCTGCTGGGGCTCGTTTGTAGTGTTGGCTTTGTATTTTCTTTTTCTTTTTTTTTTACATTTGTGTTTAAGTTGAGCCCTTGTGCCATATCCATATACAACCTGGTTAAAGGTGAGTCCTATAACCTGCCTGGGAAGACTACAATAATAAAGTTGAGGACAAGTGCAATATTAACAACTGTTTAAAAAGGGCATGGGCGCAATTTGGAGAGGGAAAGGGGGACATGTCCCCCCCACCGTTTCAACCAGGGGGGACAGAGTATGGTATGTCCCCCCCACCTTCTGACATATATGTGTGTACTTGAAACATGCTATGCCAGTCTTATGTGCAAACCTTGTCAGTCTTATGTGCAAAACCATGTCAGAATAGTATCTTTGTTTCTGCAGGTTTGTATTTTTAGCAGCATTGACTTGTTTACAACACCTGTTTCTTGTTTGTCACATTCGGAATTTTCTGGGACTGCACTTACCCAGATTTAAAACCAAAAATAGTTGCCTCTAGGGACTAGTGTCTACACATAAGTATCAATGGACCATATGCTAATTTACTAAATTCTGAAAGTTAGAAAAGGAAATGAGAAAAGCTATCTGGGACCTCAGAAAGCCCATCTGCAATTATTGCTTGATCTCCAAAATCAGTCTATGCAAATTATGTTCAGTATGAGTGTTGTCATTAGTGCCACTTCAAAATTTAAATTCATGATAAGTAATTTATCCTAAACTTATGATCTGTTTTTTTTTTTCAAACTTATGCAAAAACAAACCTTGAGAAAAAAAAAATACAGTATGCAATAGTTAATAATTATTAACAGCCTGTTCTTTCATATTTATGAATACATTTTACCACATTGCAGTTGTTTTTTTAATGAGAACTCAACCTATCATTCTTTTCTGAGTTCTACACATGTGGTGATACCTTATTTACACCAGGATGTTAATAAAATCAATGCTGGCTCAGAATAGTGTACTTATATCCACAGTTTCAAATTGCATAAGTCAAATGGTGTCCACTTTATGGTCCTCTTGAAACATTAAAATTACTGTTCTGGATGCTCAGAATGCATCTGAGCCTAAAGCGGCCCCCAGACCCCCCGCCTATTGTCTCCCCCAATTTCTAGTTCTAAATTCCGCCCTTGGAAAAGGGTGCAATGAAATGCCATAGATGGAAAGATGAGTAACCTGTTAATTGTGATTGTGAAATTTTGGATATGTATTTTATAAAACTAAAATCTTATTTTTAAATTGTGAACAATAAAACTACATTTCGATAATACACCTCTCTTTATTTCCATTACCTCACGCAGCCTTTTTGGGCTAATTTAAATTAATATGGTCCCGGGTGGCGCTGTTGGTGTTTTTCCTAAATTAAATTACATTCACTCTTAATCATAATTAAAACCACTCCGCTTTGCCACAATAGTTTGTGTCCAGAGTGTAACTTCTTTCACCTCTATGTTGCAACAACAGCAGCGCTTGTGTACTTTGACCTGTGAACGAGAAGTGTTAGCTAGCTCTCTCTGTTCATAAACATGTAGTAACATGTATGATTTTAGAGCTTACAAATATTTTGGACCGTTAAATTTACTGACTTTACCAGCAAAAAAAAAAAAGTTAACAGACTGAAAGTTAGCAGAAATAAATTATTTAGCGGAAGCTAATTGGTCCACTGATGGTTTTCAAACTTAACTGAAAAGCTAATCTGCTAATGAAAATATTAGCTTTGCTAATTAGCAGTTAGCCCATTCATGGAACTGTGCTCCGCACTGGCAATAGCTTACCACAAAACTCCACATCCAACTCCAAATAGCCAAGGTAAGAGAGGGCTAAATCATTGTCCATCACAAGCTGTGGCTAGTGACAAGATTTCAGCCACCCCGACCACACGGCACAAACTGCTGACAGTATAGAGACTCTGGAATAGTCAACACCATAGGCGCCGTATCTATCAAACAAGAGGTCACCCGCCCCCCATACTCCCCCCTAAATGAGAGCACGATGACACAAGTTTGGACAATTCCTCGTCCACCCATCCTGGGCAAATCTGAGCCAGTAACTGCCTGCCCCCAACCTGTGGCTCCACAGCTCGGTGGGCACTCGTTTCCAGACCTCAAGGTGGAATGAGATGGCCTACTTGACAGAAAAGCCGACAAAGAGGGTTGACTGCAGGCAAAAACCCAAACTCCATCACACTCTCTGGCAAAATGACCTGGTTGCTGACAGTGCCTACAAATTATAGAACCCCGAGGTACTGTTTGATGAGACCACTGAGAATCCCACAAATGGGAAATGTTATGAGTCAGCAAATTCAACTGCTCTTGTTGCATCTGGAGCATCTAACTCATCTCACACAGTTCTGAGGCCTGGGAAAAACTGACCTACACCCAGGCTTGGGGAGTAACGGAATACATGTAATGGCGTTACATAATTAGGATACAAAAAAAAGGTAACTGTATTCCACTACAGTTACAGAAAAAAAGACGTATTCAGATTACAGGTATATTTAGTAAAAACGGGGATTACTTTGCAGGATTACAATTTTAATGCATTTTATATTATCTGTATCTAATTTTTTTTCTCTTTGAAACGAAAACGTCCCTTCATAGACAGTGACATGACGCCTCCAAACCGGGCAAAATATTGATGAAGTTCCCGGATGTTAATGCATTTTCAATGGAGATCCGCGACTGGACACGCAGAAAAATGCTCACAAAATATGTGTTAAAATGCCGTTTTGACCTTGATATTGAGCCAGTAAAATTAAATTACATTAAATTATGTCAGGAAAGTATTAAACTTACTCTGACACACACACATTCCCAAATATTAGTGTTGAAAGTTACACGGATCTGCGCTGTTCAAGCTGCTGAGCTGAGGCGTCCTGCTGCAGCTGCTGCTCTGTTCAACACAGCTCCTAAAACCATTACAATACATTTATATACATATTATATTTTTACACAATTATCCTTTACTGACCGAGTTTCATTCATGAAGTCAGTGATGTGGGTACACATCTCTATGTGTGGGTGTGACTGTGAGCGGCACAGCGCGGGTGATTATAAACTCATTATTTTAAGGTGCAAATTAAAAAAAAAAATCCCAGTCTTGTCGAACAATTTTAATCACTAATGACAAGTATTTTAACTAGACATTGGTCTAGCAGTGGAAAATATCAACTAGACATAAGTGAAGAGTTAATGGTCCGTGTCATCGGGCGACACAGGTACGGCAGGAAACATACAGCTGTTTATCATCCAAATATCACAGACAGTGACAAAGAAGAACCAAAACCACTTACTTATGGAAGGAAATATTGTCTCCCTTGTTCCTTCGTTTGTGCCAACATGTGCAGCTTTCCCGCATATTCCACCTGTTTGTTGAACTTCTATGCACACAAATCACTAACTTGCCCGGAATTAAAATGGCGATCACGCCTCCTTACTGACAGTATTTACTTAATGGTTTTCATTATGCTGTTGTTCTTATTTTGAAAGTTCAATAAGTGGACTGATATGTTAAACATGGTGCGAATTTACTGAACAAGTAGTAGACTTTTTTGTTTTGTATATTGTTCTGCAAGCCACTTTTAACCCCTTAACGCCTGAATTTATATAGCTGTATATAAAAAAATGTTTTGTGTGTGTGTTTGCCTTTAAGTAGATGGTAAATAATGTTGAGATCATTAATTTCACTTTTGCACAAAAAATAACTAGTAATTTTGGTATTTTGGTAATGAATTTATGTTATAATGTTATAATAATGGTATGTTGCAGATTTGCGACAACAGGCATACAGGTCAATTTGGTATGTTGCATATTTGAGTCAAATATTGTAGCATATATGTGACAATAGGCGTTAAGGGGTTAATTACAAATTCATCCGCACACGCCTGAGTTTTCATTATCCTTCATTTGTTTGGCATTTTTTGTTGAAAATTTAGCCGGTGAACACTGAGTGTGTTTAAAACAATATTGTGGTGCTCTTAATTCATAATGTGAAGTAAAACAGAGCATGCCATGTAAAAGAAACAGTTTCATTTTTGCTTAATAAACTGTACTATGTAGTCAAGACTGTTTATATTTAGTTTCTTTTATCTGTATTAGCATATATGATACTGGAGTAATCCAGAAGTAATCGAAAGTAATCAAATTACATTACTTTAATATTATGGTACTTGGATTACATTACTGATTACATTTTTCAACAGGTAACTAGTAACTGCATCAGAATACATTTTTAAAGTAACCCTCCCAACCCTGCCTAAACCTGGCCACTGCCCTGAAACACACACTGACCAACAACAGGAGGGATGGAAAAACTATTACTCTTCAAACCTCCAGGTTGACCTTTTCTTTCCCACCTAATTGCCTCACCCCTCAACTCCAGTAAGCTGGCAGTTGGCTCCTGGCACACAAACTGCTTCAACTTGCAATGAAGGAACCTCTCAAGCATGTACTCCACAAACTGATCATGTAGCAAAAACCTCTGCATTTGGGATACCACTGGGTGCACGCTATTTCACAGACGCCATCGGGCTCATCAATGCCAATGAAAACTCAAGTACTGTTTCCTCCCTCGTGTTGTCTCTTGGGGTGCTACATGTACACCCATACCACTCCTGTAACACCCCAATGATCTTAACTGGGTCTGAACATTCTCCAGGTAAAACTGGAGTTGCATCAGGAAAGGCATCCGGCATAAAACCCATGCCAAACACCAATGCAGAACGTATTGTATCCGCTGTGGCGACCCCAACCAAATGGAGCTGCCAAAAGGACAACAACATTTTCCAATTTAAAAAAGACAACAGTTATAAAAGTACCAACATCTATGCATCATAAATGAAACACCAGCACAATTAAATGAAGCAGGTGCACATGTAGAGAACCAGAGGGCGTCACAGCATCACCCAAGTCCAGCGGCAACCATCAGCCCAGTCACAAGGTGACCAGCGGGCACAACCTCCAGGCAACGCAGCAGCAGCGTCTGACAGAGCTCACTTTTCTCCACCACGGACCACTCTGTAGCTCCAGACCACACAGCACAAAGCCTGTTATGGATAAGATGCGGCGTGAGGAGCGGTCCAGTATCTGACTGAACCCAGCATGAAATAATCAGAAGCAGTTCCAAAAAGAAAACATTTATTTTTCTCCCTTTGTGCTATACATAAAATACTAATTAATTAAAGTTCTGGTGAGGTGAAAAGGCAGCGCGCTCTCTCAGCGTCTCAACAGTCGGAGTCCGAACGTTCAGCACTCAGGAGTTCCGCCAATACCCCCCCCCAGGTGACTTTTTCCCAGAACTGTACTCTGCGAAGGAGGAACAGAGATGAGATTGTTCAACACTATTACTACGAAATATTGTTTGGAGGCAAACGTATCAGCTACACGTTTAGGTCTGAATTCCAACTTAGTTCAAAGAGGCTGCTGCTCACAGCTAGTGGAGGATCATTAATCCGCACGCCACTGCCGTGAGGAGCACGCCAAACACTTTCCACCAATAATTACTTATAGCTGCGTATAAGACACCAATTTACATTCACGGATAAACTTTTCAGAATATTCACCTCTGCCGTGTGCTGACAACGTTTGTCTCTCACCCTCGTCCTCCTTCACAGGCGCGATGTCAGACTCTGAAACGGCCCTCAGCATTCCCACACGGTCGTCACAAGGTCGTATTCTCCGGCAATCTTATCCAACTCACTGCTGGTTTAAATGTAGTTCTTCATCACTACATTGGTACCAGCTGGAAGTCCTCAGATCTGCACGTGAACATCACAGGTGTCGTGGATTGTCCTGATAGAGAGCCGCACGAGAATGCAACAGGTGCAGCCAATCATAACAGAGGAGAGAGACTCTTCTGCAGCACATTTTCCTCAGAGAACAGCCCCAAATTACCTGGGAAGGAAAATAAACACAAAACAACCCAACCTTGTCCAGCCAAACCCCCCCCAACACACAACAAAGCCGAGGAAGCAACACTGCATCCGGAGTGTCCACAGCCAACATCCACACAGCACCAAGTGCCGAGCAGTGTGCAGCCAGCACCAAGCTCCCACAGACGTCTCTACGTAACAAATCCATTCACATAATTGAGAGCGCACGCATCGATGAGCCCACAGCCGCAGCCGGCACCTACCTTTACGTGCAAGAAGGCGGAAGTGGAAACGCCTGTCAAACACCTGCAGGAAATCTCCAGCGAGCAGGAGAACAAGAAGCACGCTCTCAGCCCTCTTTTCATAAGAGAACATTCCACTGCACTGGTTGACTGGAATCAAAACACAAGCTGGAAATCCTCAAAACCTGTGCCTCTTGTTACACTTTCAGCTGCTGGCAGTCAGTGTGTCGCTGCAGTCAGAGTGAACCTTCGACAAATCTAACTGAAATCAAAAATACAAGATTTTCAAGTTAGGATTTGAGTCGGCTTCAAGCTTGTCAGAGCGTGCAGCAGGCCAGGTCATGGAGCAGCAGCTGGAGCTGGCGGCTTTGGTTCTGGGCCTCACCGGGTGGCTCTGTGCCATTCTGACGCACTGCCTCGCTCTGTGGTACGTCAGCGGCACCCTGGACAACACCACAGCCACTCTGCCTGTCTACTGGGACGGGGTGTGGCTGGAATGGGACCACTGGGACTTCGGCCATGATGGGAGCCTGCACTGCTCCTTCTACAAGTCCCTCATGTCTCTGTCTGGGAGCTTTCGTACGTGGAGAGCGCTCATCATGGCTGCCATCGGAGCCGGGGCCTTGGCTGTGGTGACGGGTACAGTCGGGGCCGTGTTCTTCCCCAAGAGGGGCCAGATCAAGGTGCTTTCTGGTGCTCTCTTTGTGCTGTGTGCGATCCTGCTGCTGGTTCCCGTGGCGTGGACGTGCCATCACACCAGTCAGCCACTGGAGAGCGTCGTTCTTCTGCGGCGAACCTGGGGTCCGGCGCTGTACCTCGACTGGACCTCCTTTGCCCTGATGCTGATCGTGGGCACATTTCTCACCTCCAGATACCCTAGGTTTCAGAGGGAAGTGCAGAAGTGTGAACTACATCAACAGGACAACCTTCACACAGCCAGCATGAGCTCTGATCACAACCCCTCTGATGTGGAACTCAAGAACTGGATTATTTAAAGCAGATTTTATGTTATTTTTCTAAGAGAACTGAACTCCAAAAAGGTAAAGGACTTGTTTTTAGATCATAATTTTACAAATCTGACTCAGTAAAAGTCTTTTAAACATCTTGTTTTGAATCATATTTCAGATTAAGCAATTTTTGATTCACCAAAAGATTTTCATGCTGCTTTATTTGTAAAAGATGTAACACTTCACCACACGAGTAAAATACTCTCATTTAAACAAATCTCTCAATTTTCACTTGTTCCATTGGTAGATTGTTTTCCTACTTTTTACACACCAAAATCTTTTGTGTTCATTTAAAAACTGAGTTATAAAGTTGATTAAATGCTCCATTAAAACTTTATTCTTGTTAAAAAAAATCTGAGTTACTGTAACACTGCATGCACATTCATATGCATGATCTCCACCATCATACTAGTTTAATATAAATGGTCCGAGACTCATCTTAACAGCGGAGGAGCCAAAAAGGTCTTTGTTTTCTTGGGGGGGCAGATTATTTAATGGTGTAGTGGCTGACATTGTAATAAATATGAACAAGAGCAATCTGAGATTTCTGACGTCCGCCAATGGTTGACGGGGACTCAAAATAAAAGATATGTGATTCACACCACGACCCAGACTTAACCTGGATCCAGATTCCACGACTGCATAATGATCCAGAATGGTCCGTCTGATCAAGATGTTGCAATCTGATATTTAATTCACATATTATATATATATTATATATATCCATTGTGATGTTGGATCTGTGAAGTAGTTTTGACGTAATTGTCAGGTCTCATGGCGTTGAACGAACAGAATGCTGGACATAAAATGCAGACTTGTGGACTCGGGAGGTGGAGTAATAAAGAAGGTTTTATTACTAGTAATAAAGAAGGTTTTAAGGTTTTTTCAGACAGTGTAGCAAAGGTAATCATCAGACATGAGGCTGAGGTGTGGTAAAAAACAAGCAGGGTTCGAAAACACAATAAGTCCAAATCAAGTCTGTGGCAAAAAGCAAAGTCAAAAACAAAACAAGGTCATAACACGGTAGAACAGAAGGTCATGGACTAAACAAGGGCTGAACCAAAGGCTGAGACACAAGGCAACAAGCGTGACAAACTGGGGAAGGAGTGAACCAGGTGAGACTTAAATACAAGGTGTAGTGATTAAGGAGAATGACAACAGGTGTGTGAGAAAGTTCAGTAGGGGCCTTGGACAAAAGGGACAAAGATGAAGCAAAGAGAGTGCAGGAGAGTAAAAGCAGACAGAAAGAGTCATGGAAGAAAGAGACAAAGATGAGGCGAACAGGTGCAAGAGAGTGCAGTAAAGTTAACACTAAGCAGACAGAAATAGACCAGGAGGTGAGTCTCAATAATAATCCAAAGTAAATGCAGTGAGGTTAACCAGTGATCATAAACCAAAAATCAAAGACAGAGGATCAAAGACCGGGGACATGGACACAGACAAGCGACAACACCAAAATGACAGCCCAGACACGGAGCAGATCATGACAGTAATCCTTAAAAGGCTTCATAAAGTGAAATCTTGATCCAGAATCCGGATCCAGCTCACATACAAAATTTAATGGAGTCTTCCATGCCCTTCTATCTATCTGTGGTGAAGCTTTCCCAAAATTTGTGCAGTAGCTTTGATGTAATCCTGCTAACAGACAGACAAATAAATGCCAATGATTTTATTTCGTCCTTGGTGGACGTAATAACTCGGGCACAGCAATCACAAACCTCCACCAACACTAGTTTCCAATTCCTCACATTTTACGCTGGAAAAAATTTTAAGGTCAAAGTCCTGTTTGAAGTGGCTTTTCATAAAATGCTAAAATGTTGGGAAGGTGTCGTAACACGGACCCACAACAGGGGGCGCTAATGAACGGACAATAGATAAGGGAAGGAGTAACAATTTAATGTTGCACAAGAACACAACGTAAAATAAACAAAGGTACTGCCAATCACACACAAGAGGATTGCGGGCAGGCTCGAAGATAGGAGACCTCAGATGAACGAAGAGCCGGGACCCACACCGCTTCTACCACCAACGGCCTGAAGAACACCGAAGCCGCCAAGCCCCGAGTCCCCAGGTGGTCTCTGTCCTCCGTTGTCGGCCCTGGTACTGCTGGCAGAAAAAACAGAAGGTAGTGAGTGTGAATCCTCACACCCAGCAACCTTGATTACTGATTCTTGTGGAGGGAGAGCCTCCACCTCCAATCATACACACGTGCAGCTCCGAAAATCCAGTCAAGGAATACCACCAGGAAAAAACAGCTGCAAAACAGATCAGATTATTATTCGACGTATAAGTCAGCAGAGAGATTACCTTGTATCGTAAGAGATTTCTCGGCGAGGAGGTGGAGTCGCCGCCCGGCTTTTATGGTGATGGTGATGATGAGATGATGAGTGACAGCTGGTGTTGAGGATGATTGACGGCTGTCACTCCCAGTGGTTCTGGCGCCCTCTTGTGCTTGAAGCCCGCACTCCAAGCAGGGCGCCATCCGGTGGTGGTGAGCCAGCAGTACCTCCTCTTCGGCGGCCCACACAACAGGACCCCCCCCTCAACGGGCGCCTCCTGGCGCCCGACCAGGCTTGTCCGGGTGTCGGTGGTAGAAATCGACCAGAAGGGCCGGGTCCAGGATGAAGCTCCTTTTCACCCAGGAGCGTTCCTCGGGTCCGTAACCCTCCCAGTCCACCAAGTACTGAAAGCCCCGACCCATCCGACGGACGTCCAGGAGCCGACGAACGGTCCATGCCGGCTCCCCGTCGATGATCCGGGCAGGAGGTGGGACGGGTCCGGGGGAGCAGAGCGGTGAGGTGTGGTATGACTTGAGTTTGGAAACATGAAAAACCGGATGGATCCGCAGTGAAGCCGGGAGAGTTAGCCGGACTGAGGATCTTGGTGATGGGGAACGGCCCGATGAAGCGGTCCTTGAGTTTGTGGGAGGTCACCTGGAGCGGGATATCTTTGGTGGATAGCCACACCTCCTGCCCTGGTTGGTATGTAGGGGCCGGGGAACGCCGGCGGTCTGCATGGGCCTTGGCCCTCGTCCGGGCCTGCAACAGGGCAGAGCGGGCGGCCCGCCACACCCGGCGGCACCTCCGCAGGTGGGCCTGGACCGAGGGTACCCCGACCTCTCCCTCCACAAGTGGGAACAACGGGGGCTGGTAGCCCAGACACGCTTCAAAGGGGGAGAGGCCGGTGGCAGAGGATACTTGGCTGTTGTGAGCGTACTCGATCCAGGCCAGATGGTTACTCCAGGCCGCCGGGTGAGCGGAGGTGACACAACGAAGAGCCTGTTCAAGTTCCTGGTTCGCCCGCTCTGCCTGGCCGTTCGTCTGTGGGTGGTACCCGGACGAGAGACGCACGGTGGCCCCCAGTTCCTTACAAAAACTCCTCCAGACCTGCGAGGAAAACTGGGGACCACGATCCGAGACGATGTCCGACGGTATCCCATGCAGACGCACGACGTGGTGAACCAGGAGGTCTGCCGTCTCCTGGGCCGTTGGGAGCTTCGGGAGGGCCACGAAGTGGGCCGCCTTGGAGAAACGGTCCACTATCGTTAGTATGGCGGTGTTGCCCTGGGACGGCGGGAGGCCCGTGACGAAGTCCAGACCGATGTGGGACCAGGGGCGATGAGGCACAGGCAGGGGTTGGAGGAGACCCCTGGTCTTGCGATGGTCCGCCTTGCCCCTGGCACAGGTGGTGCAGGCCTGGACGTAGTCCCGGACGTCGGCTTCCAGTGACGCCCACCAGAAGCGCTGCTGGACTACTGCCACGGTCCTACGCACTCCAGGATGACAGGAGAGCTTGGATCCGTGGCAGAAGTCCAAGACGGCAGCCCTAGCCTCTGGTGGGACGTAGAGTCTGTTCTTCGGACCGTTTCCCGGGTCCGGGTTCTTAGTCTGGGCCTCCCGGACGATCTCCTCCACGTCCCAGGTGAGGGTAGCCACGACAGTGGACTCGGGAAGGATGGTGTCGATGGGGTCCGACAACCCGACCTTGGCTTCCTCTTCGTGCACCCGGGACAATGCATCAGATCGTTGATTTTTGGTCCCGGGGCGGTAGGTGATCCGGAAGTCAAAGCGTGCGAAGAACAGGGACCAGCGGGCTTGCCTGGGGTTCAGCCGCTTGGCGGTCCGGATGTACTCCAGGTTCCGGTGGTCCGTAAAAACCGTGAAAGGCCCCGTAGCCCCCTCCAACAGGTGTCTCCACTCTTCTAGAGCCTCCTTCACCGCGAGGAGTTCTCGATTGCCCACGTCATAGTTCCGTTCAGCGGGGGTCAACCTGCGGGAAAAGTAGGCACAAGGATGGAGAACCTTATCGGACTCCCCGCTCTGGGACAGCACGGCTCCTATTCCTGAGTCTGAGGCGTCCACCTCTACTACAAACTGGCGAGTAGGATCAGGCTGCACCAGAACTGGAGCAGATGAAAACCGGCGTTTCAACTCCCTAAACGCGGCCTCGCACCGGTCCGACCAGGTGAAGGGGACTTTGGTGGAGGTCAGGGCGGTCAGGGGGCTAACGACCTGACTGTAACCCTTAATGAACCTCCTGTAGAAGTTTGCGAAGCCGAGGAACTGTTGCAGCTTCCTACGGCTCGTTGGTTGGGGCCAATCCCTCACCGCCGCAACCTTGGCCGGATCCGGGGCGACGGAGTTGGAGGAGATGATAAACCCCAAGAAGGACAGAGAAGTGCGGTGAAACTCACACTTCTCGCCCTTCACAAACAGCCGGTTTTCTAACAACCGCTGTAGGACCTGACGTACATGCCGGACATGGGTCTCAGGATCCGGGGAAAAGATGAGTATATCATCCAGGTACACGAAGACAAACCGGTGCAGGAAGTCCCGCAGGACGTCGTTAACCAAGGCTTGGAACGTCGCGGGGGCGTTAGTGAGACCGAACGGCATGACCAGGTACTCAAAATGACCCAACGGGGTGTTAAATGCCGTCTTCCATTCATCTCCCTTCCGGATCCGAACTAGATGGTACGCATTCCTAAGATCGAGTTTGGTGAATATTTTGGCTCCATGCAGGGGTGTGAACACCGAATCCAAGAGGGGCAATGGGTATCGATTGCGAACCGTGATCTCGTTCAATCCCCTGTAATCGATGCATGGACGAAGTCCGCCGTCTTTCTTGCCCACAAAAAAGAAACCAGCACCCATCGGGGAGGTGGAGTTCCGGATCAACCCGGCGGCCAAGGAGTCCCGGATGTAGGTTTCCATTGATTCGCGTTCCGGACGTGAGAGATTGTACAGCCTACTGGACGGGAACTCACTGCCCGGAACCAAATCGATGGCACAATCGTACGGTCGGTGTGGTGGAAGGGCGAGCGCCAGATCTTTGCTGAAGACGTCAGCCAGATCATGGTACTCCCCTGGCACCGCCGTCAGATTGGGAGGGGTTTTAACCTCCTCCTTAGCCGTCATTCCGGGGGGAACCGAGGATCCTAAACACTCCCGGTGGCAGGTTTCGCTCCACTGCACCACGACCCCAGACGGCCAATCGATCCGGGGATTGTGTTTCACCATCCAAGGAAAACCCAAAATCACTCGGGAGGTAGAAGATGTCACGTAAAACACTATCTCCTCCCGGTGATTCCCAGACACAACCAAGGTCACAGGCTGGGTCCGGTGTGTGATTAGCGGGAGTAGAGTGCCATCTAGTGCCCGTACCTTCAAGGGCGAAGGCAGAGCCACTAGGGGGAGCCCCACTTCCTTTGCCCATCTGCTATCCAACAGATTCCCTTCGGACCCCGTGTCCACCAGTGCTGGGGCGTGAAGGGTTAAATCCCCACTCAGGATTACCACTGGGATTCGTGCTGATTTGCGGGAACTTCCCGTGCACATGTTATGGCCCACCCTTAGCCCAGTGTCTAAGGACGGGCGTTGGTGTTTGACCGTTTGGGGCAGTCTTTTAACAAGTGCTCACATGAGCCACAGTAAAAACATTCCCCGCGGGCCAGTCTCCTTTGTTTAATATCTGATCTCACTTTAGCCCTGCTCGTGTCCATAGCTTCGTCAGCAGGGGGAGCTGTTGACACACGGAGCCCACCGGCAATGGAGCGTGAGGACGACGTCACCCCGTCAGACCCGGAAGAGAGAGGGACGGCTTGTGCCCGGCCACGCCCCCCGGCCTGCTCCCGACGGTGTTCATTCAAACGGTTGTCTAAGCGTATAACCAGAGTGACAAGCCCGTCGAAAGTCTGCGGTTCGTCCTTAGCCAGTAAATGCTCCTTCAGTACTGGAGACAGTCCGCTTATGAAGGCGGCGCCCCTGTCTCAGTGACAGCAGCACGGTCGAGGCGGTCTCGCCTCTGTTGGGATGATCAAACACCTGTTTGAATTCCCGTATAAACCCAGCGTATGACGTCAGAAGCCATGACTGCTGTTCCCAGAGCGCTGTAGCCCAAGCGCGTGCCTCACCTCGAAGCAGATTAATTACATAAGCCACCCGGGTGGCGTCTGCCGCGTACATGACTGGACGCTGTGCAAAAACGAGCGAACACTGCATCAAGAAGTCTGCGCACGTCTCCACACAGCCTCCGTACGGTTCAGGAGGACTTATGTAAGCTTCAGGGGACGGTGGGGGGGGGTAGTTGAACGGCCAGTGGAACATCTACATTAGGCCCCGGGCCAGCAGGAGGAGACACTGCAGCGACGCTTGACTCGCGTGCTTCCACTCTGGCGGTGAGAGCCTCCATCCTCTGATTGAGGCTTGCATTTTGCTCAGTTACCAGCTGTAACTGAGCAGTGAAAGCGGTAAGGATTTGCTGCAGATCACTTACCACGCCTCCTGCTGACGCCTGCGCTCCCTGTTCTCCCATTGGCTGTTCAAGCTGTGGTTGACGCCCCTCGGGATCCATGACGAATGGCCGAGAAATCCTGTTGGGAAGGTGTCGTAACACGGACCCACAACAGGGGGCGCTAATGAATGGACAATGGATAAGGGAAGGAGTAACAATTTAATGTTGCACAAGAACACAACGTAAAATAAACAAAGGTACTGCCAATCACACACAAGAGGATTGCGGGCAGGCTCGAAGATAGGAGACCTCAGATGAACGAAGAGCCGGGACCCACACCGCTTCTACCACCAACGGCCTGAAGAACACCGAAGCCGCCAAGCCCCGAGTCCCCAGGTGGTCTCTGTCCTCCGTTGTCGGCCCTGGTACTGCTGGCAGAAAAAACAGAAGGTAGTGAGTGTGAATCCTCACACCCAGCAACCTTGATTACTGATTCTTGTGGAGGGAGAGCCTCCACCTCCAATCATACACACGTGCAGCTCCGAAAATCCAGTCAAGGAATACCACCAGGAAAAAACAGCTGCAAAACAGATCAGATTATTATTCGACGTATAAGTCAGCAGAGAGATTACCTTGTATCGTAAGAGATTTCTCGGCGAGGAGGTGGAGTCGCCGCCCGGCTTTTATGGTGATGGTGATGATGAGATGATGAGTGACAGCTGGTGTTGAGGATGATTGACGGCTGTCACTCCCAGTGGTTCTGGCGCCCTCTTGTGCTTGAAGCCCGCACTCCAAGCAGGGCGCCATCCGGTGGTGGTGAGCCAGCAGTACCTCCTCTTCGGCGGCCCACACAACACTAAAATATAATACAAAATATAGATCAAAAGGGCTTTTCAATGTTAAAATCAAATATCTGCTAAATCCACAATACGGATCAGATGTAGATCAAACTTAATCTGTTCATTGATGACTCTTTCTCTCCGATTGTTCTGTCTGAGTTATTTTCATTAGTTACTTCATCCAAACCATCAACATGTTTATTAGACCCCATTCCTACCAGGCTGCTCAAGGAAGCCCTACCATTATTTAATGCTTCGATCTTAAATATGATCAATCTATCTTTGTTAGTTGGTTATGTACCACAGGCTTTTAAGGTGGCAGTAATTAAACCATTACTTAAAAAGCCATCACTTGACCCAGCTATCTTAGCTAATTATAGGCCAATCTCCAACCTTCCTTTTCTCTCAAAAATTCTTGAAAGGGTAGTTGTAAAACAGCTAACTGATCATCTGCAGAGGAATGGTCTATTTGAAGAGTTTCAGTCAGGTTTTAGAATTCATCATAGTACAGAAACAGCATTAGTGAAGGTTACAAATGATCTTCTTATGGCCTCGGACAGTGGACTCATCTCTATGCTTGTTCTGTTAGACCTCAGTGCTGCTTTTGATACAGTTGACCATAAAATTTTATTACAGAGATTAGAGCATGCCATAGGTATTAAAGGCACTGCACTGCGGTGGTTTGAATCATATTTGTCTAATAGATTACAATTTGTTCATGTAAATGGGGAATCTTCTTCACAGACTAAAGTTAATTATGGAGTTCCACAAGGTTCTGTGCTAGGACCAATTTTATTCACTTTATACATGCTTCCCTTAGGCAGTATTATTAGACGGTATTGCTTAAATTTTCATTGTTACGCAGATGATACCCAGCTTTATCTATCCATGAAGCCAGAGGACACACACCAATTAGCTAAACTGCAGGATTGTCTTACAGACATAAAGACATGGATGACCTCTAATTTCCTGCTTTTAAACTCAGATAAAACTGAAGTTATTGTACTTGGCCCCACAAATCTTAGAAACATGGTGTCTAACCAGATCCTTACTCTGGATGGCATTACCCTGACCTCTAGTAATACTGTGAGAAATCTTGGAGTCATTTTTGATCAGGATATGTCATTCAAAGCGCATATTAAACAAATATGTAGGACTGCTTTTTTGCATTTATGCAATATCTCTAAAATCAGAAAGGTCTTGTCTCAGAGTGATGCTGAAAAACTAATTCATGCATTTATTTCCTCTAGGCTGGACTATTGTAATTCATTATTATCAGGTTGTCCTAAAAGTTCCCTAAAAAGCCTTCAGTTAATTCAAAATGCTGCAGCTAGAGTACTGACGGGGACTAGAAGGAGAGAGCATATCTCACCCATATTGGCCTCTCTTCATTGGCTTCCTGTTAATTCTAGAATAGAATTTAAAATTCTTCTTCTTACTTATAAGGTTTTGAATAATCAGGTCCCATCTTATCTTAGGGACCTCGTAGTACCATATCACCCCAATAGAGCGCTTCGCTCTCAGACTGCAGGCTTACTTGTAGTTCCTAGGGTTTGTAAGAGTAGAATGGGAGGCAGAGCCTTCAGCTTTCAGGCTCCTCTCCTGTGGAACTAGCTCCCAATTCAGATCAGGGAGACAGACACCCTCTCTACTTTTAAGATTAGGCTTAAAACTTTCCTTTTTGCTAAAGCTTATAGTTAGGGCTGGATCAGGTGACCCTGAACCATCCCTTAGTTATGCTGCTATAGACGTAGACTGCTGGGGGTTCCCATGATGCACTGTTTCTTTCTCTTTTTGCTCTGTATGCACCACTCTGCATTTAATCATTAGTGATCGATCTCTGCTCCCCTCCACAGCATGTCTTTTTCCCGGTTCTCTCCCTCAGCCCCAACCAGTCCCAGCAGAAGACTGCCCCTCCCTGAGCCTGGTTCTGCTGGAGGTTTCTTCCTGTTAAAAGGGAGTTTTTCCTTCCCACTGTAGCCAAGTGCTTGCTCACAGGGGGTCGTTACCGTTGGGGTTTTACATAATTATTGTATGGCCTTGCCTTACAATATAAAGCGCCTTGGGGCAACTGTTTGTTGTGATTTGGCGCTATATAAAAAAAATTGATTGATTGATCCTGATATGCTTCCATGGATTTGACTCAGTTTTGATGTGAACACCCTGATGACATCATTTGTCATCTTCCTCCCTCCTGTTGGCAGATCAGCTGCTGAGAAGGATCTCCAGGTCACCGTGGAGCAACATGATGATGAAGAACTGCTTGACCGTTTTACAAGATCAGTTTTTGTTTCCTACCTACAAAAGACAACATGGGACCTTCCATGGAAACATGAAGCTGTTCTCCAAGAGGTAAAGCACAGAGCTGACTGCTTCTCCACACCTATGACACTTGTACAGCCAGACAAGGGAAACTTATCTATGTATGAGTCAAATAAGGCTGCTGGGAAAAGAGTGTGTCAACAAAGTTGGTGTCTCAAAGAGAACAAACAAACTTTAACCATCTCCAGTAAAGGAAGTCCCTTCAGCTGCTCCCTTGTTTGCATTTGGGGTCACCACAGCAGATCCAAGGGAACCACAGTCTGGACGGCGTTGGAACTACAGCGAGGAGTGGATGATGCGATCTGAGGGCCTGCAAGCTGTTGACATGTAATCTGGAGAGGACACACAGGTGAGTGGTTTGCTGAGCACATGAATCCCGTACAGTTCCAGAAGCAAATCAAGTTCACGGTCAGGTCTTTGAGGCACAGTCAATATATTAGCAGAATCCCAAATACTAGAACAAGCTGAAAGCTGGATAAAAATGCTGAGCTTGGAAGCTCAGACAAAGCAGCAGGAAAAGTAGCAGCGTGCAAACTACTGAGCATGAGAGCTCGGAAAAACTGCACAGGGACACACAAACTCTGAGGAGACAGTGTGGCCAGATTACCATGAAAGATATGCTGAGTTTCTGGCGACGAAGTGAAGAGCCGGGGTTTATATGCAGAGACTGATGAGATGAGTGGCAGGTGTGTCGATCAGCTTGAGGCGTGCCACCTGTGCAGAGGAGAGAGAGACAGAAGCAGCAGCAGCCCACAACATTCTCCATGTTTTTGACAAAAGGTTATTTTTTTGTTTTGCACAAGATCTGTGCTGTTTGGAATTTTACTATGTCTGTTCATTTAAATTGTTTTGACTTTAAGAGGAGTGAATGAGTATGGTCTTGATAGTGACATATGAATGACCCACATTGCCCTTTTTTGAAGAATAGTTAGTGATTTGTGTGAAGAAAAGTTAGTGATCTCTGACAGACTGGCATCCTGTCTAGGGTGTACCCCGCCTCATGCTCTATGACTGCTGGGATAGGCTCCAGCCCCCCGCGACCCTTAATTGGAGTAAGCGGTTGAAGATGAGTGATTGAGTTAAGCCTGGTTCACACGACAGGATTTTAAAAACCTGAGAGACCATGCACGTGAAGATAAAAAAAATCATAGCTCTAACAGGTTTGGTCATACAGTGTGTTGTGATCAGCCACACGGTGAAGTCAACACACCACACATGAACAGATTTCACACACGAACATTCACAGCTAACAGGAAATCTCGCAAAATCTCTCGAGATTAAACGTGACTTCAGAGTAAACAATCGGAGATACTTTGTGGACTATTTAAAACAGAGGGAAAAAACAATACAAAAAGAAAAGGCGTCTTTAAAGGAGTGGTGACAGCGTGACACTTTCTGGTAAGTCAGAACAGCTGTTTTGATTTTATTTTCTGCTCCATACGTCCGTCACCTCGCTTTCTGATTGGCCGAACGTCACATTCAACAGGCTGCATAGACACTGTCACAGTGAGCAAATATATCCGGGTCTACCCCAACCAGAAGCCCTGGATGACAAGGAGGGTCCAGCGGCTGCTGAAGGAGAGGAACACCGCCTGGAGGTCCGGCAATAGAGAACACTACAGTACGGCCCGAGCCAACCCGAAGAGGAGCATCAGGGAGGCCAAGGTGGACTATAGGAGGAGGATAGAGGACCACCTGAGTAGCAACAACAGCAGGCAGGTGTGGCAGGGAATTCAACATCTAACCAACTACAGGACCAACCTTGGAGCTGCTGAAGGTGACCCCGGGCTGGCAGAGGAGCTGAACAGCTTCTTTGCCTGTTTTGAGGTTGCAGTGTTAGAGGTGGCACCACAACATCCTCATTCAACCAACAAAAGTGTAAACCTCATTGTGGAGGAACATGAGGTGAGGCGTGTGCTGCGGGCTGTAAACCCAAGGAAGGCCACTGGTCCTGATGGCATGCGTGGACGTGTACTGAAGGACTGTGCAGACCAGTTGGTTGGAATTTTCACAAAGATCTTTAATCGGTCCCTGGCACAGTCCATTGTCCCACCCTGCCTGAAATCCTCAACCATAGTCCCCCTTCCCAAGAAACCCCACATTTCAGGGCTTAATGACTACTGACCAGTGGCAGTAACACCAGTGGTGATGAAGTGTTTTGAGAAACTGGTCCGTAGTCACATCATAGCAGCCCTCCTCCCCAGTCTTGATCCCCGCCAGTTTGCCTATAAGGCAAACCGATCCACAGAGGACATTGTAGCCATAGCACTCCACACTGCACTTTCCCACCTGGAGCAGCAGGGGAGCTATGTGCGAATGCTCTTTGTGGATTATATCTCTGCTTTTAACACCATCCTCTCTCATAGGCTGGTGGCCAAGCTGAGGGACTTGGGGCTGCCACAAAATACCTGTAAGTGGATTCACGGCTTCCTCTCTGACCGTAGACAAAGGGTTAGAGTAGGCCATTATACATCCACGGCCCTAAAGCACCGTTTACACATAGATGGTAAACTCTCCCGGAAGCATCCCGGCAGAGATTTTGCCCCCTCCGGGCCATTTTAGGGATCAAATGCCGTAGTTAAAGCCGGCGCACGGGGGCGTGGTTTGGTTCTGGCTACACCGGGAGTCGTCGAAAAAATTATTCAACATGTCGAATAATTCCGGGAGCGCTCCTGGAGAAGTGGCCTGACGACGGAAACAACGCGAACAATGGCGTTTGATACTTTTAATCGCCATGTCATCCCGCCCCTTCCTGTAGTGCCGCAGTTTACACTGCCGTAATTGGCGGCCGGCATTGTATCCCTAACCAACGGCGTGTAAAACGGCGATAGAGCCCACATCAGCGTCCTCAAAGGCGTTTTAACCGGCGACAGAGGCAGACAAAACGGCGGCACTAGCGGACAGTACGCTGTTCTAAACGCCACCTCCTGGCGTTCCAAACAGCCGATAGGCGGCGATCAGTATAAAAATGCTAGCGCGCTGCATGTAGGTCTCTCACTCGCGGCCAGCTCCAGATATTTTTGCAGAGAAGCTCCAGTATACCTCCTAAAATAAAATTGGCAGCGGCAAGGACTTACCAAGAGGTCTGGTTCAGAAGCAGAGGGTAGCCCTGTGGTGGAAACAAGCAACACGTTGAGGAGGGGAAAAAGAGAGAAAAGAAAAGGCTGAGAGATGAGCTCCCTGTCACTCCCTCCCCCTGCACTGACAGCTGCTTCAGCCTATTATACTCTGGGGGCGGTGCCTATAAGCAAAAGTTCCTGGAGTACCGCAGGATTTGCCTGGATAAATCCAGCGGTACACAGGGCATTATCGGTGGCAGCAGCCATTCTCACACGCGTCTTAACCTGCGATTGTAAAGGATAGAACTAAATATTAACCCCCGTTGCCTGACGTGTGCTGGATGCTACGGCGTAAAAACTCCGCTTTATTCAGCGGATTTAGCAGCGTTTTATCCGCGTATTCTGTGCTAGGACCAATTTTATTCACTTTATACATGCTTCCCTTAGGCAGTATTATTAGACGGCACTGCTTAAATTTTCATTGTTACGCAGATGATACACAGCTTTATCTATCCATGAAGCCAGAGGACACACACCAATTAGCTAAACTGCAGGATTGTCTTACAGACATAAAGACATGGATGACCTCTAATTTCCTGCTTTTAAACTCAGATAAAACTGAAGTTATTGTACTTGGCCCCACAAATCTTAGAAACATGGTGTCTAACCAGATCCTTACTCTGGATGGCATTACCCTGACCTCTATTAATACTGTGAGAAATCTTGGAGTCATTTTTGATCAGGATATGTCATTCAAAGCGCATATTAAACAAATATGTAGGACTGCATTTACAAGCAGATCACAGACATGACACAAAACTAAAGTAATTTCAAATGGCAACTTTCTGGCTTTAAGAAACACTATAAGAAATCAAGAAAAAAATTGTGGCAGTCAGTAATGGTTACTTTTTTAGACCAAGCAGAGGGAAAAAAATATGGAATCACTCAATTCTGAGGAAAAAATTATGGAATCATGAAAAACAAAAGAACGCTCCAACACATCACTAGTATTTTGTTGCACCACCTCTGGCTTTTATAACAGCTTGCAGTCTCTGAGGCATGGACTTAATGAGTGACAAACAGTACTCTTCATCAATCTGGCTCCAACTTTCTCTGATTGCTGTTGCCAGATCAGCTTTGCAGGTTGGAGCCTTGTCATGGACCACTTTCTTCAACTTCCACCAAAGATTTTCAGTTGGATTAAGATCCGGACTATTTGCAGGCCATGACATTGACCATATGTGTCTTTTTGCAAGGAATGTTTTCACAGTTTTTGCTCTATGGCAAGATGCATTATCATCTTGAAAAATGATTTCATCATCCCCAAACATCCTTTCAATTGATGGGATAAGAAAAGTGTCCAAAATATCAATGTAAACTTGTGCATTTATTGATGATGTAATGACAGCCATCTCCCCAGTGCCTTTACCTGACATGCAGCCCCATATCATCAATGACTGTGGAAATTTACATGTTCTCTTCAGGCAGTCATCTTTATAAATCTCATTGGAACGGCATCAAACAAAAGCTCCAGCATCATCACCTTGCCCAATGCAGATTCGGGATTCATCACTGAATATGACTTTCATCCAGTCATCCACAGTCCACGATTGCTTTTCCTTAGCCCATTGTAACCTTGTTTTTTTCTGTTTAGGTGTTAATGATGGCTTTTGCTTAGCTTTTCTGTATGTAAATCCCATTTCCTTTAGGCGGTTTCTTACAGTTCGGTCACAGACATTGACTCCAGTTTCCTCCCATTCATTCCTCATTTGTTTTGTTGTGCATTTTCGATTTTTGAGACATACTGCTTTAAGTTTCCTGTCTTGATGCTTTGATGTCTTCCTTTGTCTACCAGTATGTTTGCCTTTAACAACCTTCCCATGTTGTTTGTATTTGGTCCAGAGTTTAGACACAGCTGACTGTGAACAACACCTCTCCTTTGTTTCAATTGACATCTCTCGTGTTGGAGCCATGATTCATATCAGTCCACTTGGTGCAACAGCTCTCCAAGGTGTGATCACTCCTTTTTAGATGCAGACTAACGAGCAGATCTGATTTGATGCAGGTCTTAGTTTGGGGGAAGAAAATTTACAGGGTGATTCCATAATTTATTCCTCAGAATTGAGTGAGTCCATATTTTTTTCCCTCTGCTTGGTCTAAAAAAGTAACCGTTACTGACTGCCACAATTTTTTTTCTTGATTTCTTATAGTGTTTCTTAAAGCCAGAAAGTTGCCATTTGAAATGACTTTAGTTTTGTGTCATGTCTGTAATCTGCTTTTTTTCTACAAAATTAAACAACTGAATGAACATCCTCCGAGGCCGATGATTCCATAATTATTGCCAGGGGTTGTAGTCCAATGGCCGCGCTAACATTAGTGTCTGGTGGTATATACATAGCTGTGATCATGATAACCGTAAACTCCTGTGGGAGATAAATGGGCCTGCATTTAACAGTCAGATATTCTAAGTCTGGAGAGCAGTGACTTTCCACCGTCACAGTGTTGGTACACCAGTTTCTGTTAACATACACGCAAAGCCCTCCTACCCTGTGCTTACCAGAATCTGATGTTCTGTCATGGCGCTGTGTATTGAAGCCTGCTATCTTGATAGCAGAGTCCGGAAGTGAAGTCTGAAGCCACGTCTCTGTGATGAGCAGAATGCACTCATCCTTCACGGTGTTGTTTACTGTAATCTGTAATCTTAACTCATCCATTTGTTTGCAAGGAATCTTGCATTCGTGAGAAACAGGCTGGGAAGCGGTGGTCGAAGTGGCTGCCTCCTTACTAGTGCGCCAGTTCGGCAGCCTTGCTTCTGCCTTCTTTCTCGACACCGCCTGTGCTTCCTCCTTGCTGGAATAGTAATCCACGGAGAGTCTGGGCTCCTTGCTAGCTCCACCGGAATCTTATGTGTTTTGATGAACTCATTTGTCACTTCTTGTTCACTGCGAAATCCGATCTTAAGAAGATCACGGACACGGATCATGGACACGCCTCAAAAAGTCTTGAAGATACTTGAATGCTGCAGACTCTTTGTCAAGCGCTATGACAAATTGTTTCATGAGACCCAGTTTGATGTGCAGAGGAGGGAACAAAACCTTGTGAAGATCCACCAGTGGCTCATGCTTAATGTTACGGCTTCCAACTGAGAATTCAGTCCTTTCAGGCCCTTGCTTCTGGTGCTAATGTGCTGCCCTATCTCTACTGTCCCAAAGGCAGAGAAAACAGGGAAACTTGGTGAAACCTCCCTGGAGTCCCATCAAAAATGCCGCCATTTTGAAGTCCCCAATGACCTCCCAGCCATACTCATCATAGTTCAAACTTCCAGCAGATATTTCACACTGTAATCCTCCTTGAGATGCACCGAATATCCCTAAGGAAGTGATGGATACTTGTTCCCACTGTGCAGGAGCACAGCCTTCAGGATTCTGGATGAGCTATCAATGAAGAGTCTCCACTCATTTGGATTACATGCAATTCCAATTGCATTGAACAGTCCTGAAATGTCACAACAATAGCTCAAATTCTCTTCCTTGGCAAAGAAGCTAGAGAAAAGTTGGTGACGTTTTCTTTGGCTTGTTACTTGCACACTTTTCTTCCAACAAGTCCCACTGCTTCAGCCTTGAGATCTAAAGATCAGCATTTGACTTTGTCCATCCAAGATCTCTGATGTCATTCAGATCTCCTTGACTTGGGAAGTAAGGATTCCTCTCACAAACTGTATCTGTAATGTCACAGTCCACTTCACTGTTTTCCCCATCCTCTGATTCAGTGCTTTCTTCTTCTGATGGTTGTTTTCTTTCTGGAGGTGAAGGTACAGGAAGTTCAGCACTATGTGGCACCGGTGCAGTGGGAGATGGAATGTCAGGATAAGGAATAGCAGGTGCATTCTTCCCACTTCGGCGTTTGGAAGGATCCACCATGCTGAAGTAGCAGTTAGTTGAGTGGTCAGTGGGTTCATTCCAACTTCATTGCTCTCTTTGTTTAGGTTGTTTAATTGTCTTTGATGAAAGAGTGAAATATTCATGAACAAAGGAGATTCTTTGAACCTCAGTAAATTACTCTCCTGTTCTTGAAAGTTCTTGCTCAATCTGTACAAATGAGGAAAGTTTTCATAAATATAATTGCTTTGTCAACATTGTATTATGTTCAAAATGATGTTTGAGCCCTTTTGACATGATCACAGAAAGAAAATATGATGACTACAACTCTGACAAATGGACTTAACTTTTCCAGAAATGAGTAGTGACCACTCAGTGAATGCAAAAACGGGTTAATTTGTAATTTAATTGTCCTGACCACAAAACCAAAGTTTGGAGGTCAAGACCACTCTTTTCTCTTTTGATTGGTTGTGAAGAAATGGGAAATTATGGTTTTAACCCAGGAACAAGACAAAAGTGAAATTTGTTACTTAGTCAATCGATCCATTGATGTAATGTTCTGGTTGAATTGTTCGTCACTGTAGTAGGTGCAGTTGGGTCAATATTCTGTTCCAGTTCCTGTGCATTGTGTTCAGTGAATTCAAAAGTTCTCAGTTCCAGATGATGATGATCATTTATCCTCTCAGTTAAGTTCTTCATATTGTTTTCAGATGAAGATGACTGAGATCTGTCGCTGTCAGTCATGGTTGTATGTGGATGGTTGTTACCGAATCCTCCAGTTCATGTTGATTATTGGTATTTTTCCAGCTCCTCCGTCTTGTGGCCCATTCAGTTTTATGAATACTTTACAGTTGTTTGTCCATGTGTTCGTTATTTTGCCTTCTTCTTCAGATAGCGTGCTTTTCTGGCCACGTCAGCATTGTATTTTGCTAGATGGTCATTCATGAAAACATTTGTTCCCTTTAAGTTTCTCCTCTGTTTCAGCAGCTCCAACTTGTGTTTCCTGTTAATGAATCTTAGGATGATAGCCGATTTGTTGGTGGCACTTTTCCTGGGCAGCAGGTGACATGTCTCGATGTTCTTACAGTCCAGTTGGATCCCGTTGGACTCCAGGAAACAGAAACTGACGTCCAGTTCTTCAGGCTCTCCTCCAGCAGTGCCGCTCACCGCCCGAGTGTACGTGCAGGGTTTTACCAGGAGCCCTGTGATGATCATGTCATTAATCCAGGTGTACTGCTCCAGGTATGCAACCCTGATCTCCAAAATAGTGATCTGTTTTTCTTTCTCTGCATTCTGGATGTGGAGCGATTTGACCTCCTCGACCAGCTCCAGGATACCTTTCTGCAGCAGCCTCACAGCAGAAATTTCTTCTGCAAGAAAGTCGAGCGACCTTTTAATGTCGTCAACTTCCTCAGCCATGGGGCTTTCTTTGGTCCATGTAGCAGATGTTATTGACAGTCAGCTAAAGATGTTAGCGTGAGTGAACCTTTTCCTCCTGCCCACTGACCTTACCACAATTTACTTGAAAAAACCCATGAATGTTTTTTCACTCAGAAATTCCAAGTAAATTTTACATGAAATAGAATTCTTAAGTAAATTTTACTTGCATATATTATTTTTTTCTAAAAGACTAACTCAAGTAACATTTACTATCAATCATCAATTGAATATTTTCATTGAATTTTACTCTCTTTATTCATAAAAAGTTAAACTTCTCAGCTGTTCCCTTTGTTTTCCCAGCAGATCTGCATGTTGATTTGGCACAAATTCTACACTGGATGACCCTCCTGATGCACCTTCACGTTACATGGAAAAATGCGGCAGAGGTGGGGTTTGAACCAGGAACCTTTTGCACTAAAACCAACTGCACTAACCACTTGGCGTCACCTCAACCTACTGTGGATTGTTGAAAATACTTACATTTGTCAGACAGTGAGACAAAAGAAATTCTGTTTAGAAAAAAAGATGCATCAATGGTTCTTTTATAATGAACACATTCATGAACTAATGATCCAAGATCTGCTGTGGTGACTCCGAGTGAAAACAAGGGAGCAGCCAAAGGGACTTAAGTGGTGGACAAGTGGTTGGTGCACTTGGTTTCAGTGCATATGGTCCCTGGTTCAACCCCCACCCCTGCCACATTTCTCCATGTAACATGGAGGTGCATCAGGAAGGACATCCAGTGAAGAATTTGTTCCAAATCAACATGCAAATCCAAACTGGATCTGCTGTGAAAACAAAGGGAACAGCTGAGAAGTTTTACTTTTTATGAATAAAGACAGTAAAATTCAATTGATTGGGGGGTGGGGGGGGTAAACTCTGGTCGTATCAGGGACATAAATTGTTGATTCGCACAAACAACAAATCTGAAGAGAGTGGTTGTAGTTATTTCAAAAAGTGGTTCAAGCTGCTAAGAGGTTCAGAAACAGTTACAACGCCTGGCAAAAATTATGGAATCACCGGCCTCGGAGGATGTTCATTCAGTTGTTTAATTTTATAGAAAAAAAGCAGATCACAGACATGACACAAAACTAAATTCATTTCAAATGGCAACTTTCTGGCTATAAGAAACACTATAAGAAATCAGGAAAAAAAAATTGTGGCAGTCAGTAACGGTTATTTTTTTACACCAAGCAGAGGGAAAAAATGTGGACTCACTCAATTCTGAGGAATAAATTATGGAATCACCCTGTAAATTTTCATCCCCAAAACTATTACCTGCATCAAATCAGATCTGCTCGTTAGTCTGCATCTAAAAAGGAATGATCACACCTTGGAGAGCTGTTGCACCAAGTGGACTGACTTGAATCATGGCTCCAACACGAGAGATGTTAATTGAAACAAAGGAGAGGATTATCAAACTCTTAAAAGAGGGTAAATCATCACGCAATGTTGCAAAAGATGTTGGTTGTTCACAGTCAGCTGTGTCTAAACTCTGGACCAAATACAAACAACATGGGAAGGTTGTTAAAGGCAAACATACTGGTAGACCAAGGAAGACATCAAAGCGTCAAGACAGAAAACTTAAAGCAATATGTCTCAAAAATTGAAAATGCACAACAAAACAAATGAGGAACGAATGGAAGGAAACTGGAGTCAACGTCTGTGATCGAACTGTAAGAAACCGCCTAAAGGAAATGGGATTTACATACAGAAAAGCTA
The DNA here is from genome assembly GCF_902500255.1 of Thalassophryne amazonica. NCBI lineage: Eukaryota > Metazoa > Chordata > Actinopteri > Batrachoidiformes > Batrachoididae > Thalassophryne > Thalassophryne amazonica. The sequence continues at coordinate 133,816,651 of NC_047106.1, forward strand.
AACAAAAGCCATCATTAACACCTAAACAGAAAAAAACAAGGTTACAATGGGCTAAGGAAAAGCAATCGTGGACTGTGGATGACTGGATGAAAGTCATATTCAGTGATGAATCTCGAACCTGCATTGGGCAAGGTGATGATGCTGGAGCTTTTGTTTGGTGCCGTTCCAATGAGATTTATAAAGATGACTGCCTGAAGAGAACATGTAAATTTCCACAGTCATTGATGATATGGGGCTGCATGTTAGGTAAAGGCACTGGGGAGATGGCTGTCATTACATCATCAATAAATGCACAAGTTTACGTTGATATTTTGGACACTTTTCTTATCCCATCAATTGAAGGATGTTTGGGGATGACAAAATCATTTTTCAAGATGATAATGCATCTTGCCATAGAGCAAAAACTGTGAAAACATTCCTTGCAAAAAGACACATAGGGTCAATGTCATGGCCTGCAATAGTCTGGATCTTAATCCAATTGAAATCTTTGGTGGAAGTTGAAGAAAATGGTCCATGACAAGGCTCCAACCTGCAAAGCTGATCTGGCAACAGCAATCAGAGAAAGTTGGAGCCAGATTGATGAAGAGTACTGTTTGTCACTCATTAAGTCCATGCCTCAGAGACTGCAAGCTGTTATAAAAGCCAGAGGTGGTGCAACAAAATACTAGTGATGTGTTGGAGCGTTCTTTTGTTTTTCATGATTCCATATTTTTTTCTCTCTGCTTGGTCTAAAAAAGTAACCGTTACTGACTGCCACAATTTTTTTTCCTGATTTCTTATAGTGTTTCTTAAAGCCAGAAAGTTGCCATTTGAAATGACTTTAGTTTTGTGTCATGTCTGTGATCTGCTTTTTTTCTACAAAATTAAACAACTGAATGAACATCCTCCGAGGCCGGTGATTCCATAATTTTTGCCAGGAGTTGTACTTTTCACAGCCAAGGTTTAAGTGTTTTATATATATATATATATATATATATATATATATATACACTCAACAAAATATAAACACAACACTTTGGTGTTGCTCCCATTTTGTATGAGATGAACTCAAAGACTAAAAACTTTTTCCACATACACAATACCATTTCCCTCAAATATTGTTCGCAAACCAGTCTACATCTGTGATAGTGAGCACTTCTCCTTTGCTGAGATAATCCATCCCACCTCACAGGTGTGCCATATCAAGATGCTGATTAGACACCATGATTAGTGCACAGGTGTGCCTTAGACTGCCCACAATAAAAGGCCACTCTGAAAGGTGCAGTTTTATCACACAGCACAATGCCACAGATGTCGCAAGATTTGAGGGAGTGTGCAATTGGCATGCTGACAGCAGGAATGTCAACCAGAACTGTTGCTTGTGTATTGAATGTTCATTTCCCCACCATAAGCCGTCTCCAAAGGCGTTTCAGAGAATTTGGCAGTACATCCAACCAGCCTCACAACCGCAGACCACGTGTAACCACACCAGCCCAGGACCTCCACATCCAGCATGTTCACCTCCAAGATCGCCTGAGACCAGCCACTCGGACAGCTGCTGAAACAATCGGTTTGCATAACCAAAGAATTTCTGCACAAACTGTCAGAAACCGTCTCAGGGAAGCTCATCTGCATGCTCGTCGTCTTCATCGGGGTCTTGACCTGACTCCAGTTCGTCGTCGTAACCGACTTGAGTGGGCAAATGCTCACATTCGCTGGTGTTTGGCACGTTGGAGAGGTGTTCTCTTCACAGATGAATCCCGGTTCACACTGTTCAGGGCAGATGGCAGACAGCGTGTGTGGCATCGCGTGGGTGAGCGGTTTTCTGATGTCAATGTTGTGGATCGAGTGGCCCATGGTGGCGGTGGGGTTATGGTATGGGCAGGTGTCTGTTATGGACGAAGAACACAGGTGCATTTTATTGATGGCATTTTGAATGCACAGAGATACTGTGATGAGATCCTGAGGCCCATTGTTGTGCCACATCCAAGAACATCACCTCATGTTGCAGCAGGATAATGCACGGCCCCATGTTGCAAGGATCTGTACACAATTCTTGGAAGCTGAAAATGTCCCAGTTCTTGCATGGCCGTCATACTCACCGGACATGTTACCCATTGAGCATGTTTGGGATGCTCTGGACCGGCATATACGACAGCGTGTACCAGTTCCTGCCAATATCCAGCAACTTCGCACAGCCATTGAAGAGGAGTGGACCAACATTCCACAGGCCACAATTGACAACCTGATCAACTCTATGTGAAGGAGATGTGTTGCACTGCATGAGGCAAATGGTGGTCACACCAGATACTGACTGGTATCCCCCCCCCCCCTCCCCAATAAAACGAAACTGCACCTTTCAGAGTGGCCTTTTATTGTGGGCAGTCTAAGGCACACCTGTGCACTAATCATGGTGTCTAATCAGCATCTTGATATGGCACACCTGTGAGGTGGGATGGATTATCTCAGCAAAGGAGAAGTGCTCACTATCACAGATTTAGACTGGTTTGCGAACAATATTTGAGGGAAATGGTGATATTGTGTATGTGGAAAAAGTTTTAGATCTTTGAGTTCATGTCATACAAAATGGGAGCAAAACCAAAAGTGTTGTGTTTATATTTTTGTTGAGTGTATATATATAATTTTAATTTTAATTTTATATTTTGTGATGAAACTGGGGGGCAGATAAAAGACAAAGATAATTTCATGGTATTCTATTATTATATTCATGACAACATAAAATTATGACATAAAGTTATGGCAGGTTCGTTTTCAGAGACTTATAGAATAAAACAATGATCAAAAATCTGATTGTCACATTATTCGTTAATAAAAGTATTTGTTGGTGCTTAGCTTGACAAAGCGGTTTGTCCTGCTTTCCCCAGGCTCTGGAGGTGATCTGACAGCTGAAGGAGTCGATGCAGATCCAGAGGGCCCACATGAGGCTGCGGCTGATTCTGCCAGCTAAGGAGGGCAAGAGGCTGAAGGAGAAACTCAAACCGCTCCTGACCATGATGGAGAGTGAAGACTTTGATGAGGAGCTGGAAACAGTGAGAGACAGATGTTTTGAGGTCACAGTGCTTCAATATAGGTTTTAAATCTCAGTGAACCCCATCTTGAACCCTGTGCACAGAGTTCAAGATGAGGTTTTTCCATCTGTACCAACGAGCCACCAGAAGAATCACTTCTTCCTGCTGTCAGACTGAGTTTTCACCGTCACTGTCCCAGTTTTTCTACTTCATTTAATTAAACCAATAAAGTATATTTTGTCAAAATAATTCATTTTGCCCTCCAGCAATTAAATATGAAACAGTTCTGTTCTTCTTTTTAATTCTCTATAACTTGCCAACAGCCACAGAGTGAATTTGAATGTAATTAAAAATGTAAATGTGGCACCAGTTTTTTTTTTTTTATTGGGGTAGGACTGTTTCAGCAGACTGACAGATGTCTATCTTCAGTTTTTGACCAGCTTTTTCATGTGAAATGCTGATAGTCACCCCAAAGTTTTGCACAGTGATTCCTTCATGGACACCACATAGATACAAAGAAGTTGTCCAGTCGAATACACTGTAAAAAAAATCTTGTCAAATTTACGGTGAAAAACTGGCAGCTGTGGTTGCCATTTTTTTCACCGTAAAAAATACATTGATATTGTATATGGCTTCACGGTAAGGTATATTAACACTTGTAAAAACAACAGTTTTAAAATGTTCCAATAAAGATGAGTTACTGTTAAAATAATGGTGAAATTGTATATAGGCTCATGGTATAGCTGTACAATTCACAATGTAACCCTGTTGCTTTTTAAGTGAAATACTATCCATTCCACAGCATTTATTGTCCTATTTTATGGTCAGTTTCTGTTAAAACAGCACAATTATTTATGCCTTGATGGTATGACTGTTCAATTCATAGTATAAACCCTTTGCTTTTAAGGTGAATTTCTATCCATTCCACATAATTTATTACTCCATTTTATGGTTTATTCCTGCTAAAAACAGCACAAAAATGTATCGGAAGTTATAGATAATCGATAAATTCCAGTGTTTTTTCTGGTACATTTGCAATTACTAAAAAGCTGAAATTGACTTTTAACACAATCGCTTTTGAAAGCATCAAAAGCGACAAAAGACCCAAAGAATGAGATAGTTTTTCCATGTTTGACCATACTGCCCTCTGTAGGAAGCTGCACAAACAAATCCTGAGAACATCCACAAAATCAGCTCTCTACTAATCATAATACTCCGGTCAGGCGGAGGTCTTGAAAAATAAAGTCATACTAACTTATGGTTTTGTGAAAATACTGATAGAATAACTCCATTAATGTCAATTCTGTCATTTGTACAAAGTTAAAATATAACATATATCGTTTAATGTTGAATAATGCACTAATTCTGAGGTTTTGTAACAAACACAGACCGCAAAAGTGTAAAAGTGCCTCTGCTAAACACTGATTGGTTCTTAAAAATTAGCACATTGCTTTAAAACGAAAACATATATCTGATATTTTCACTTTATAAAACATCAGACATGACAGTAATTTTAAATAACTTGTCCAAAATGAGTAGGTTAAAATTTGAACCATAAGTTAAAAATGTATGCCTCTGGATGACTTGGGTGATATTCCGTGAATAATACAGTAATGTGCTATTTTTAATATGACTGTCCAGTGCTGTCACCATTTCAGCTTTTCACCATATATTTCACATGTTAAAACAATTAAAAATAACATTTTTGACAGTTTGTAAATTTATGGCAATTCAATGTTTATTACACACTACAACACTACTACACTACTACAACAATAAGCTTCTTCTTGCTTTACAGTTTATTCCTGTTGCCATTTCACAGTTTTTCACTGTAATTCTTTACAGTGTATAAAGCTGGTGGACGAAACAATATTATCAAGAATATTATGAAAAAAATGTCCATCATATTTGTTTTAAATATGAGGTGTTTTGTATTTAAACCTATTCTTCACCTTTTGCAGATTAACAATAGTAATACATCGTGACATGATGCATATAGTTTGTCATAGAAACAAGGTGGTTTGGACCCGTTTATTTTGGGTGTGTGCACCACCTAGTGGACATTTTAAAATACTGCAAGGAATTTGGTTCCAGCTGTTGGATGCAAACATCCATCAATTTTCTAAACCCGCTGATTCTGCGAAACAAACAAAACTCTTCATATGTGATGATGAAAATGACAAAAAAATGCCCTTAGAAATAGTGGACACACAGCCAGCAAATGTCACTTTACAAACAAAGATTCACCAGGATGCAACAATGCATGTGTACGAATGTATTCAATAACAAATATTTCTGCATAATTCCGTATGTATCTAACCCAGCATGTGTGGAGGTGATGGAAACAATGACAGTAAGGATGATAAAAATAACTTGGTTGAATTTCATTTGGAAATAAAACATACAAACATTTGTGGTGTTTGTGTTTGTGCTGCTGCCAGTGTGTCAGGGTCACCACAGTGGAACCCGGACAGACTCTGCTTCACTTCAGAGATGTGACCTGATCAGGTGCACACAAAGCGGCACTGCTGCAGTAAAACACACAGAAACATACAAATCCAACATCACCAAGGAAAAAAGACATATTTCCTTTGTCGTCCACAACATGTACAATAAAAATGATAAAGGGAAAATGTAACAATTATAAATAAGTACAGGAGATTTAACAAAATAATATAAACTATATGTCAGTACACATTAATATAATTAAACTACAAAAACAGAAAAGGAATCAGCTTAAATACAGTATCACCTGGTATTTTAAAACAGGCACTAAATGAATGGAACATTTAACTGTATAGTACATAATTAAAGTGCACATATATATATATATATATATACACACATATATATATATATATATATATATATATATATATATATATATATATATATATATATATGTGTGTGTGTGTGTGTGTATTAGCTAGAAAAGTTTAAATTTCTAATAATAAATGCGACCAAAACCTAATAAATGGTTAATTTCAGGTCAGTTTGGTTTATAAATCTCAAGTTAGAGTCAAAACCAAACCAGATAATTAAACCTGCTCCGAGCTGCTCTCGTTGGAGCGACAACACACAGAATGTGACTCTTTCAGTGCAGCTTCTTGTTGTGACTTTAACACGAAGTTAACACCCAAGTCTTTCATCACCAACTGTAAATGGTCATTAAAACATTACAATCATATCTTTCTGAACTCTTCCGCATCAAACTCCATCATGTCAATGTTTACATTGTGCTTGAGCAATAACAGGGGAAGTTGCTCATAAAGTTTAAGCTTCTTAAATATTTATTACGGCCACTTTTAAAACTTCAGTTATCTTTATAATTTTATGACTGGTAAATTTCAGAATGAATGTAGATGAGATATACTCATGATCAATTATCTGGGAACTACTTTTAGCGCAGGAATTCATCAAGCACGTCGGCGGCGGGCGCGTATTGACACAGAACACTCAGAAACTGGAGAGTTGTTCGGCCATAACGAGAGCATCCACTTTTAGCTTGTCGTAAACTAAGCTTGTGGCGCTCGTGAGAGTGTGGGCCAGTCGAGGCATTACGAATTCTCGCCTTCGGATTCGACACTTCGCCGAAAAAGACGCAGATTCACTCCATCCCATTTGAAGCTTTTGGTTTTTTTGTTTTCCATCCCATTCGAAGCGGCACAGCACTCTGTATGACGTCACAGCGGCAGTTTTTTTTTTTTTTTTGCTGTGCTGAAACTGTCTTTGTGACGTCATCCAAGGCTTTGTGCTTAAAGTGACTTATATGTGGTCAGTTGTGGACTTTCAGCTGTTGGCAGTCAGTCAGTCAGTGTGTAGCTGCAGTTTGAGTGAATCTTGGACAAAATCTACCTGAACTCTAACAGCACAATCTCTTCCTCACTGAAAACTTGGTGCTAACTGAGTCAAAAATATTTCATTTTCAAGTTCGGATTAGAGTCGACCACGAGCTTGTAAGAGCGTGCACGTTTGGTCAGAGAGTACACAGCAGGCCAGGTCATGGAGCGGCAGCTGGAGCTGGCGGCTTTGGTTCTGGGCCTCACCGGGTGGCTCTGTGCCGTTCTGACGCGCTGCCTCGCTCTGTGGAACGTCAGCGGCACCCTGGACAACACCACAGCCACTCTGCCTGTCTACTGGGACGGGGTGTGGCTGGAATGGGACCACTGGGACTTCGGCCATGATGGGAGCCTGCACTGCTCCTTCTACAAGTCCCTCATGTCTCTGTCTGGGAGCTTTCGTACGTGGAGAGCGCTCATCATGGCTGCCATCGGAGCCGGGGCCTTGGCTGTGGTGACGGGTACAGTCGGGGCCGTGTTCTTCCCCAAGAGGGGCCAGATCAAGGTGCTTTCTGGTGCTCTCTTTGTGCTGTGTGCGATCCTGCTGCTGGTTCCCGTGACGTGGACGTGCCATCACACCAGTCAGCCACTGGAGAGCGCTGTTCTGCTGCGGCGAACCTGGGGTCCGGCGCTGTACCTCGGCTGGACCTCCTTTGCCCTGATGCTGATGGGGGGCACGTTTCTGGCCTCCAGTTGGTGCACTTTTAAAACTGAAGTGCAGCAGGTGGACCAGAGCACGGACCTGAACGTTTAGGAGGACGTGAACCCACAACCAGCATGAGCTCTGATCACAACCCCTCTGATGTGGAACTCAAGAACTGGATTATTTACAGCAGATTTTATTTGTTATTTTTCTAAGAGAACTGAACTCCAAAAATGTAAAGGACTTGTTGTTAGATCATAATTTTACAAATCTGACTCAGTGAAAGAGTCTCTGAAACATCTTGTTTTGAATCATATTTGAGATTAAACAATTTTTGATTCACCAAAACATTTTCATGCTGCTTTATTTGTAAAAGATGTAACACTTCACCACACGAGTAAAATACTCTCATTTCAACAAATCTCTCCTTATTTTTCACTTGTTCCATTGATAGATTGTTTTTCTTACTTCTTACACAGAAAAACCTTTTGTTTTCATATAAAAACTGGGAGTTATAAAGTTAATTAAATGCACCATAAAAACTTTTTTCTTGTACAAAAAACAGTCTCAGTTCCTGTCATGGGTCTTTCACAGTGCACGTGTTTAATTCCCTGAACACATGCACTGAATGGCCCTTCAGACTGTGTGCACAGTCACATGCATGATCTCCACTGTCATAATTTAATATAAATGGTCCGAAACTCGTCTTTAATAACAGCGGAGGAGCCAAAAGGTTCTTGATCTCTGGGGGTATTTCATGTGTGGAAAAACCGACTTTGTAATAAATATGAATAACTTGAGCACTGTGCTCGTTATTAAGACTAATTTTAAAATTTCTGCCCCGTCTTCCTGGAATGATGTGCAGATGACACATCTTGTATCTTTGGGTAAATTTAAGGTGATTATAAAAGACAGAAATCAGCTCGATTGGATCTTGTGACGTCACTGTGTAATCATGAAATTCCACTCGTTTTTCTGTAATGTGAAAATGGTGACTGTATTTTGTTTTGTGTGTTTGCTGTAATTTGTTTTGTGCTGCCAGCTCACTCTGAAAAAGAGGTTTTAAATCTCAATGAGTTTTTACCTGGTTAAATAAAGGACATTGATTGATTGATTGATTGATTGATTGATGAGGTGAGGGGTGAGGTTTGAACCAAGAACCTTCTGTACTGAAACCAAGCACACAAACCACTTGGCCACCACCCCCACATTAACCATCGTATGGAAAAATGCTGACCAAAGTCAAGCTTGAAAAAAAAAACCCAACTGTGTTTTTCTGCACTGGTTCTTCTGTCATGTTTGCTGATAATATAAGCTTCAGGGATGACTGGTCACTAGAGGGCGATAACGCACTGTCCCTTCAAAATATTGAGAAAAGCAGCATAATTAATGAATCAGAAATAAGTTGGTTTGCTCAGCGTCAGAGTATTTGAGTGCCTGTCAGAGTCAGTCTGCATTGTGTTACAACACGTCATTACAAGTGTTTTCATTCAATCTGACTTCCTTTCAGTCGGTCAGAGTAAAGCCCACTGCCCCGCTGGGTCGCCGGTCATATGAAAGGATGGAAGGTCAGAAACCTTTAATCATCATTGTGGTCTATGGATGAGTTTTAATTTGAGCATCAAACTTTCATCAGTGATGCAGCATTGTTTTTCATGTTTGTTTTTTATCTAATATTATTGGACAAATCATTCACGCTCAGAAAAGGAGTTTCATTCACCTCTTACTCTGGACGTGATACTTTCAAAAATGATTGTGTACTGACAGCTGTCAGTGTTCAAACCTCAACTTTGCGCTACTTTTGTCTTATTTTGTCCATGTACTTTTACGAACATCACACAGCATCACATAATTCAACACAAACGTTAGTGTGTTCATCATGTAGCAGTCTTTAGAACCTTCAAAGCATGCTTTGAAGATTTGAAGTGAAGCTATTTCACTGACTGAATTTAAAGTAAATTGCAGAATAAGCTACAAAACCATGTTATCAATTCATAAGATTAGACAGCAAAGTAACACCACACAACATCACATAATTCAACACAAACATTGTATTGCTAGTCATGTAGCAGTCTTTGGAAACCTCAAAGTGTGCTTCGAAGCTTTGAATTGAAGCTATTCACTGGTTGAATTCAAAACAAGAAGTCAACTAACTAGTTATTGATTCATATCATGAGATAGCAAAGTAACACCACACAACATCATATAATTAAAAGCAAACATTTTAGTGCTAGTTATGTAGCAGTCTTTGGAAACTTCAAAGTGTGTTTCAAAACTTTGAACTGAAGCTGATCGCTGGCTGAATTCAAAACAAAAAGCCAGCTGCAGACTAACTCAGCTACAAAACCTATTTATCGATTCTTAACATGACATAGCAAGGTAACGCCACACAGCATCACATAATTCAAAAAAAAATTGTCGTGCCAGTCATGTAGCAGTCTTTAGAAACTTTAAAGCATGCTTTGAAGCTTTGAAGTGAAGCTGTTTCACTGGCTGAATTAAAAACAAATTGCACACCAAGCAACAAAACCTAGTTATCGATTCATAAGATTTGAAAGCAAATTAATGCCACACAACATCACATAATTCAAAGCAAACTTTGTAGTGTGAGTCATGCAGCAGTCATTGGAATCTTCAAAGTGTGTTTCGAAGCTTTGAATTGAAGCTGTTTTCTGGCTGAATTCAAAACATGAAGTCAACTGCAGATGAACTAAGCGACAAAACCTAGCTAATAAGGTGGGCACCGTTACATGCTGTGAAGGTATGTCGTGGTACTACACTGTGATCCTGAGATACACAATGTCATCAAATGACAGGTGACACTGTGTGTGTGTGTGTGTGTGTGTGTGTGTGTGTGTGTGTGTGTGTGTGTGTGTGTGTGTGTGTGTGTGTGAGTGTGTGTGTGTGTGTGTGTGTGTGTGTGTGTGTGTGTGTGTGTGTGTGTGTGTGTGTGTGTGTGTGTGTGTGTGTGTGTGTGTGTGTGTGTGTGAGTGAGAGATTGAGTGAGACAGGTTACTGTATTTGGCTACAAATCAATATACTCTCACATGCCAGTTTATTAAGTACACCTTTAAAAGTAATGTAGCCCTGCAGCAAATCCTCAACCATGAAGAAGTGCAGATGTAAGTGCCCTCTGATAAATCAATACCACCACCTGCCAAGGGTGAAGCTCTAATACTGAAAGTTTACCCAACAGACAGCCTGTTGCTCATATCTGTGGAGCTTCCCTTGAAGTAACGTGCACAGTTCTTTGCCTGAATTTCACACTGAATAAGGGACATGTTATCCAGCACCTACGAGGGTAGGCTGAAAAGTTCTAAGGCTGACTATGATGCAGTTGTCAAATTGAACAAATTCAGGGTTATTTTTCTACATAGTCTCCCTGTAACTCCACACACTTCTTCCAGCGGTGCTTGAGTGTTTCAATTCCCTTGACATAGAAGCTTTCATCTTGAGAGTCAAAATAGTCCTCAATGGCAGCCATCACCTCATCATTGCTCTGATAGTGCTTCCCAGCCAAGTTTTTTTCAGGTTTGGGAAGAGATGAAAGTCCGAGGGTGCCAAGTCAGGGGAGTATGGTGGGTGATCTACCAGTTCGAATCCACACTTGTGGATAGTGGCCATGGCCACTGTTGACTTGTGAGCTGGGGCATTGTCTTGATGGAACAGCACCCCTTTCGTCACCTTTCCTGGTCGCTTCTTTTTGATAGCCTCGTGTAACTGTCTCAGTAGGTTAGAATAGTACTGTCCATTTATGGTTTGTCCCTTTTCAAGATAGTCCACGAACACAATGCCCTTGGCATCCCAGAAAACTGAAACCATGACCTTCCCCACAGACGAAACGACCTTGGCCTTCTTTGGAGGTGGTGACCTTGGGTGTTTCCACTGCATTGATTGTTTTTTTGTCTCTGGTTCAAAGTGGTGAATCCAACACTCATCCTGGGTAAGAAAACGTTCCATGTAATTGGCTGGATCCTCTTCAAATTGCGTCAAGTTTGCCTTCGACATGACTAGCCTGGTGCGTTTCTGATCAGGCTTCAGAAGACGTGGCACCCACCGAGCTGACACCTTTGACATTCCAAATTCTTCATGCAGAATGTGTTCAATTCTCTCACGGGATATTCCCACAGCATCTGCTAGCTGATTAATCGTCGATCGTCTGTCGTCCATCACCATTTCATGAACAAGGTCAATGTTTTTCTGGGTTGTGGCTGTAGCAGGCCACCCAGACCTTGGGTCGTCTTCAAGGCTCTCTCAGCCCCTCTTAAATTCAGCTGCCCACTTCTGCACTGTAGATATGGAGGGAGCTTCATCCCCTAATGTAGCAACCATATCCGCATGAATGTCCTTGGGCTTTAACCCCTTCTTATGGAGGTACTTAATCACACCGCCATGCCAGATTTTGTCCATTTTTGCCATTTCCCTCTATTACGAACTTTCAAACTTGGCTATGAACCACAAACTACCTCACAACCTGGAAGAAAATAACACAGTTAGTCATCAGAAGAGTTGAATTTAATGCATGCCAAGTTTTATTGAAATGGCATTTCTCCTTCTTGGTGAGCCTTAGAACTTTTCAGCCTACCCTCGTACTTCGAAATGGAACTTGAGAGCAGCACTTGACAGGGATAATTGTGACAGGTGACTTTAACGACAATAACAACAATAATTATGAAAATTTTTAATTGAGAAAATAGCAATTAAACAAAGCACTGTGAATATAAAATGATTCTCATTATGAATATATGCAAAAAATAAAACAAAACAAATGCAATACTGGTGATGGAATAAAAAAAAAAACAACAACAGGAAAGTAAAACAGAAGACAAAACATTATTTTTCAAGAATTTGGTTGACAATGGTATCATATCGGTAAGTCAGCTGCTCAATAAAGATGGTTATCTTTGTTCTTGTGGTGAATTTCTAGCCAAATTCAATATACCAGTGCCTCCAAAAGAATATGCTATTGTGTTTGATGCCATTCCATCTGGTGTACCATACCCTGTTAACTCAGTTGTTGGGAAATACAGACTGAATGTGGACCCCTTTTGTACATTTTGTCAGCTTTCTGAGGAATTCATTCTTCATCTTTTCTTTGATTGTATTTTTTGTTATACCTTTTGGAACGATATTTCTCTTTTTTTAAACAGGAATCTGGACATTCATCTTCAATTTAAAGTGGAATTTGTGTTATTTGGATACTTTAATGACGAAACCCCTACTAAAAAAACATATCTGATCAAATTTCATAATACACACCAGCACATTTATTTAATCAAAAACCCAATTTCATTGTTTTCTTGACTTATTTGAAACCATATTTGGAGACCTTGAAACACTGCACTAACAAAAAAAAACAAAAAACAAAACTGTTAAAACCAAAACTTTATTAAGAGAATTTAACTTTTAATCTGTTTTATGTATCCCGTTATGTAAGCTCTTTATTTTAATGCCTTTATCTGTTTGCAGACCTCGAGCCATTGTTCTGTGTTTTATGTTCTATTTGTTTTATTAGCCTACATTATTTATATTTGTGTGAATAAATGATTTAAAAAAAAAAAGGTTGCCGCGGACTTTACCGCAGCGCCCTCTGGTGGCCATTTTTGTCAGACGTAAACATCGCCGAACTCAGTACAAATACATGTAATTTGGTCACTTTCCAAAGAGGTCAGAATCGTCAATAAAGTCAATGTAATGTAAAATGGTTCATTTCAGGTCAGTTTGGTGTATAAATCTCAAGTTAGAGTAAAAAACAAACCAGACAATTAAACCAGCGCGAGCGTGTTTTCATCAGGCGGCCAGTGAAGTATCAGATTCGACACTTAGCCGGAAGTGACGTAGATTCGCGCCATCCCATTCGAAGCGGCACAGCACTCTGTATGACGTCACAGCGGCAGTTTTTTTTTTTTTTTTGCTGTGCTGAAACTGTCTTTGTGACGTCATCCAAGGCTTTGTGCTTAAAGTCACTTATATGTGGTCAGTTGTGGACTTTCAGCTGTTGGCAGTCAGTCAGTCAGTGTGTAGCTGCAGTTTGAGTGAATCTTGGAGAAAATCTACCTGAACTCTAACAGCACAATCTCTTCCTCACTGAAAACTTGGTGCTAACTGAGTCAAAAATATTTCATTTTCAAGTTCGGATTAGAGTCGACCACGAGCTTGTAAGAGCGTGCACGTGTGGTCAGAGAGTACACAGCAGGCCAGGTCATGGAGCGGCAGCTGGAGCTGGCGGCTTTGGTTCTGGGCCTCACCGGGTGGCTCTGTGCCGTTCTGACGCGCTGCCTCGCTCTGTGGAACGTCAGCGGCACCCTGGACAACACCACAGCCACTCTGCCTGTCTACTGGGACGGGGTGTGGCTGGAATGGGACCACTGGGACTTCGGCCATGATGGGAGCCTGCACTGCTCCTTCTACAAGTCCCTCATGTCTCTGTCTGGGAGCTTTCGTACGTGGAGAGCGCTCATCATGGCTGCCATCGGAGCCGGGGCCTTGGCTGTGGTGACGGGTACAGTCGGGGCCGTGTTCTTCCCCAAGAGGGGCCAGATCAAGGTGCTTTCTGGTGCTCTCTTTGTGCTGTGTGCGATCCTGCTGCTGGTTCCCGTGGCGTGGACGTGCCATCACACCAGTCAGCCACTGGAGAGCGCTGTTCTGCTGCGGCGAACCTGGGGTCCGGCGCTGTACCTCGGCTGGACCTCCTTTGCCCTGATGCTGATGGGGGGCACGTTTCTGGCCTCCAGTTGGTGCACTTTTAAAACTGAAGTGCAGCAGGTGGACCAGAGCACGGACCTGAACGTTTAGGAGGACGTGAACCCACAACCAGCATGAGCTCTGATCACAACCCCTCTGATGTGGAACTCAAGAACTGGATTATTTACAGCAGATTTTATTTGTTATTTTTCTAAGAGAACTGAACTCCAAAAATGTAAAGGACTTGTTGTTAGATCATAATTTTACAAATCTGACTCAGTGAAAGAGTCTCTGAAACATCTTGTTTTGAATCATATTGAGATTAAACAATTTTTGATTCACCAAAAGATTTTCATGCTGCTTTATTTGTAAAAGATGTAACACTTCACCACACGAGTAAAATACTCTCATTTCAACAAATCTCTCTTTATTTTTCACTTGTTCCATTGATAGATTGTTTTTCTTACTTCTTACACACAAAAACCTTTTGTTTTCATATAAAAACTGGGAGTTATAAAGTTAATTAAATGCACCATAAAAACTTTTTTCTTGTACAAAAAACAGTCTCAGTTCCTGTCATGGGTCTTTCACAGTGCACGTGTTTAATTCCCTGAACACATGCACTGAATGGCCCTTCAGACTGTGTGCACAGTCACATGCATGATCTCCACTGTCATAATTTAATATAAATGGTCCGAAACTCGTCTTTAATAACAGCGGAGGAGCCAAAAGGTTCTTGATCTCTGGGGGTATTTCATGTGTGGAAAAACCGACTTTGTAATAAATATGAATAACTTGAGCACTGTGCTCGTTATTAAGACTAATTTTAAAATTTCTGCCCCGTCTTCCTGGAATGATGTGCAGATGACACATCTTGTATCTTTGGGTAAATTTAAGGTGATTATAAAAGACAGAAATCAGCTCGATTGGATCTTGTGACGTCACTGTGTAATCATGAAATTCCACTCGTTTTTCTGTAATGTGAAAATGGTGACTGTAATTTATTTTGTGCTGCCAGCTCACTCTGAAAAAGAGGTTTTAAATCTCAATGAGTTTTTACCTGGTTAAATAAAGGACATTGATTGATTGATTGATTGATTGATTGATGAGGTGAGGGGTGAGGTTTGAACCAAGAACCTTCTGTACTGAAACCAAGCACACAAACCACTTGGCCACCACCCCCACATTAACCATCGTATGGAAAAATGCTGACCAAAGTCAAGCTTGAAAAAAAAACCCAACTGTGTTTTTCTGCACTGGTTCTTCTGTCATGTTTGCTGATAAATATAAGCTTCAGGGATGACTGGTCACTAGAGGGCGATAACGCACTGTCCCTTCAAAATATTGAGAAAAGCAGCATAATTAATGAATCAGAAATAAGTTTGGTTTGCTCAGCGTCAGAGTATTTGAGTGCCTGTCAGAGTCAGTCTGCATTGTGTTACAACACGTCATTACAGTGTTTTCATTCAATCTGACTTCCTTTCAGTCGGTCAGAGTAAAGCCCACTGCCCCGCTGGGTCGCCGGTCATATGAAAGGATGGAAGGTCAGAAACCTTTAATCATCATTGTGGTCTATGGATGAGTTTTAATTTGAGCATCAAACTTTCATCAGTGATGCAGCATTGTTTTTCATGTTTGTTTTTTTATCTAATATTATTGGACAAATCATTCACGCTCAGAAAAGGAGTTTCATTCACCTCTTACTCTGGACGTGATACTTTCAAAAATGATTGTGTACTGACAGCTGTCAGTGTTCAAACCTCAACTTTGCGCTACTTTTGTCTTATTTTGTCCATGTACTTTTACGAACATCACACAGCATCACATAATTCAACACAAACGTTAGTGTGTTCATCATGTAGCAGTCTTTAGAACCTTCAAAGCATGCTTTGAAGCGAAGCTATTTCACTGACTGAATTTAAAGCAAATTGCAGAATAAGCTACAAAACTGTTGGGGAAAGTGTAGTGACACGGACCAAATACAGGGGGCGCAAATGAACGGTCAATAGATGAGCCAAAAGGTAACAATTTAGTGTTGTGAATGTGCACAACGAATATACAGACAATCTCAGAATCTGATAGCAGTCAATACACAAAGGTGACGTGTGGGCAGGCTCGAGGATAGAAGACGTCTGTCCTGAGAAGAGCCGGAACCACACGATTTCCGCCGCCACCGAACCTGGTGAATACTGGAGCCGCCAAGTCCCAAATTCCCAGGTGATCACCGTCCCCGACTGTCGGATCTGGTACTGCTGGCGAGGAGCACAAACAGTGAGATGTGGGTGTGTGCACACCCAGTAACAAAAACAGTCAGAAGGTGGAAAGTCACCTCCACCTCTAATCACACACTCGTGCAGCTCCTGTTAACCACTTATCTGGTTGGGGTGTGAAGCGAAGCCGTCGCTGATCACACCAAAACGCCAATCCCACAGATAAGGCAACACCCACAGGAAAACGGCTGCAAAGAAGTCCAGACTATAAAGTCAGAGTTAAGTTCAGATACAGCACAGAATATTACCTTCACAGGTAGATGATATCTCGGCAGCGAGGTGGACATGACATCCGGCTTTTATGGAGTGATGAAATGATGGGTGACAGCTGTCATGAGTCGATGTGTGACAGCTGTCACTCCCGGTTGTGTCCGTGGCGGCAGCGCCCTCTCGTGCCTGAAGCCTGCACTTCAGGCAGGGCGCCCTCTGGTGGTGGGCCAGCAGTACCTCCTCTTCTGGCGGCCCACACAACAGGAGCACCCCCTCAACGGGCGCCTCCTGGGTGGACTCGCAGTGAAGCTGGGAGCTGGAGCTTCACTGCGGCCGGACTGAGGACTTTGAGGATCTTGAATGGACCAATATACCTGTCCTTGAGTTTGGGTGAGTCCACTTGGAGGGGGATGTCCTTCGTTGAAAGCCACACCTCCTGCCCGGGCTGGTAAGCAGGGGCCGGGGAACGCCGGCGGTCTGCATGGGCCTTAGCCCTCGTCCGGGCCTTCAACAAGGCAGAACGGGTGGTGCGCCACACCCGACGGCATCTTCGCAGGTGGGCCTGGACCGAGGGCATACCGACCTCTCCCTCCACCATGGGGAACAATGGGGGCTGGTACCCCAGACACACCTCAAATGGGGAGAGGCCGGTGGCAGAGGACACCTGGCTGTTATGGGCGTACTCGATCCAGGCCAGATGGTGACTCCAGGCCGACAGGTGTGTGGATGTAACACAGCGGAGGGCCTGTTCAAGTTCTTGGTTGGCCCGCTCTGCCTGTCCATGAGGGTGATACCCGGACGAGAGGCTCACGTTGGCCCCCAGTTCTCTGCAGAAATTCCTCCAAACCTGTGAGGAGAACTGAGAACCACGGTCCGAGACAATGTCAGTTGGTATCCCAAGCAGACATACGACGTGGTGGACCAGGAGGTCTGCTGTCTCCTGGGTTGTAGGGAGCTTCGGGAGGGCCACGAAGTGGGCCGCCTTGGAGAAATGGTCCACTATTGTGAAGATGATCGTCATGCCCTGGGACGGCGGGAGGCCAGCGACAAAGTCCAGGCCAATGTGAGACCAGGGGCGAAGAGGCACCGGAAGCGGTTGCAGAAGTCCTTGTGTCTTGGAGTGGTCTGCCTTGCCCCTGGCACAGATGGTGCAGGCCTGGACATACTCCCGGACGTCGGCCTCCATGGATGCCCACCAGAAGCGCTGCTGGACAACTGCCACGGTCCTACGCACCCCTGGATGACAGGAGAGCTTGGACCCGTGACAGAAGTCCAAGACTGTAGCTCTGGCCTCTGGTGGGATGTATAAATGGTTCTTTGGTCCAGTTCCGGGGTCCGGGCTCCGTGCCAGGGCCTCCCGGACGGTCTTCTCCACGTCCCAGGTGAGGGTGGCCATGATAGTGAACTCCGGAATGATGGGCTCCGGTGGATCCGACAGCTCAGTCTTGACCTCATGTTCATGCACCCGGGACAAGGCATCCGATCTCTGGTTCTTGGTCCCGGGGCGGTAGGTGATTCGGAAGTCAAAACGCCGGAAGAACAGTGACCAGCGGGCTTGCCTGGGGTTCAGCCGCTTGGCGGTCCTGATATACTCCAGGTTCCGATGGTCAGTGAAAACCATTAATGGCACAGACGCTTCATCCAACAGGTGTCTCCACTCCTCAAGAGCCTCTTTCACCGCAAGGAGTTCTCGATTGCCGACGTCATAGTTCCGTTCAGCTGAGGTCAACCTGCGAGAAAAGTAGGCACACGGGTGAAGAACCTTATCGGTCTCTCCACTCTGGGATAGCACGGCTCCTGTCCCTTAGTCAGAGGCGTCCACTTCAACCACGAACTGGTGGCTAGGGTCGGGCTGCACCAGAACTGGTGCAGACGAGAACCGGCGTTTCAACTCCTTGAACGCAGCTTCGCACCGATCCGACCAGGTGAAGGGGACTTTTGGAGAGGTCAGGGCTGTCAGGGGGCTAACTACCTGACTGTAGCCCTTAATGAACCTCCTGTAGAAATTTGCGAAGCCGAGGAACTGTTGCAGCTTCCTACGGTTTGTTGGTTGGGGCCAATCTCTCACCGCCGCAACCTTGGCTGGATCAGGGGCGACGGAGTTGGAGGAGATGATGAACCCCAGGAAGGACAAAGAGGTGCGGTGAAACTTACACTTCTCACCCTTCACAAACAGCCGGTTCTCCAACAACCGCTGCAGGACCTGACGTACATGCTGGACATGAGTCTCAGGGTCCGGGGAAAAGATGAGTATGTCATCCAGATATACGAAGACGAATTGGTGCAGGAAGTCCCGCAAGACGTCATTAACCAAAGCTTGGAACGTCGCGGGGGCGTTTGTGAGGCTGAACGGCATGACCAGGTACTCAAAATGACCTAATGGGGTGTTAAATGCCGTCTTCCATTCATCTCCCTTCCGGATCCGAACCAGGTGATACGCATTCCTAAGGTCCAGTTTGGTGAAAATTTGGGCTCCATGCAGGGGCGTGAACACTGAATCCAACAGGGGTAAAGGGTATCGATTATGAACCGTTATGTCGTTCAGCCCCCTGTAATCAATGCATGGACAGAGTCCGCCATCTTTCTTGCCCACAAAAAAGAAACCCGCACCCATCGGGGAGGTGGAATTCCGGATCAGTCCGGCAGCTAATGAGTCCCGGATGTAGGTCTCCATTGATTCACACTCAGGACGTGAGAGGTTGTACAGCCTGCTGGACAGGTACTCAGCGCCCGGGACCAAATCAATGGCACAATCGTACGGACGGTGTGGGGGAAGGGTGAGCACCAGATCCTTGCTGAAGACGTCAGCAACGTTGTGGTACTCAACCGGCACCGCTGTCAGATTGGGAGGGACTTTAACCTCCTCATTAGCATTTACACCGGGAGGAACCGAGGATCCTAAACACTTCCGGTGGCAGGATTCGCTCCACTGAGTCACAACCCCAGATGGCCAATCAATCCGGGGATTGTGTTTAATCATCCATGGGAAGCCAAAAATCACGCGGGAGGTAGAAGGAGTTACAAAAAACTCAATCTCCTCCCGGTGATTCCCAGACACTACCAGGGTTACAGGTAGTGTCTTGTGTGTGATAAAAGGGAGAAGAGTGCCATCTAGTGCTCGCACCTTCACTGGCGAAGAAAGCGCCACCAGAGGGAGCCCTACCTCCCTTGCCCATCTGCTATCCAGCAGATTCCCTTCTGACCCCGTGTCCACCAGTGCTGGGGCTTGAAGGGTTAAATCCCCGCTCAGGATTTTAACTGGGAGTCGTGTTGACAGATGTGTATGACCCACGTGAATGTTTTGACGCCCCCTCAGCCCAGTCTCTAAGGGCGGGCGTTTGTGTTTTGACCGTTTGAGGCAGTCTCTCTGCTGATGCTCACTTGAGCCGCAGACAAAACACTCCCTGCGGACCAGCCTCCTCTGTCTGAATGTGGCCCTGCTCGTGTCCCTAGCACCGTCAGCAGGGGGAGCTGTAGCCACACGGAGCGCTGTGGCTGTGGAGCGTGGGGAAGGCGGCTCTCTTTCGGACCCGGGAGGAAGAGGGATGGCTTGTGCCTGACCACGCCCTTCGCCTCGCTCCCGTCGGCGTTCTTCTAACCGATTGTCCAATCGTATAACCAAATCGATAAGCTCTGCCAAATCCCGCAGTTCCTCCTTAGCCACCAGGTGCTCCTTCAGGACTGACGACAGTCTGTTTATGAAGGCGGCGCGAAGCGCAGTCATATTCCAGCCGGATCTCGCAGCCGTGATGCGGAAGTCGACTGCATATTCGGCTGCGCTGCGGTGCCCCTGTCTCATTGACAGCAGCACGGTAGACGCGGTTTCGCCTCTGTTAGGGTGATCAAAAACAGTTCTGAGCTCCCTCACAAACCCAGTATAAGAGGCGAGGAGCCGTGAACTATGTTCCCAAAGTGCTGTAGCCCAAGCGCGTGCCTCGCCTCAAAGCAAATTAATCACGTAAGCCACCTTGCTGGCATCAGACGCGTACATCACGGGACGTTGTGCAAAGACGAGCGAACACTGCATAAGAAAGTCCGCGCATGTCTCCACACAACCTCCGTACGGCTCTGGGGGGCTTATGTATACTTCAGGGGATGGTGGGGGGGGTCGTTGAATGACCAGTGGAATGTCTGTATTCGGCACCGGGTCGGCAGGAGGAGGAGCTGCAGCAGTGCCCTGAGCGCACGCTTCCACCTGCGCGGTGAGAGCCTCCATCCTGCGATTAAGGATGACGTTTTGCTTGCTTATCAGGTCCATCCGAGCGGTAAAGGCGGTGAGGATGTGCTGCAACTCACCAATCAAGCCTCCAGCCGACGCCTGCGCACCCTGCTCTTCCATTGGCTGTCCAACAGATGGTTGACGCCCCTCGGGATCCATGACGTTGGCTGAGATATCCTGTTGGGGAAAGTGTAGTGACATGGACCCACAACAGGAGGCGCAAATGAACGGTCAATAGATGAGCCAAAAGGTAACAATTTAATGTTGTGAATGTGCACAACGAATATACAGACAATCTCAGAATCTGATAGCAGTCAATACACAAAGGTGACGTGTGGGCAGGCTCGAGGATAGAAGACGTCTGTCCTGAGAAGAGCCAGAACCACACGATTTCCGCCGCCACTGAACCTGGTGAATACTGGAGCCGCCAAGTCCCGAATTCCCAGGTGATCACCGTCCCCGACTGTCGGATCTGGTACTGCTGGTGAGGAGCACAAACAGTGAGATGTGGGTGTGTGCACACCAGTAACAAAAACAGTCAGAAGGTGGAAAGTCACCTCCACCTCTAATCACACACTCGTGCAGCTCCTGTTAACCACTTATCTGGTTGGGGTGTGAAGCGAAGCCGTCGCTGATCACACCAAAACGCCAATCCCACAGATAAGGCAACACCCACAGGAAAACGGCTGCAAAGAAGTTCAGACTATAAAGTCAGTGTTAAGTTCAGATACAGCAGAGAATATTACCTTCACAGGTAGATGATATCTCGGCAGCGAGGTGGAGATGACATCCGGCTTTTATGGAGTGATGAAATGATGGGTGACAGCCGTCATGAGTTGATGTGTGACAGCTGTCACTCCCGGTTGTGTCCGTGGCGGCAGCGCCCTCTCGTGCCTGAAGCCCACACTTCAGGCAGGGCGCCCTCTGGTGGTGGGCCAGCAGTACCTCCTCTTCTGGCGGCCCACACAACACAAAACCTTGTTATCAATTCATAAGATTAGACAGCAAAGTAACACCACACAACATCACATAATTCAACACAAACATTGTATTGCTAGTCATGTAGCAGTCTTTGGAAACCTCAAAGTGTGCTTCGAAGCTTTGAATTGAAGCTATTCACTGGTTGAATTCAAAACAAGAAGCCAACTAACTAGTTATTGATTCATATCTTGAGATAGCAAAGTATGAATGAATGAAAACTGTTTATTTCGAACATTTGATACAACAACAATTACAAGATAGATCAGTGAAGACAACAACAAAAAGGTTCCTACTGTGTACCCAACATGTCAGAAAAGGGGTAGGGTGAAGCATCAGCTTATTTTTCCCTACCCCTTCTTCCCCACAACCAGTAATACCCTTTGCCACATATACACATAGATTCCTACACACCTAAACCGATATCAATATATATATCAATATATATATATATATATATATATATATATATATCAATATATATATATATATATATATATATATATATATATATATATATATATCAATATATCTATATATATATATCTATATATATCTATATATATCTATATATATCTATATATATATATATATATATATTATATATATATATATATATATATAATATATATACAAGGGCTGTCCATAAAGTATAGGTCCTTTTTATTTTTTTCAAAAACTATATGGATTTCATTCATATGTTTTTACGTCAGACATGCATGAACCCTCGTGCGCATGCGTGAGTTTTTCCACGCCTGTCGGTGACGTCATTCGCCTGTGAGCACTCCTTGTGGGAGGAGTCGTCCAGCCCCTCGTCGGAATTCCTTTGTCTGAGAAGTTGCTGAGAGACTGGCGCTTTGTTTGATCAAAATTTTTCTAAACCTGTGAGACACATCGAAGTGGACATGGTTCGAAAAATTAAACTGGTTTTCAGTGAAAATTTTAACGGCTGATGAGAGATTTTGAGGTGACACTGTCGCTTTAAGGACTTCCCACAGTGCGAGACGTCGCGCTGCGCTCTCAGGCGGCGTCATCAGCCTGTTTCAAGCTGAAAACCTCCACATTTCAGGCTCTATTGATCCAGGACGTCGTGAGAGAACAGAGAAGTTTCAGAAGAAGTCGGTTTCAGCATTTTATCCGGATATTCCACTGTTAAAGGAGATTTTTTTAATGAAAGACGTGCGGACGGGTCCGCGCGTCGGGACGCAGCCGGCGCGGAGCGGCAGCACAGGAAAAACACCTCCGTGTTGATAACCATTTGTAAAATCCAGGCGGCTTTTGATGGCTTTCAGTGGAGTGAGTATATGAGAAATTGTTTAACAGCTGGACATGTTCCAACTTGTCCTTAAGGCTTTCAACAGAGGTGTTTTTCCTGTGGCGGAGCGTCGCGGCGGCTGCAAGCCGATGCGCGGACCCTGTTTTCAGCTTGAAACAGGCTGATGACACCTCTGTTGAAAGCCTTAAGGACAAGTTGGAACATGTCCTGCCTGTTAAACAATTTCTCATATACTCACTCCACTGAAAGCCATCAAAAGCCGCCTGGATTTTACAAATGGTTATCAACACGGAGGTGTTTTTCCTGTGCCGCCGCACCGCGTCGGCTGCGTCCCGACGCGCGGACCCGTCCGCACGTCTTTCATTAAAAAAATCTCCTTTAACAGTGGAATATCCGGATAAAATGCTGAAACCGACTTCTTCTGAAACTTCTCTGTTCTCTCACGACGTCCTGGATCAATAGAGCCTGAAATGTGGAGGTTTTCAGCTTGAACAGGCTGATGACGCTGCCTGAGAGCGTTGCTCGACGTCTCGCACCGTGGGAAGTCCTTAAAGCGACAGAATCACCTCAAAATCTCTCATCAGCCGTTAAAATTTTCACTGAAAACCAGCTTAATTTTTCGAACCGTGTCCACTTCGATGTGTCTCACAGGTTTAGAAAAAATTTTGATCAAACAACGCGCCAGTCTCTCAGCAACTTCTCAGACAAAGGAATTCCGACGAGGGGCTGGACGACTCCTCCCACAAGGAGAGCTCACAGGCGAATGACGTCACCGACAGGCTTGGAAAAAGTCACGCATGCGCACGAGGGTTCAAGCATGTCTGACGTAAAAACATATGAATGAAATCCATATAGTTTTTGAAAAAAATAAAAAGGACCGTTACTTTATTGACAGCCCTCGTATATATATATATATATATATATATATATATATATATATATATATATATATATATATAGTTATATATATATATACACACAAACATAA